>NC_090407.1:4197204-4527204 GCF_036365525.1 Heterodontus francisci | reverse complement strand
TTTTCCCTTCCCCCCACGCCCCCCCCCCCCCCCCCAGCCCCCTTCTCTACAATCATCCACTCTAACTTTATGTCTCTCTGACGCTGGCCTTTAGTGCGTGCTCCCCCCACCCCACCATTGGCATCTATGCCTTCAGCTGTGAGGGTCCCACAACCTTGAATTCGCTCCCAAAATGCTTCTGCTTTTCACCTGTTTCTCTTTCTTTAAGGCCCTTCTTAAAATCCACCTCTTTAACCATGTTTTTGGGAACCACTGCTCATATCTCCTTTGACGGCATCCATTTTTATCTGATTATACCTTTATGAAGTGCCTTGAGATGTGTTTCTGTTAATGGCGCTATATAAATGCAAATTTTTATTGTTGCCCATCTTCAGTTGCCTTTTGCTAGTTTGAGCTTTTCACTTTCATTGAAATAATGTATATTTATATGTCCATACTATTTACTATCTTGTATACCTTTGTAAGGTCCCCACAGTCACCTCCTTAGGCAAAGTTTCACCAGGCTTCCCTCATAGCCGGTTATAGCAGGCTCATGGCTCTTATTCGAGCTTAGTGTTTGATTTGTGTCTTTGTGACAAAAAATTGACAAGGCACCCAAGGTGTTGTCTGACTACTGGCATGAATCTCAAAATAGATACAGTGATGATTAAAAAAGAGCAACTGCTAATTTGGCAAAAGTTGAAAAAACTCAGTAATGAAAATCAACAAGAAAAATTAAAGAGGAAGAGAAGGAAAAGGAAAAGTCTGAAGCCAGTCCAAGAAATGTGGTCGAGATCAAAAGTTCTCAAAGTGAAGGGCTTAAAGTGACAATTAAACATTGCAATAGTAAGGTTGATGAGAACCCTTTATAAACAAACCAAACACTAGCTGTGCTACATTTGTGACAGTTTTTTGATAATTGCAGAATAATCCTTTTCAGTTGCATGGCATAGAATGAGAACAGGACAATTTTTCTGCTGAATAGAATTTTAGTATGGCACAGTTTAATCTTTTGCTGTTTTGAATGTTCCTCCCCCTTTTCTTTATTGTACAGTACATTGGTCGGACTGGTACAGTGCACAGAATAACAGACCGAGGAGATGTGAGAGTACAGTACAGCAATAACATTCGATGGACCTTCCACCCTGGAGCTCTTACAAAGGTACAGCCAATAGTAGAGCCTCTTATCTGGAAAACCTCTTGCACTAGTGGAATAAGTGTCACATTTAACCACAATAAGACAACATAAATAATTCAGTATTCCAAACAAATGCTGTTCTCATGTGTGTTTCTTAATCAGCCCAATTTGTGATTAGTGTATTACGATAGTTTTGATTTAATCTTGATGTGAGCTCTCCAATTCAGGACTCTGAATTATTATTGATCTTACATGGCGTACAAGTTCTGTACGTTACCTGTTTTAAAGCACTGCAAAAGGGGAAGGATGGGAATGCAATATAAGCAGGCAGTAAGCAGTTGATGTCCTATTGTGTTATATTTCAGCAAAAGAAAAACAGGCCGTGACTGAAAGGGTTTGGTTTTTGTCATTGTCAAACCAGTTTAGTCTCACTGAACACCGAAGAGGAAGCATGTGTCTTATCAGCTTGCATTACCGATATACATCCATTCTACTGTTAAGAAAAGGGCTGTGTCCATGGAGGAAAACTGCAGCTTGGAATATTTTAATAATAAAGGGGGCTATATTTGTTATCACCCATTTTTGAGCGCATATCTGATGCTACCCTTCCCTCTCGTGCCTGAACTAGTTGTCTTAAATTGGTCCTCGGGCTTAACTGGAATAGTTGGGTTAGGTTGCTGGCTTTCGCCATGCCACTTGAAAAAGTCTCCCCCGTGGCCCAATCCAGTCTGGTATCTGGTAACTCCTGGAAGGATCGCATCAAGATAAGCGTGAAAGAGTTACTTGCATTTTTGGTGGCAGCCTCCAGCAGTCCCTCTAAGGAGGGCTTGTTTGGCTGCTTGTAGACCACGTATTGCTGAGAGGAGCAGGAATAGTGCCTGTTCAACTCCAGGCAGAAAATTCCATGTAGGGTTTGTGAAACAGGCCTGGCCGTTGTTTCCGCACTGAAATGAGGTTAGCACTCGTTTCAGGCAGCTGCCTACAAAAAGACTGACGACTTTAGCAGTGGTCTAGATCCGTGTGTGATTGGATGCACCTTTCCCACTGCTATATTTGTTATTGGTGCACTTGTTTTATGGGCATAAAGCAAGTGCAACATTGTTGAATTTCTACCCCAATTTGTTCACTTTTGAAACAGCATCCAAGCAGCGATCAGGGTGAAGAGCTTAATACTTGTGGGGACTCAGATTTCATCCAGTTTAAAATTTTTATGCTTCAATATTTGTAGCAGCTAAGCAGCTTCCCTCGTCTCCCATTAGGGTGCAAATCAAGACTCCCTTTAAAATCTGTCCTGCAGAAACTGCTGGGCAGCATTCTAACCCGCAGCCTGTCTAAGAATGCCTATCCACCATCATTCAACCCAGAACATCGGTTGTGTTGCTCGTGAATGGGAATCCAGTCAGCTTCTGATAGTTATTGGTCAACTTGAATTATATTTGTTGAACTGTGAAAAGTGTTAGTTTGTATTATAAGCATGAAATTAAAATGAATAGCTGCTAATGGTCTCAACTAATAATTGAAATGATATTTGTCTGTTGAACAATCTTTTCTCCAAACAGAATAGAAAATGAAATACCTTAAACATGCTGAGGCAAGAAAATCTTTTTGACATTTAGATTCTATCTTAGATCAGATACTTACACAGAGTTTAATAGCCAGAATACAATACATGAAGGATTTATGAGGAATAAAAGATTAATCCATTCATTGATGGGACCAGGAGCTGAGGTAGCAGCTTTCAAAAGAAAATCATTAATGCATATCACCAGTCAAAGTCAAAGAGAGGCACATAAAGCATTTATGTCCATCAATAATTGTCTAGTATGAAAGTTGGGTAGTCACAGTCTCAAAAATCATCCAGGCTATTCATTTCCTGGGACATGTACACTAACTTACACTGAAACACTGTGGGCAAAGGAGCATTACTTGTACAGTGTTACATTGCCATTGTTCAAGGGCAGCAGGAAATTGTCACCTATTAAACATGTACACTCATTGAAGGATGTTTGGCATGCAGTTTTGTTTATGGTAGTTTTTCAAGAGTTGTTAGCCACATAATCCAACTGGTTTCGAAGTCTACTGGCAATGTTCAAATATATATGAAACCTGTACAGTTAGGACCAATTAACCTGGGTTTAATCTGCACCTATAGTTTGCCTACAATTATGAGATAACTATCATTTATAAAGGGATCTTTCCCCTATCATGTGCCATTAAATGCATTGTGTACATTGCCACTGCATGAGGGAAAATTGGATAGAGGGAAATGGGCAGTGTGTGAATATTTGGATACATGATATTGTGTCGGCACAAATTCAAAATGCATCCATTTACACAGATGAAAACACTTAACTCTGTGTCAAAGGAAAAGGCTGATCAATGTCTCATCACTGCGTCATTCAGTAAAAGCAGCCAGAGCACACATCAAGATGAAAAAGCCCAAGCCGTGTTTTAATTTAGATCTTCTGCTTTGTTTTGTAGGTTCAGCAAAGCCCAAGTATTTTGACAAATTATTAAAAATGAATTGTTGATGACATTTTCCTTATTGTATAAATGTTCATGTTGATCTCCCATGGGATTAAACATGGTCAGTCTCTCATGTCTTTGTGTTGCATTTTCCCAATGTGTCTCCTCCTCTTCTGCCTTTCCTCTGCTGTTTATTTCCCCTCAACTCTTTGCTTCTCTCTCTGTCTTTTTATTTTTGTCTGTGGTGTGTCGTTTCTTGGTGTGATGGGGGAGAGGAGCCTCCAATGGCAGCAAACAACATTTGGGGTGGGGTGTCTGTACTTGGGAAAACATACTTTCTGCTTAGTGCAGGTCTGTTTAAATTGCTATACTTTAACAGAGACTGTCTCGAACATTTTGAACTTTGAATTAGAGGCAGTTGTCAAAAATGCCATGCAGGAATTGAGTCTGAAGTCTGGATGAACTTGATTGATTAAGGTTTAATAGCATGATTAATAATTATTATTCCCAGTTCTAGGGAAACCAGGATAAGAACTGCAACATAAATCGTTTTTTTAATTTTTGAAAATATTAGATAGAGTAGATAGAGAGAAACTATTTCTGCTGTTTGGGGAGTCTAGAACAACGGGATTTAGTCAAAAAATTAGAGCCAGACCTTTCAGGAGTGAAGTTAGGCAACACTTTTACACACTAGCGGTGGTAGAAGTTTGAAACTCTCTTCTGCAAATGATAATTGAAGCTAAATCGATTGTAAATTTGAAAACTGAGATTGATACATTTCTTGTTAACCAGCGATATTAAGGAATATGGAGCAAAGGCGGGTATATGGAGTTAGGTTGTAGATCAGCCATGATCTAATTGAATGGTGGAACAGGATCGAGGGCTTAAGTGGCCTCTTCTGGTTCCTGTGTTCCTATAAAGACTGAGAGCTCTTGATTGCATAAACTACTGCTGCTTTCAAGTCGAGTTAAATGTTACTGACATTTTTAGTTTCAACATCAAAAAATAGATCAAAGCTAAAGAATTTGAGGATGGACTCATGGATCTATGTCAAATTTGAACGCTTAGGAGATCATTTTTAAGCTGAGCTTATAAGTAAAGTCAAAATATATATTTAAATATATACTGAGATTGAGTGTTTTTAGAAAATGTCTACACAGTGTAAGATTTATCTAGTGTCAGCTTGGGTCAGTTGGTAACAACGTCACCTCTGAGTCAGAAGGTGAAGAGTTCAAATAAAGCTCCAGGACTTAAGTATAATCTTGAAATTTGCAATTGTAATAACGATGAGGCTGTCAACGCTCGCTGTTATTATTCTGTAAAACTGACAGCAACCTCTGGTGTCCACAAATGCACAGTTAAACGCAGAAATCCAGAATTTGTTATCACAGAATCGTTACAGTGCAAAAAGAGGCCATTCGGCCCATCGTGTCCTCACTGGCTGAAAGAGCAATTCCCTCAGTTCTGTTCTCCCTTAACCCTGCACATTCTTCCTTTTCATATAACTCTCTAATTTTCTTTTGAATTCTTCAATTGAACTTGCTTCCACCATGTTTTTAGGCAGCGAATTCCAGACTTTAACCACTCGCTGTGTGAAAAAGTTTTTCCTCATGTCACCTTTGCTTCTCTTACCAAATACTTTAAATCTGTGCCCTCTCGTTCTCGATCCTTTTAGGAGTGGGAACAGTTTCTCTCTATCTACTCTGTCCAGGCTCCTCATAATTTTGAATACCTCTCTCAAGGGTGATGCCCAGCTTCTCCACAGGGTGTGCTGTTGCAGTCTTCGCAGATGCAATCAATACAGAATTACTGATTTGACATGATCCTCAGCTTTTTACATACTGTAAAAACCATTGAATATGTTGAGCCTTGTTCAGTCAGGAGTATCTGAACTTTTAACAGTGTACTAAGTCAGAATTACTCCTGAACAACCTCTCTGACCCTAAAAAACTAATTTTACAAGTGTGAAGTCTCATTCCCTCAGAACATTTTTTAAAGTTTGTAATTTAAGCTTCTCCCTTGATCTCATCATCTACAGAAATCTTTGCATTCTGTACAATGATTTAAATGCAAATATATATCCTGCTTTTTTCTTCCTGCTTTGCTGTCTGAGAATTGTTCAGTCTGATTGGTTGATCGGTCCTGCTGCTGGGCGTCAAATTCAAACTGACTTTGAATAGAGGAAATCTGCGCTCTAGAGCCTGCTAAAACCTTGTGGGAAGTTTTTCTTGAGGTCAACGACGAGTGTCGTCCCTTTGTCACTGACCCCAAAATCCGGGCCATTATCTGGGTTGGCACTGCTGTGCAATACTAAGGGAGTGCTGCATTCTCAGAGTTGCCGTTGTTCAAAAGGGATGTTGAACTGTAGCCTCTTCCTGTCCAACTGCCCATGTGTATAAGATAGATATTAAAAATCCAATGGCATTATTCATAGTAGGGAATTCTCCCCTTATCCTGGCGCTATTCATTCGAAATTAACTATACATCCACTTACTGTTTGTAGATTCTTGCTGTATGCAATCTGACTGCCAGTTTTTGTCTTTATAACAATCACTGTGTTTCAAGGTAATTCATTGTGTAACACATACTTTAGGCACTTATGAGATGCCATACAGATGCAGTTGATAAGGTGCTATATTCTAAATTCTCAAGGGGGTGTAGGAACATTGAGACCTGCGGGTATTTGTGCACAAATTGTTGAAAGTGGCAGGGCAGGTTGAGAAAGCAGTTGCAAAAGGCATACTGGATCCTGAGTTTTATAAAGAGAGACATAAAGTAACAAAGCAAGGAAGTTATGATGAACCTTTATGAAACACTGGTGTGACCTCAACTGGAGTATTTTGTCCAATTCTGGTAAGCGCACTTTAGAAATGGTATGAAGGCTTTATAGAGGGTGCAGAATATATTTACGAGAATCGCTGAGGGCCTTCAGTTACATGGATAAATTGGAGAAACTCGGGCTGTTCTCCTGGGAGAAGAGAAGATTGAGAGGATATTTGATAGAGGTGCTCAAAACCATGAGGGGTCTGGACAGAGTAGAGAGAAACTGTTCCCATTGGTGGATCGAAAACCAGAGGACACCAATGTATGGTGAATGGCAAAAGAACAAATGGCAGCGTGAGGAAAAACTTTTTCATGCAACGAATTGTTAGGATTGGGAATTAACTACCTGAGAGTATGGTGGAGGCAGATTCAATCGTGGCTTTCAAAGATGAATTGAATAAGCACCTGGAGAAAAAATTTGCAGATTGGTGGGGAATGGGCTGGAGAGTGGGACTAGCTGATTTGCTCTTGCAGAGATCTGACATGGACATGACGGGCTGAATAGCCTCCTTCTGTGCTGTTACCATTCTATGATTCTATATAAATGTAAGTCTTTCTATGTCTACAAAACTGCATGAAGCAATAGAGAGCTTCCAGTACTTCCAAAACATCAATAACTATAGTGGAGAGGAGGACTTAAGCTTTACTGATATTAGGTTTTTATGGTGTTGCCTCTATTTTGGACTGGCTTTACAAGATCAAAATCATACTTTACAAAGAGAATTTAAAGTTTAGTGTAAAACATTTTAGTTACAAATAACATGAGGTAACTATTGGTGCAAAACATAATCAAACCACAGATCATGTCTGCTACAAAATAAGTCTTAGTTTTTCTAAAAAAAAATTATGCTGCAGCAAATAAATGGGAGAATGTTTTATTCTCCATAATTAATGACCGATTAATGAAATTGCTGCTTTGAAATGTACATTTTCCGAGTATGAGAGTTTTGAACATGTGATTTTATTCGTGGGTTGTTTTACTATAGGGAAGAGCACGTACATTCTCCTGATTTGTACTCTTAGACTAACAGCATTTACAGTTACAGTCTCACTGATCTGTTTAATTTAGAGATACAGCACTGAAACAGGCCCTTCGGCCCACCAAGTCTGTGCCGACCATCAACCACCCATCTATACTAATCCTACACTAATCCCATACTCCTACCACATCCCCACCCGTCCCCACATTTCCCCACCACCTACCTATACTAGGGGCAATTTATAATGGCCAATTTACCTACCAACCTGCAAGTCTTTTGGCTTGTGGGAGGAAACCGGAGCACCCGGAGAAAACCCACGCAGACACGGAGAACTTGCAAACTCCACACAGGCAGTACCCAGAATTGAACCCGGGTCGCTGGAGCTGTGAGGCTGCAGTGCTAACCACTGCGCCACTGTGCCGCCCTGGGTTATCTGACTGGGTTATTCCAGGAACTTAACTCTGCTCAAAAATATAGACCGAGATTATTGTGTAATGCTGATTTAAGACTTTGAACGTCAGCATCTTGTGCCTCCTTTTCAACAATGTTTGAAGGCCAGCTCAGCCTGCATTAGGAAAACTCGGGTTCACTCGAAATTAATAAATTAGCCTATCATTTGTATTTACAATAACCAGGCAGCTGACTTCAGTGGGAAAGTATGTTGGTATTTCATGGATGTCTGTTGAGTAGCTTGTTGACAAAAATTTAAACAAATTATCTTCCAAGTGCTGCTACTATTGAAAATATTTGATAAATTATCAGACATCAAAGAGGATTAGTACTGGAGTAAGTTGAGTGTTTCTCTAATTAGAGCTGTTGTATTTCCTTAAGTTATTTTAGTGGCATTGTATGGATTTGTAGTTATTTCTTTATCCTCAAAATTGGCATCGCATTGAATGGAAAAATATCCTTACCTAATGGACCTTAAATGTCACTGAAATATAAAATAAATGACTATTCTTCATGTAATTCATTGGAATGTTCTCTCATTTCTGCTCAATTTGCACAACGTGTGTAAAGACTGATAAATATGTTTACATATTGCAATTAGCTGCTCACAGCCTTGCCTAAGAGATGAAAATAAATTGAGCCAATTATCTTCCTGTAACACTGGCTTGTAGTTTTGACTCTTCAAACTGATCATTACTCAATGACAGAAACAGTTTTCTTATAGGACAACAGACTAATATTTCCCCTATTGAGACCTAGCCTGCTTATCCATTCTTTGCAGAGAGAGGTACAGCAGCTCCTGTGCCAAATATATGTCATTGTTTCTAATTAAATATTTATGCTAAATTTTATTATATAACTGGGAGGGTCAACATACTTGGTTCACTGGTATGATAAATTATTACAAAATATTGCAGTAATTTCAACATTGCTTTGTAGGTCATGGTGTCCTGAACTCTACTCCATTTTCAGCATCTGGAAATTCAAATTGACTTATGCACAGTTGTGTTTTTCTGGTAATTTTCATTAATTTGACTAAGGAAACAGGTTTTCCCTAATAACTAGTTGTGTAACACTGTATTGACAGATGTAAAGTTATATTAACATTTAATTTATTTGAATACTTAAACACGTGATTCAAATACAATTTCTGTGGCTCAACCCAAGGATTATCTGCAGGGACATTAGTTTTCATAATATTAATGAACAGCTTTAAAGATACAGTCCAGATTCTTTTAAAGCGATTTAAAAATACTGGGCAGGATTTTTCAGTCAGCGGCAAACGAAAGGCACCAGTTGTGCACTTGCCCTCAGACTTTCTATGGGCGTTTTCACTAGAAGTTCCTGTCATCCAACTATCGAGAAAAAGCAGCACCCAGTAGTGAGACAGAAAGAAAAAGTTTTTAAAAAATTATTTAAATGATTTTAAATCTCCAACAATAATTAAAATCAGAAGGAATAAGACCCCACAGTTGTTAAAGTTAATTTCAGTGCCAGAGAGGTTGTTTGGCCGTAATTAAGACTTATGATGCCGTTAAAAGGATCCTTAAACTGGAATAACTTATTCTGACTGGTTTAGTGTGTGTATCAGGTAAGTACAGCAACCTCTCGCCATTCTGTGTATTTCAATGGTAAGTCTTTGGTGAGGTACTGTTATCATGCAGCTTTTGGAGGAGAACATCTCGGGCAGCATCTTTCTGGTTTTTACATTTAACTGTGCACGTGCGATCGCTGGAAGTTGCTGTCCAATTTACATGTTAATAGCAAATGCCATTAGGCATAGTTTTTACCACAAAATCCAGCCCAATATTATTACAAAACATTTGATGGATAAAATGACTCTCGGTTGCAATCATTCATTTCTGGTAGAATCATTTTCTATAGCCTTAATTCGTCCAAAAGGGTTTCCACCTTGATACAAATTGTCAAATTATGGAGCTATTATTTTACAATTGGTACTTTACCACTTGCTTAAATACTTAGATTATCAGGTTCATTTTATGCACATTGTAAAGGAAAGCTGCAACATTTGAGAACTCTTAGAATTGCTTCAGAGTAGAGGGAAGACTATTTTTCTAGACAAGTGTTGTAATGTGCTCAGTTTGGGTCTCCATATTATAGAAAAAATATAGAGGCACTGAAGAAGGTGCAAAAAAGATTTACAAAGATGATAACCAGAATTGAATGGTTATAACTTTCAGGATACACTGAACAGGTTCTTTTCTCTAGTATAGAGAAGGCTGAGAGGTATCCTGATGGAGGTCTTTAATATTTTGAAGGGGTTTAATCGGGTAGATTTTGATAAGCTGTTCCAATTTTGGCAGAGTCCAAGATGAGGAGCCATTAATATAAGATAGTCACCAATAAATCTAATAAGGAATTCAGGAGAAACCTTTTCATTCAGAGAGTGCTGAGAATTTGGGACTTGTTACCACATGGAATAGTTGAGGTGAATAGCATAGACACTTTTTAAGGGGAAGCTAGATAAGTACATGAGAGAGAAAGGTATAAAAGAATATGTTGAGTGGCTGTTGTGAAGTAGGGTGGAAGGAGGCTCGTGTGGAGCATAAACACTGGCATGGAGTAGTTGAGTTGAATGGCCTGTTTCTGTGCTATAAATATTATGTAAATCTCCAGAGACTAAAACTGGAATTAAGAATTTCTGAAGGAATTTGTTTCAAATCAGCAAAATGGCAAATTGTGGTCTCTGCAGGAGTACGTTGGACACTATGATAATGGACAATCTTGTATCTGTTTAACCATTACAATTATCACAGAATACTTAAAAGAGATATGAACCCACAGCTGCATGTTTATACTGAAGCTCTAAATATGAAATCCCATCTGATTCTCAAAGTCAGTTTTAACTTTGATTCATTTTTAGGTTGACACTTTCGCAGTAGGCGACATTGTTCGTGTGATGGATGATCTGGAAACTGTAAAAAGACTTCAAACCGGTCATGGAGAATGGACAGATAGCATGACTCCAGTAAGTGCCTTTTCATTTCACTGTAAAACACAATCTGGCTTTTGGAAATTCCTTGATTTGTACTAACTGAATAATCTATGTCATTAACCCCATATATATTTTACATTGTTTGTAAAGACATTACCCATTCCACTGAAGAATACTTTTAAAAATCTAGATGTTTGTCTGCTGCAGGCATCCATTCTATCGTCTGGACCATTCATTTGAACTGCTGATGCTCACATCTCTTTGCCCCTTCCTCTCTTTTTTATATTTTTATATTTATATTTAGAGATACAGCACTGAAACAGGCCCTTCAGCCCACCGAGTCTGTGCCGACCAAGAACCACCCATTTATACTAACCCTACAGTAATCCCATATTCCCTACCACCTACCTACACTAGGGGCAATTTACAACGGCCAATTTACCTATCACCTGCAAGTCTTTGGCGGTGGGAGGAAACCGGAGCACCCGGCGAAAACCCACACGGTCACAGGGGGAACTTGCAAACTCCGCACAGGCAGTACCCAGAATTGAACCCGGGTCCCTGGAGCTGTGAGGCTGCGGTGCTAACCACTGCGCCACTGTGCCGCCATCCTAAAAATGTTGGCTCCTTGCAGGAATGGTTCAATGGTATCTGACATTCTCTGGTACTTGGTCCAAGTACCCATTCTTCATATGGGAGCTGAGAGTGTGAGTAGCAGCTGGGTAATCAACCATGAATGGAATTACAGCCTAACTTGATGCTCCCCTCACCCAACATCCACTCTTGTACTTCCACCAGAGCTGATTGGATGGTGATATGCTTGGCCTATTTTGGTTTTTGTTCCTTTCTTCCCTATGACCCAGGATTATACAAGCCAGTTGTAGTGCACCTATCAGTGCTCTGGTAGGACTAGCTTAAACTCAGCTTTGACCAGGTATGGTGTACTCTTGATCTGGGTGGCTCAAGTATTCACTGCCTTGATCAGTTGAGCCTTGAAAAGATGTTTCAACTCTTACTGAAAGCAAAGTTGCTGTCTTGTTACAATTAACATAAAACAATGTATATTTATAATACAGAATTGTCATATTCTGAATCCTTATGCTGAATATTATTTCCGTTGTATTCCCTGCAGGCACTGGGACAGGTTGGGAAGGTGCTAAAAGTATATGGTGATGGAGATTTACGTGTGGGAGTTGGAGGCCAAACCTGGACCTTTAACCCTGCATGTGTAACTGCAGTACAGCCAGGAGAAGTTGATGCCAACCTCATGACCACAGACAACAGCAATGATTCAGCAAGTAAGATGCTTCAAAGTTTTCTTGGTTTAAGTTGCTGTTTTAGGTGAACCTCCTGAACATGTTTAACCATTCTGGCATGAAATATCCTTTGCAGCTTTTACATTATTAGTAAATCTCTGAAGCTGAGTTAATAAAGCAGTATTGGAAAATGCAGAGAGCCATAGAGCATTTCTAATACTCATTTAAAAATTGTGATTGGGGAAACTGGGTTCTTTGTTTTGTGAAGGATGATGGGGTATGTTAACCCGACTCAGCGAGCGGTAAACTGACATGATCAGTTCGGCTGCCCGTTTATACCCTGCCTGATTTTACGATCCATTGACTTTAGCACAGAGTAACATTGAGAAATGTATGGTCAACCCAAACCTGACCATTTTCCTTCTGGCACATTCAGTTAGCGTTACTCCCAATGGCTTTATGAAACATATTGTAACTTCAGTGTATTGCCGCTTTCTAATACATGATCATGCACTTAGCTATAATTATCCAGTGTATAAGCACAAAACGCAAAGGGGTATATTTTTCTCTGGTCATTTGCTTAGCAAAAATGTTAGAACAACATTTATACCCTTTCATTAAAATTAGCATTGACAGACCTTTTTTCCAATATACTGGTGGATCTCATGTGGAATTGCTCACTGTGTGTTGGAGCCTTTTGCAGTTTTATTAATAGAGATGTTAATGACAAATGGCAATGGGGAAGGTGTGATGTGGGGATATTACAGGAAGTTTTTGAATTGTTCATTCCCTACCTTTCCAGTTCTGATTAGCTCAAAATAAAACAAAGCTAATCAAGCAAGTATTATTGTGGAAGTGTGACCACCAGTTATACCTGCTGGACATGAGGCTTGATATTTTAGAGTAGATATAGTGACTAAGATTCAGTGATGTCATCAGGTAACATTGCCAGTTTATGGCTTCTTTCCTTTTAAGCAGCATTAAGCTGCAATGAATCTGTTCTGAATGCCCAACTGATGAATTTTGCTGGAGATCTACTGATGGAGTGTATAATGCAGTCAGCTAGAATCTCGTTTTAACAAAGGAGAAAACATTTGGAGAAAAAAAGGTTACATTTCCAAACTGATCCCAAGCCACCCATCTCCAGTTTTAATGGAGGTGGCTTGGGCAGCAGTGACCAATCTGCTCTTAGGAGGAGAGCTGGTCACTGAAATCTTTTAAGGAGATTGCATGCCCCCATTTTAAAAGCTTTTATATTTTTAACTAATGTCAGATGGGTTTCTGGGGGTCCAGGAATCCCGGCAGGTAAAAGGAGATGAGAGGATCAGATCCATGACTTATGTGCCATTACAGCACTACTTGTGGGCTTGGAGGTGCAGGAGTGCCTTCCCCAGGCTCAAAGAGCCTATCTCTGCACCCCTGTCATCTCTGACTGTGCTCCTTATCCCTCCCCACTGTCCCCACACCCCAATCTCTGTCCCACCAGCCCCCCCTGCCACACATGCCTGCTATTTGCATCTCAGCTGCTTTCCTGCCTGACAGTCAGCCAGCCTATCAATCAGGCTAACTGCCAGTTAAATTCTGTAGGATGTGCGGAATATCCTTGCACTCAGTTTCTCATCTGGAAATTCTACCACCCACCCCCTGCTCTCTTCATAGCCCTGAGTAACTATTGGGGCTTTTGTATACTGCAATTATGGAATCTACCTAACTTTCAGATAATTGCAGAATTCCTATAGGTCAGCCAGAAACTAAAGCAGTAACATTTTCTCACATTTCATGACCTAGCATATGTTTTAAGTAGCCTTGCTCCTTCAGTCTTCTCATTAAATCAAAAAATCATTTTGACTTATTAGCAGCACTTCTTTTCCTCTCCAACCCAAATACATTTCAATCATAAAACATTTACTTGGGTATTAAGTGAGAGAGAAAATTTACTACCACTAGTCTGAGAATACGGAGCCTGATTTTAAACAAATATTTGTGTGGAAGCCAAGGACAAAATGGAAAAAAAAGTGTGATTGGAAGTCCATGATTTTTGTTCTAGTAGAGTATGCATTCTGTTTTTGGCCACCATACCAGCTAACATTGTAAGTGGTTCCCTGTCTTCAGACACTGTCCCCATTCCCTTTCAAAACCACTCATTAATCCCTCCTCAAAAAAAACTGTCATTGTAAATTACTGACTCATCTTCAGCTTGTTTTTGTGAAGAAATATAAAATTGTAACATTAGCTATTTTCAGACCTCTGATGTTATCTTGTTCTCCATGAATTGTGATCAAGTTTAGCCACAGCTGCCCTGGCCTTGGCCTGTCCTTATGTATTCTAGGATGCATTTTATCTGGTCCTATTACCTTAGGACTGGCCAAGCATGCTACTTTTTAATGACCACTTTTTAACTAACTTGCACACTTAGTGAACTTGGATTCATGTACAATGCCTGAATTCAACAGCAAGAGTACATCTAGATATGAATACTGTTTTGACTTTCTCTCGTGTCTTTTATCTTTAACTCATGAATTGTTGCAGCTAGGAATTGTTTATTGTGTTAGTGCTATTAAAATAAGCTTTTGCCCCAGATGTTTGAGTGCATTCTGGGGAACTTGTGGGGGAGTAGGTGGGAAACTGACCTTTCACTTCCTCGACATGGATATAAATCCAGCAAAAGTTGATGGGATTGTCAGTCACGTGTATAAGTTCTATGTGAAATGAGCTTTGGTGCACGTCATGCAGCTGCACAATTCATTGGTAACTGGTGCGATGTTAGCAATTTCAGTTGGACCCACAAGGATTACCGATGCGATTAAAAGATGCTCTGGAGCTAAGGCATATTGTTGGACCAAGAGAAAAATGTGATTTGCTGTACTGTACCTGTCTGATGAGTGTTTGATACTGACACCATTTGACATAATTGGAAGAAATGTTCCATTCTCCAGCCCTAAAGAGCTTCATCTTGAATACAAAATTCACCCTTATTTTCGAGGAAGAAATTAGAGCTCCTGAGCGCTTGAGTTGGTGAAGATTATGAGTAGCTGAGTCACACAGACCATGAAGGTTCCAAGGTCTGCTCTGTATTAGCTGATCTTAGCCAGGGTAATAGTCAGAGTGCCTTAGTAAAGAGATGATAATTGACCAGAGTTCCTTTTTTGACAACTGTCTGTTGACGCTACTGGAAGTGTGCATTTCTGGATATTCCATGAGGAATAATTTGACTTGGCTGTGATTCTGCACCCCTTCCTTGGTTGAAAGGCACTTTGGTGAATATTGGAAAGTGCCCATTGACCTCTGACCTGCAAGGAGTCAGTTCCTTCAGAATGGGAGAAAATAGGCAGGAATAGGAGAAGACAAAATGTCTTTGCAAATATGTTTTAGAAATTGATCTGTACCTTACAGCATGTTATCATAACTGACTTAGCTATGTCAGATATTGCTGTGGAATCACAATGTGGAACCACGTACAGCTACTTTGGTACAAACAATGTTTACAGAAAGAAGTAAGAATTATCTTTTTGTTCATATACTGTAGGTACAGTCATCTCTGTCCTAGAAAAATTGCTCTCTCAGTCAACCGATCAGGATAATCCTGGGCGGATAGTGATCGAGGCTGCTCATGGGAATGCCACAAAGGTTTGGGATTTGATTCAGAAGTATCCAGAGAAGGCAAGTGTGCATGTTTACTTTGAAAGTTCCTCTACATTCACAGCACAGCTCTATTTCATAGTAATCTATATTTTCTTCTATCTATGGGAAGTTGGGTGAGAAATTACTGCTACAATAATGGTGTCCCTGCAGAGCCACTCAATTCATTTATGCCTCAATAGTTGCAAATATGAATTGTGGAGTGATTAGGCTTAGCTTGTAGTCCTATGCAAAATGAGTTTTCAGCTTTTTGTGAATGTTACAGGAACACTGATGTTAAACTGACTATAGTCAAAGTTTTCTGACTCTCAAAGGCTTGCTTTCAAGTTCTGGTCGGAAAATTACCCCCAGTGAGTGGCCCAGGAATTGCTGTGGATTTTGAGGAAATTGTACAAAACACATGGAGTAGTAAAATCAGAACAAGTGCTTCAGCATTGTTATTATGCTAGCATAAATTTAATTATTAGAACAAGAAAAGTCATAATACAATCTAGCATTTTGCTTCAAAGGAAAATTTTTCACTGTTACTGGCTGTACTTCCACTCTTTGCTTTGCACATTTGTTCTGTATTAAAAGGAACAAAAATATTATTAGACTTTCTGCACAGATCTCTTTTAGCAAAATCTCTTCTGACTTGTGTCAATGCAAATACCATGGACTGTTTCCATTTGCATTTGTCACTATTTTAATTGACTTTCTTTTGACAGATTTTTTTCCAAATCTGCTAAAATAGTGTCATTTTAGGCTAGCAATTAAGTGGTCTTGGCATGTGGACTCTAGTAGTCACAGATTCACAGAATTGTTATAGCACAGAAGGAGGTCATTTGGCCCTTCGTGTCTGCGCTGGCTCTTCAAAAGAGCAGTTTACATAGTGCCACTCCCTCGCCTTCTCCCCGTAGCCCTGCATGTTCTTCCTTTTCAGATAACAATCCAATTCCCTCTTGAATGCCTCAATTGAACCTGCCTCTACCACACTCTCAGGTAGTGCATTTCAGATCCCAACCACTCCCTGCATGAAAAAGTTTTTCCTCAGGCCAGTTGCCTTAAATCTGTGCCCTCTTGTTCTCGATTTTTCCACCAATGGGAAGAGTTTTTCCCTATCTACTCTGTCCAGACCCCTCATGAGGGTCAGACCGGCAATATGATCTTGAAAGCATTGCAAACTTCCTGGGAATTCAGAGCAAATGCCTGATTTGATACATTGCTACGCTTATTACATAGGACTAGCAGAGCCTCACAAAACATTTGGGGTCAAATTAGTATCTTTATTGCAACAGTACTTCTTTAAATACAGAATTTTTAGTTATTCTTTCACCAAAGACTTTACTCCTCACTCTAGAAAAAGCTACATAAAGCTGTCCATGTGTAAAGACAGGCCTAGGAATATAAATAAAACATTTTGTCAAGATCTAGTCTTGTGTCTTGTTTATCCACACAGAATATGAAAGTCTAATTGGGAACTGTTTTTTCCTGAGTTGAAAAGGCAGGTTTATATCTGTTGGGCTCAATATTATTAGAGAAATAAACATTCTCTTTCCTTGAAATCTGCCTGTTGTAATTTCAGCATCAATCATTGAAGAAAACAGCTTCCTACTACCAGTCCTGTTCCCTGAGAAAGTCCTTGTTTAGGATTCAAGTTCCGTAGCAACATTATAATTGCTCGTTCCTTGAGTCTAAATTTGTGCGGTGGCATGCCCATTGGAATTAGACTGTGTAGAAACTCTGGAAGATGCAGACTGTTATCATCTTCATCTACAGAATTAATGCTGTTGTATTTTCTTTCACCTGACAGCTTTTCTAAAACTTTTTCATTCAAATCTAGTGAATCTTTATTTTTGGCACAAAGAATAGCTTTTGAATAATAAATAGTATCAAATAATTGTCACTGCCATTTTGCCACACAACCAATTCCATCATCTCATCCCTCCCTTCCATTGCCATCCCCACCCTCTCCCTCATATAAACAATCTCTTCAGCCAGGGTAACTTTGTTGGGCTCCCCTTACCTTCAGCTGTTTTTGTTCTCTACCAACCGTTGATGGCTGCACATGTGCCACACACACTCCAGTCCTCTGTGCGCCCCACATGCCTCCACGTGTGCCAGGCACCGCCTATCAAATAAACCCACCAACAGATGTGTCCCTTAAACTGACCAATCAAAACTCTTCGGGAGGGTTGAAACTAGTTTGGCAGAGGGATGGGAACTGGAGCTACGGATCAGTGGATGGGGTAGCTGTTGAACAGGCAGATACAGAGTGCAGAGAGTCTGGGAGGAAGGTTAGACAGTTGAGAGGGCAAAGTTGCAGCCAGTATGATGGGTTGAAGTGTGTCTATTTTAACGCAAGAAGTGTCAGGAATAAGGGTGATGAACTTAAGAGCATGGATTAGTACTTGGAGCTACGATGTTGTGGCCATTACGGAGACTTGGATATCACAGGGGCAGGAATGGATGTTGGATGTTCCGGGGTTCAGATGTTTCAAAAGGAATAGGGAGGTAGGTAAAAGAGGTGGGGGAGTGGCATTGCTAATCAGGGATAGTATCACAGCTGCAGAAAGGGAGGTCGTCGAGGAGGGTTTGTCTACTGAGTCATTATGGGTAGAAGTCAGAAACAGGAAAGGAGCAGTCACTTTATTGGGAGTTTTCTATAGACCCCCCAATAGCAACAGAGACACGGAGGAACAGATTGGGAGGCAGATTTTGGAAAGGTGCAGAAGTAACAGGGTTGTTGTCATGGGTGACTTCAACTTCCCTAATATTGATTGGAACCTCCTTAGTGCAAATAGTTTGGATGGAGCAGATTTTGTCAGGTGTGTCCAGGAAGGTTTCCTGACTCAATATGAAGATAGGCCGACTAGAGGGGAGGCTATGTTGGATTTGGTGCTTGGCAACGAACCAGGCCAGGTGGCAGATCTCTCAGTGGGAGAGCATTTCGGTGATAGTGATCACAACTCCCTGACCTTTACTATAGTCATGGAGAGGGATAGGAGCAGACGGGATGGGAAAATATTTAATTGGGGGAGGGGGAATTACAATGCTATTAGGCAGGAACTGGGGAGCTTAAATTGGGAACAGATGTTCTCAGGGAAATGCACGACAGAAATGTGGAGGTTGTTTAGGGAGCACTTGCTGCGACTGCTGGATAGGTTTGTCCCGATGAGGCAAGGAAGGGATGGTAGGGTGAAGGAACCTTGGATGACAAGAGATGTGGAACAGCTAGTCAAGAGGAAGAAGGAAGCTTACTTAAGGTTGAGGAAGCAAGGATCAGACAGGGCTCTAGAGGGTTACAAGGTAGCCAGGAAGGAACTGAAGAATGGACTTAGGAGAGCTAGAAGGGGACATGAAAAAGTCTTGGCGGGTAGGATTAAGGAAAATCCCAAGGCGTTCTACACTTATGTGAGGAACAAGAGGATGGCCAGAGTGAGGGTAGGGCCGATCAGGGATAGTGGAGGGAACTCGTGCCTGGAGTCGGAGGAGGTATGAGAGGTCCTAAATGAATACTTTGCTTCAGTATTCACTCGTGAGAGGGACCTGGTCGTTTGTGAGGACAGCGTGGAACAGGCTGATATGCTGGAACAGGTTGATGTTAAGAAGGAGGATGTGCTGGAAACTTTGAAAGACATGAGGACAGATAGGTCCCCGGAGCCAGACGGGATATACCCAAGGTTATTAAGGGAAGCAAGGGAAGAGATTGCCGCGCCTTTGGTGATGATCTTTGCGTCCTTACTGTCCACTGGAGTAGTACTAGATGATTGGAGGGTGGCAAATGTTATTCCATTGTTTAAGAAAGGGAATAGGGATAACCCTGGGAATTTCAGACCAGTCAGTCTTACGTCGGTGGTGGGCAGATTATTGGAGAGGATTCTGAGAGACAGGATTTATGATTATTTGGAAAAGCATAGTTTGATTAGAGATAGTCAGCATGGCTTTGTGAGGGGCAGGTCATGCCTCACAAACCTTATTGAATTCTTTGAGGATGTGACAAAACACATTGATGAAGGAAGAGCAGTGGATGTGGTGTATATGGATTTTAACAAGGCGTTTGATAAGGTTCCCATGGTAGGCTCATTCAGAAAGTAAGGAGGCATGGGATACAGGGAAATTTGGCTGTCTGGATACAGAATTGGCTGGCCCATAGAAGACAGAGGGTGGTAGTAGATGGAAAGTATTCAGCCTGGAGCTCGGTGACCAGTGGTGTTCCGCAGGGATCTGTTCTGGGACCTCTGCTCTTTGTGATTTTTATAAATGACTTGGATGAGGAAGTGGAAGGCTGGGTTAGTAAGTTTGCCGATGACACAAAGGTTGCTGGAGTTGTGGATAGTGTGGAGGGCTGTTGTAGGTTGCAACGGGACATTGACAGGATGCAGAGCTGGGCTGAGAAGTGGCAGATGGAGTTCAACCTGGAAAAGTGTGAAGTGATTCATTTTGGAAGGTCGAATTTGAATGCAGAATACAGGCTTAAAGACAGGATTCTTGGCAGTGTTGAGGAACAGAGGGATCTTGGGGTCCACGTCCATAGATCCCTCAAAGTTGCCACCCAAGTTGATAGGGTTGTTAAGAAGGCGTATGGGGTGTTGGCTTTCATTAACAGGGGGATTGAGTTTAAGAGCCGCGAGGTTATGCTGCAGCTCTATAAAGCCCTGGTTAGACCACACTTGGAATATTGTGTTCAGTTCTGGTCGCCTCATTATAGGAAGGATGTGGAAGCTTTAGAGAGGGTGCAGAGGAGATTTACCAGGATGCTGCCTGGACTGGAGGGCATGTCTTATGAAGAAAGGTTGAGGGAGCTGGGGCTTTTCTCATTGGAGCGAAGAAAGATGAGAGGTGACTTGATAGAGGTGTACAAGATGATGAGAGGCATAGATAGAGTGGATAGCAGAGACTTTTCCCTAGGGCGGAAAGGGCTATCAGCAGGCGGCATAATTTTAAGGTGATTGGAGGAAGGTTTAGGGGAGATGACAGAGGTAGGTTCTTTACACAGAGAGTGGTGGGTACGTGGAATGCACTGCCAGCGGTGGTAGTAGAAGCAGATACATTAGAGACATTTAAGCGACTCTTGGATAGGTACATGGATGATAGTAGAATGAAGGGTAGGTAGTTAGTTTGATCTTAGAGTAGGTTAAAGGGTCGGCACAACATCGTGGGCCGAAGGGCCTGTACTGTTCTATGTTCTAAAACAGTCCGGATAGACAAAATCTGGCTATTATTATTATAGATGTGGTTTTGATATTAAATGGCTGCAAGAAATGGGGTCAGTGATTGTTCGACCATTAGTTCTGTAATTTATTATCGTGGACTAATAACTTAGAAAGATAATCTTGTCTTCCCTTAGTCTTCACGAATGCAACTATCATGACACAAAGGCGATGAGAATATAAAATGCTTAGTTTGAGAATTGACATTTTCATAGTCCCTGAAGGCGATCTTTCACAGTAAAAGAAATGAAACTAATACGCCATGTGTATGTGATATCAGCCTCGAAGAACAATTTCCAATTAGGCAGTAAACAAATCCCATATTGGGTTGTGCTGAAATGGCCTCCAACGACTGCTCTCCAGAGCCATTTTAAATATGACAGTGATGCCCGTAGAATCTAATATTGATTGACAATTCTTTCTATTCTTTCATGTAAATGGACCTCAGAACTCACCACAGCCTGTTGTGCTTGTGAGTTATAGGAAATATTGGGACTCACCATCACTGATGTGTAAAGCTGGATTTTATTCAACCGGCTTTGGCTGAGAAATTAAAGACTAAACCAGATGCTTCAGAAACAGCTGCTTATGAAATATTAGCAAGCAGGTGATTTAAACATTCTTCTCTGTTGTGCAGGTTGACATTAAGAATCAGGGCAAGACTGCACTGCAGGTGGCTGCCCATCAGGGACACATTGAGGTGGTGAAAATTCTACTGCAGGCGAATGCAAAGCTTGAGGTTCACGATGAGGATGGCGACACAGCATTGCATTATGCATCATTTGGGTATGAAGAATGGTTCTTTTATGCATGCGTTCATGAGTGTGTAGCCAAGTCGGGATCTCATTTTTGGTAAAATTATTTCAGAGCTTGTATCCTTTTTTTTAAAACCTTGCAGTAGGAAAATGTACCAAGTGTAAATTTCCAATGGGCTTTTTTCTGTGATGAATTGACCAGCCTGCCCACATTACCTTCCCTGATGGCACAGCTGAAATTTAAAGCTCACTTTGTAGACCGTTGCAGGCATGCGCCCACTCTTGGATCACTGTGTGGCATGGCACATGGTTGCTGCACCACCCCCACTCTCATGAAAACAGTGAACGTAATGCTATAGGTGATAAGCACTTGCTCGTTAAGAGGATACTTTACTATATTTTAAATATGTACAACTTAAACATTTTAAACTTGAGAATTTGGCAACCTCAACAGCATTAAAATAGCAATGAATTCTAATTTCAAATACCTATCAGTAATTCCCAGGACTATGTTGCCATCAAGTGTTATAATTAAATTTACCCCATCATTTTTTTAAAACAGCTGCTTTTACAATTTATACCCAAAGGCGCCTTCAAAAATGAATCCTTCAAAAGCAGTTGTTAACCAGATTTAATAGTTGTTCTTTTTTCTGGCAGTGCTGTCCTTTTCAAAGTAATAGAGTAGACTTTCTGAATGGTTAAGCTTGATAACACTGCGTAAAATGGGTAGAAATCCGTTCCGCCAGATTTCCACCATTTTGTGCCTTTCTAATTTTGCGATTGGGTTTGGCCATGAACTGGAAGTGCCTACAACTTTGCGGTTTGCTGTATCAAAATTAAGCCCCAATTTAAAAGCTTACGCAATTTTCCAGTCATTCACATGCCTATATAAATTTATCATCCAGGGCAGCTTGGAACTGTGCTATTGAAATGAATTTAATAAGCTCTATAGTGAGATTTATAGCAGAACTTGAAGCTATTCATAAACCTTTTTTCTTTAAAATTTCTGTCTTGTTGCACTTTAGTTGGCCATTTTGTTTAGTACTTCTGCCATATTGGGACAGTGGGCTTTCCAAAGCCAACCCCTCCCAGTTCTGTTTATTGGAGGAGAAAGAAAAAAGCAGAGAGGTCAGGTTCCAGCAGAGGCAGTGTATGCCCACCTGCTGGAAAGCTCACAGGGACATTTATATGCGTAAGCGTGCTTACGAGAAATGGCTGTGCAAAACGGCGCCAGCTGCTGAAATTAACCATGCCCATTGGATTGGGACTTCTACTGGCAGTAATTGTCAGCAGCACCCTCAACTTCTCTTCCTCCACCTCCTTCCAAGGATCGTACACGAAGTGCAACAAATGTGGGATAAACTCCAGCATAATTGACTATAACTTTATTTTGTTTTTAACCAAAACAATACGAGGATGATATATAATCTTTGTCACAAAACTTATTTTCTGCTTAAGAAAGTAGGAATTTAGAGATGTTGGTAAAATTCCCAACTTTCCCAAGATTGCTTCCAAAAGATTTAGATTTCCCTGATGTGAAGAAAAGTTTTTGTCTGCACCATTCAAGTAACTACCTGATTAGAACCATATAATTTTAAGTTACAGTTCACCAGAAATCTGCAGTGAACCTGTAACATTTAATTTGAGTAGAGTTGTACAACAGTTCCATTTAAGATCAGTATCTGCTTTTAAGTTCTGGCTCTGTGTCGCTGTCTGGCCATGGAAAGCAGCATGCTGCTTATGTGCGTTTACAAGTGCAGAGACCACTACTCAATAGTCAGCGTCCAGTGCCAGTTAACAGCTGGCAAGACAAACTTTTCACTTGTTTTTGCTAACTTTAAAATGGTGAATAATTTTTTTTTTTTAATTATCGAATGGTCAGTTGGACTGTGCAGGAGCTGCTTCTAATTTTGCTTCCCACTGATTTGTGCAGAAATAACAGGCTGAGCAGCTTGGCCTCAATTAATTTTTGCTTGTTTTATACAGAAACCAGCCTGAGGTGGCCAGACTGCTGCTCAGCAAAGGTGCAAATGCCAATCTGCTGAATGCTTCTACATGTTCTGCTCTGCACATTGCAGTAAACAAGGGCTTTACAGAAGTGGTGCATGCGCTTTGTGAATATAACTGCAATGTTAATCTGCAGGTGAGAGAACTGTTGCAAGTAACTTCACTTATTTATACTTCTAAAAAGAAAAAAAGGCTTGGTGCTAGGAATGGGATCGTGTAGTTATTTGCTGGCAGTAATATTTAGATGTAAGTTCATGCAAAGTGGGGAAAAAATCCAAACAGCAATGGCAACCTGCGAACAATAATGGATCATCAACAAAAACAGGCTGTGGCCACAATACAAAATTATATCCAGCCTATGTTGGTTACTTAAACATTTTGACCTGATTACCAGTTAAGAACTGTGAAGTAAGTTGATTTTTTTCCTTCTGCGGGTTAAGGTAATCATTCTAAAAGCACACCCGTACTTGCAGGCAAAGGTTTGAAAAAACATTGATAAACACAACTGGGAATTATATCATGTGCTGTCTTCATATTAACTTGCCCTGGTTTTTATACATGGGGCGTAGAATATAAAGAAGTGATGTTGAATTTATGCAACATATCGATTAGCTCATTGTTGCAATGTTGCATGTAGTATGCAAACCTGATTATAGGAACAATGTTAGAGCTTTGGGGAGACCCCAGTAAAGATTCATATGGTAATACCAGAATGAGAGGTTATAGTTAAGAAAGAAAGGCATGAAAAGTTGTGTTTTTTCACACTGGACCATTGAAATTTAAGTGGTTTTCAAAATTTTGAGAGGTTTTGAGAATAAATTGTGAAAAATTGTTCCAACTGACGGGTGAATTGGTAACAAGGGGCTGGAGATTTAAGATTATTACAACATAAAATGTATCACACATGGTCATTGAGGCAGCGATGATAACATCTAAACACTCTTTACTGAGATTGCCAAATTGTGAACAGTTCCACATTGTGGTTTCATGCTCGTTAGGGAACTGCCCAAGTTAATTTCAATTTACAGGCAACAGTGTGAGGGGATTAGGCTAGGATGGATATGATCCTAGACTCCCAACATGAAAGACACCATCACCTGGTCCTGTTTTTAAAATAATACAACTTCTGTTTGGAAAGATTGGCTCCTGACTACTGTTGATCAGCTTTGAGTGCATGAGAATAAGGACAATTGTCATTTGAATAATTTAAATGTGGTCTTCATCCTTTTCTTAACAATTAATCACCAAACTTTCATTACTGAAAAGCTCTACCTAAGATACTAAAGCTTTTCAGATGTTCCCATCAATATAATTATAAATGTAAAACTGTACATAAATTAGTTTTTGATTTACAGTGTACGTCATGCATCCCTGACAAATATAAGGATAATTATGGAAAATTAGACCTGTAATTAGCAGAAGTGTACTATATCAATACGCATTTGTGTTACAACCAGGTGAGAGGGGTCTAGGGGCTCCCCCTCAGCCTTGCCTGGTTTAACCGTAACAGGGTTTAATTTTTAAAAACATCGTGTTTTAGCTCCCCCTTAGTGAATCCTTGTTCACCGCTCTCGAATGGTAAGGCAAAGGAATCAATTCAGACAGGTTTTCTTAGATTTTAAACAAGAAAGGTAGAAATTCATTAATCTTAAACTCTAATCCAGTTATCGACTACAAATATGCGATGCGACTACACTAGCATGAGTATGCGATAAATACATGCAGATAGAGACAGAAAATGTAGAAGGAATAAAAGGGAAAAGTTTGAGGCAGCATCTGGTAGTTACAGTCCTTTAAGTTCAATGTGGAGTCTCTCGTTGCTAGTACGTCTTGCAATTCTTTGAGGCCCAGTTCACGTTTCAACTTGTTCCGTGAGGTCCGGTGGCTTGGGAGAAAGAGAGAGAGAGGCTTCTTTGTTTCAGGTTCCAGTTCAAACGGTCTTCTGCTTTTTTCTCTGGCACAATTCAAAACACCCCAGGTTTCCCAGCAGATTAGGTTTGACCACTTCTGTTTGTGGATTCTGCCATCTTAGCAGTCATCCTGGAATGCGAGCTTCCTCACCATAAATGTCTGGTGATCATAGTCCATTTTGGGTTAAGTGGACCAGGGAATATTCCTTTGTCTCTCCAAGCACTGTCTGTTAGTATGCAAATGTTTTTCCAGCCATGTGTCTGATTTTTAACAAGTCCTTTCTTCACCCCAGCAACAGTTTAAAATCAATGTTCATGTGACAAAATTAATATGCCTCATTTGGCAGGTGGGGGTCTGCATGACATCTGTGTTAAGCTGATGGGAAAGGGTAACCATTGATCTTTGAATCAACTAAACGTGCAAGTTTGGTGAACCTATTCTCAAATCTCGTGTTCTTGTCTTTCCAGGATTCATATGGAGACACCCCTTTGCATGATGGAATTGCAAAAGACTACAGGGACATCATTGAAATCCTGACAGAGGTGCCAAACATTGACTTCACCCAACAAAATAATCGTGGCTTCAACTTGCTTCACCACGCTGCCTTAAAAGGCAATAAACTGTAAGAACCAGCAGAATGACTGATGTATTACAAACTGGTCATGCTAAAAATCCTGCAATTTGCAATGTAGAGAAATTACCAGCACTAATCCTAAAACATTACAGAGCAGGTATTGCAATCCTAGATAGCATCCATTTTGTTCTCTAAGTGTTCCAAATGGCAATTGAGCATTTCAGAACCTGTAAATTCTTCCACATAGTCTGTAAAGATTGTTATGACCAAGTGAGAAAAGGGTCTAGGGGTTCCCTCTCAGCCTTTGCCTGGTTTGACCGTAACAGTGTTTCATTTTTAAAACACCATATTTTTAAGCACCCCCTCTGTGAATTCTTGTTCACTGCTCTCCAATTGTTAGGCAAAGAAATCAATCATACAGATTTTCTTAGATTTAAACAAGAAAGGTGGAAGTTTATTAACCTTAAACTCTAATCGGTTAGCGAATACGCAACACAACCTCGCTAGCATGCATACACGATAAACCCACACACACAGAGATGGAAAAGTAGAAAGAATAAAGGGGAAAAGTTCGAGGCAACAGCTGGGATTTATTTACGGTCCTTTGAGTTCAGTGTCGAGTCTTTGCCAGTAAGTCTTGCGGTTTCGTTGGGGCCCGGTGCACACTTTAAAACTTGTTTCGATGTAAGAGTCTTTTCTCTATTGAGGTTTAAATGACTTCATTGGATCTGGAGATTCGTGAGGGAGAGAGCCAGCCAGGAGAGAGGCTCTGTTCTTCCAAGTTCAGTTGCAATCTCCCAAACTGTGCTGTGAGCAGTTCAAACAAAACCTGGGCCAGCGAGTTAGTCATGTGACTAGCTGTTTTAACAAACTCTTACGTTTGTGGATTCTCCATCTTAGCAGACACCCTGGAATGCTGGCTTTCTTACACATTCAGTGTCTGGTGATCAAAATCCATTTGGGTTAATTGGATCAGGGAGCCATTCTGTTGTCTCCAGGCGCTGTCTCTTAGTATGCAAATGTTTTCCAGCCACTGCTGATCTCTTTAAACAAGTAATTTCTTCATTCCAGCAACAGTTTAAAATTAATGTTCATATGAAATTAATATGCCTCATTCTTGGCAGGTGGGTTCTTCATGACAAGATGCTGTTTAAAATTTAACATCAGTAGTTGCTTGTTATTATAGTCTTTTTAAGCATAGAGATCATTTGTTGGAAATTATTTGTTCAATAAAATTTGTTCTGCAATAATGTGAAAAATTATTTTGAAAATTGCTGTATTGTCTTCACATGGTATTAGTTAGTTTAGTCTGTTTAAAAGCATAGGTAATGCTACCAATAGCCTGAACTACAATTTCAGTGAAGTGTTGAGCGCAGTTTTTTTGGGTCTGTCTTATCCTTCTTACTGTAGATTTCTTCAGTTGTCATTATCACACTCAAGGGCAAGTTCCAGCTCCCCATACTTTCAAGAGTATCTGTGTTCAGCTTAAGATCCAGGCAGGTTTCTAGTAACATGCCTTGTATGCCTGGGCGGCGCAGTGGTTAGCACCGCAGCCTGACAGCTCCAGGGACCCGGGTTCGATTCTGGGTACTGCCTGTGCGGAGTTTGCAAGTTCTCCCTGTGACCGCGTGGGTTTTCGCCGGGTGCTCCGGTTTCCTCCCTCAGCCAAAGATGATAGGTAAATTGGCCGTTGTAAATTGCCCCTAGTGTAGGTAGGTGGTAGGGAATATGGGATTACTGTAGGGTTGGTATAAATGGGTGGTTGTTGGTCGGCACAGACTCGGTGGGCCGAAGGGCCTGTTTCAGTGCTGTATCTCTTAAAAAAAAACAAATAGAAAACCCAGTCTGTTTTAACTTCAAGAATTAACCTGTTGCTTCATAGGATCTATCTTGCCTTCATTGAGCAAATAGAGTGTTACACTACAAAGTAGGTTTTAAATTTAAAACTACTAAATGATTCTGTTTAGCAAAAGATGAACAAAAAATAAGTAACAGTCATGTAATAGACATTGTGGGGTAGATTTTCAACTTGCCATTCTAGTGTGAAGCTTATGTTATGAATCGTCATCCCTAGTATGGATCGTCCACCCGCATTCATTTCAATGGACAGTTTCTATAACGGCTGATCGACCCTCAACGCTAGTTTTATGCATGGGAGGCAGGTTGAAAATATAACCCTCTTTTATTAATACATTATTCTTATCTAGCTCAACAAGTGAAAAAATAATTAAAAGCATTGTAATACTAACACTAGCTAGCCCTTTGTAAATATTATTTATATCACATAGCGTCTCTTGCCTTCATAAAATTCTTGCCCTGCAGGAGTTTATGTTCTAATCTAAACTACTTCTTGGCAACTTCAAACACATTTTAAACATATTTTTAAACTGACTCTTCGATTTTGATCTGAATAGAACACCTCTTTTTATTTCCCAGGAAAGTATTACCAGAAATTCTTGGGTTCGAAATGTCTGTCCACATTATTTTTTTTCTAAAAAAGGAATTGTCAGCCCAATACAGGCTGAACCATTGTTTTACCTCGAGTTATTCCCCCCTCGATCCTGTAACCTGTAATAGGCATGGTACAAGATTAGCTGGCTATTAAAATGCACATAGAGTTTGACTGAAATTGAAGAAATAGCTACCAAACCAAAATTAGACAAAATACTTCATTTTTCTCATGAGCTGCATGCTTTAAAATGACATTAGTTTTTGCCCCTTCTCATTTTATTTTCTTTCAATTGGACCTCTGAACCTCTTGATCCAATGACTATTTTAATTCACTGAAATGTATTAAGGATAATCCATTTCTTGGATTTTTTTTAAATCTGTGTATGGAATGAAAGTACTGTGGATGCTGGAAATATGAAATAAAAGCAGTTAATGATGGAAATACTCAACAAGTCTGGCAGCATCTGTGGAGAGAGAAACAGTTAACATCTGGAGCGTTAACTCTATTTCTCTCTGCACAAATACTGCCAGACCTGCCGAGTATTTCCAGCATTTTCTGTTTTTATTATAGAATAAGAGTGCTGGGTAATAAAAGAAATGGGAAACCAATGTCAGCGTCCACGAGTGACATGACACAGTTTGATTCCTGATTCTGTTGAATTTTAACTCTGCCACAGGAGGCTTCAAGTTGAGATCAGATATACACTACAGAGCAGAAGGGAGAATAGTCATCAAACAGCTCCAAGGAAATCACTGAAGAGCATGATTTGTGTAAGCTTGGGAGCACATTGTCCACTCACCATTTTTTGAGTAAATTTAAGCTGTGGTAACTTGACTGGCGTATAAATCAATTTAATATTGGAAAAAATGCATTGTAGATTTTTTTTGCCATTTATAGTCAATAGATGGTAACTGCCGTAGTTCTATACTTCAAGAAGAAAGCATGGGAAGCAATAAGGGAGTGAGAGATCTAAAGAGAGATGTGTAACTCACAAAATATATTTTTTAATCACAAGCATTTTACAATGGAATTTTTTAACAACAATTATTTCCTAAAAAGTAAAGTGGAATTTGCAATGGACTTGCATTCTTTTTTCAAAAAATATACTTTATTCATAAAATTTGTAAAGCTACATTACATAACAGTTCAAATTTGACACTACATAAAGTGCAATACAGCTCAATTTATTTCATTACATGGCACTCTGAGGTGCCTCACTACACTTGTGTTATATTTACAATATCCATTTACATTTAATGCTAAACATCCTTTGCTGTGTATAGCCCGAGGGGTTTTAAACTGGTTCCAGCCCCTCGGTGTGCAATGACTTACGTTCACCTCATGTTATTTTTTTGATTTTTTTTCAGTTTGTGCATAATCCAATGTCTCCCATTTATCCACTGTTCCCTATGTGGTACCACAGCACAGACGTTGTAGCCCAAGAGGTTAATGTGTGCAGATTGTCTCCGTCAAACATTTAACTGGGCTCAACAACAACTTGTATCAATAAAGTGCCTTTAACGCAGTAAAACGTCTCAAAGCACTTCACAGGAGTGTTATCAAACAAAATTTAACACTGAGCCACTTAAGGAGATCTTAAGGCAGATGGCCAAGAGTTTGGTCAAAGAGGTAGGATTTAAGGAGTATCAAGGTGGAAAGAGAGGCAGATAGATTTAAGGACTGAATTCCAGACCTTAGCGGCCACCAATGGTGGAGCGTTTAAAATTGGGGATGTGCAAGAGGCCAGAATTGGCGGAGTGCAGAAATCTCAGGTTTGTAGGGCTGGAGGAGATTACAGAGAAAGGAAGGGATGAGGCCATGGAGGGATTTCAAAACAAGGATGAGAATATTAAAATCGAGACACTGCTTAACTGGCAGCCGATGCAAATCAGTGAGCACAGAGGTGATGGGTGAACAGGACTTGATGTGGCTTAGGATACGGTCAGCAGAGTTTTGGGTGACCTTAAGTTTCTGGAGGGTGGAAGATCGGAGACTGGCATGGAGTGCATTGGAATAGTCAAGTCTCTAGGTAAGTGTTTCAGCAGCAGATGAGCTGAGGCGTGGGCAGGGACAGATGATAATAGTGTGGAAACGGGGGTCTTGGTGATGTGGATATGTGGCAGGAGGCAAATAAAGGATCAAATACAACGCCAAGGTTGCAAATGGTCTGGTTCAGCCTCACATGGATGCCAGGGAGAGGGATGAAGTCAGTTACTAGGGAGCAGAGTTTGTGGTGGAGACTGAAGACAATGGCCCCTAAATCAGAGGCTTTGGGTCTTCACATAATCTGGGCTGACGCTTCAGTTCAATACTGAGGGAGTACTGCATCGTCAGAGGCATTGTCTTTCAGATCAGATATTAAACTGAGGCTCCATCAGCCTGCTCAGGTGCATGTAAAAGATTCTTCTGGCAGTATTGATAGCATTTATTCCTCAATCAACACCACCTAGAAAGATTAACCAATTATTACTCTCATTTGTTGTTTGTGGGACCTTACAATGCACAAATTGGCTGCCACAGCTTCCTACATAACACAGTGACTTCACGTTAATAGTAGTTTGTTAGCTATGAAGAGCTTTGAGACATCCTGACATTGTATAAGTACAAGTAGTTCAGTCGACTCCAGTATTCTCCCTCGCCCTTCGTTCTGCTTGTGGATAATGATAATTTTGTTTGTCGTCCATGCCATTGGTCATATGGTATGGTTATATAAAATACATTATTGCTTTAATTCACTCCCGTCCTGAAATTGCCATTTTGTTGGATCAGCTGAGAAGCACATAGATCAATTAAAGGGCTTTCCATCTCCTTCACTTTATTTTTAAATCTAACATCGCAAACATTAAAAGTAAAATATGTATTTTTTTAGTGGTGCTAGTGATTGGTGAGTCACAGAACAGTAAGGTGTGCCAAAAAAACTGCACTGTGTTCTCTCCGTTCAGAAAGAACGGTACCATGGTTTCAAGATTTGACTATGTTACAAGGTGCACTGATGCTTATGTATGCATTTGCAAACAATAGTTTAGCAGTTCTTTCGGATAGGATTTTGAAATTCTTTGCATCCTCAGCCTTTTTGGATGTTTAATTTGGCCTGTTGTGTGTGATCTTGGATTTCACAAATTATGCCTTAAGGGTTATATCATTCGCAACAGCTGTTAATGCATAAACATTTACTAGTTGGTCTTGATGGATTAAAGACTTGAACACTGATAAAGAACAAGAAAAAAGTTAATATTTAAAGAAAATAAAATGGGTTTAATTTAAGTTAATTAATCTTTTATAAATGGATTTTGTAATTGTATCAGACATCTCATTCACTTACATAACTCATTTACAACTTTGTCGCTTGGAAGTTGAGCCTTTCATTTGTTAACAATGCTATAGTTATTTCATTTTCTCCTTTGCATTTCCTCTCAATATTATTGCCTGTGTTAGTTTATTCTACATTTCTCCTTCATTTTATCAGAGCCACTGAGAAGATTCTAGCCAGAGCACGGCAGCTGGTAGATGTGAAGAAGGAGGATGGCTTTGCAGCCCTCCATCTTGCTGCTCTCAACAACCACAAAGAAGTAGCTGAAGTGCTGATTAAAGAGGTAGAAATCTACTTTCATTTAATGTTCTTTTAAATGTTTAACCCTTTCTAATACTTGATTTTATGAAATAAAATTAGAGAAGTATGCCAAACCAAAGATGTCTCTTTGTTCATAACATTACTGGAATACAAAATGTTGGGAACTAGGTAGAATATATGCTACTGGTGACATAATTTGAGTGCTGAGTACTGATTTTTCTTCCTAATGTGCAGAGTCAGCTTAAAAGTGGAATTCTGTTAGTTATAACTAGTCAAGTGGTTTATTAACCAGCTCCTGTGTTCACTTGTATAGGTGTGGGTTTATGTGTATGTAATCCTAACTCTCTGTTAGCAAATTACTCACAATAGCCTGATGCACTTTATGCAAATTGTTACGAGGTCCTAATTTTTTTCTGTTCTTACTCCCTTATCTTTTTTCTGTGTCTCTGTGCTATTTCAGTTCCACTTATTGTACATTGTCCTACCTGTATTACTTTACTCTGATCCGGATTAAATTTTTTTGCCTTGTATCTGTCCTGTTGCACACCTATAGTAAATCTTAAGCTGCATCCTTTGCCTTTGTGGTTCATCCTATTTTTGTGTCATCAGTAAATTTAAGCAGCTTATAGTTGGTTTCAGTATCCAGATAATTTATGTAGCTTAGTAAAAAAAAAAAGGAGTCCATTTACCACTTACCACTACCACCATCACCCTCTTCCCCGCCACCCCCCCCCCCCCCCCCCCCCCCATTCTGACATGACTTCTCACAATTTTCGACTGCTTTATATTGTAGCCAGAGTCTTGGGTGAGCAGGCTAACAGTGCAGGCTGCCGGCCTAGAGCATAGTTACTGGCCCCAAGATAACAGCAAGAATTCTCATAGCTTTTAGCTTAGTGTTTGGTATAACCAGATGCCGCCATATCATTACATTTGTAGGAGAACAAAAACTGAGCATTGCCTGAAAGAGTTAATCTATTTTCAGTGAGGACTGTTTTGTTTGGGATTAAAGTCTATTCTTATCCGAGAGTTCAACAACAACATAAAAATTAATCGCAGGCACAACCAGAATCATCCCTTTGACTTTGTCATATTTTCCATTCAGCTGTCGACACATTTCTGTACATCTTAAATGTTCTTCATTTGACAAACAGGACATTGCACAACAGCACTCTCTATATGTTAGAATATCAGGATACTTTGTTTAATCAGACATCACGTGATGTTAACAATCCAAAGCATTTCCAAAGATTATCCAAGCCACAGTTGTTTTCTAGACATACTGTTGCCTCACAATGTTCTTAATTACAAGGCAAGATTTTCAATTTCTCAAAGATTAGATGTTCCCTTTCAGAAAATGTATTTTTTATGTTTGATCATTTGAACAGCTATAGTTATATCTAATAAAAGTCAGACAATGTATGTTAATTGAAGGCTATTGGAATAGTTGCTGTGTGGTTTCCTTTTTGGAGTGTGGCCATAACATCATTCATTGTTTCTATATTTCATCTGGTAATAAAGATATCCCTTTTTGTGTGTCGTGGCTGCTTTTGTCATATGCTAAAATATGGTAATTTCACCTATTATTGCAAATGCAGGTCTGTGGATGCTGATGGGAAGGCACAGAACACCTCTTGGGCACTGTGCTTAGCCTGTCTGACATCTGTCTGTAGGTCATGAGCTTAGAGGTTTTCCACTGGGAGACCTATTCATGTCACTGGTGATGGTGGGGACAAAAAAATGTACAAGTGGAACAAATGCTGAAGAAAGCCTCAGTGCCAGCAAGAAAACCTTCAAATAATCATCTACTTGAGTTTACTGCCCTTAGCAAATGTGGATGCTAGCTTTCCTTGGGATGGGTTAGACCTGGTGCGCTATATTGCTTGCATTGTAGAATCTAGAATGCAAGACATTCCTGACTGTAAAATATACTAATGTCAAAAATAGATTGATATCAGTTGCAGCTCAGTGGGTCAGGCAGCATTTGTGGAAAGAGAAACAGAGTTAACGTTTCAGGTTTCATCCACTTGTACTTGAATTGGAAATGCCCAATGCTTTTAATTTTCGGAGCACAAGTACATTTCAATGAACTTGGCTCTTTGATCAGCCTTGTCTATGTGAGCATGCATCTCTTAATGCTAAACTCTGTATTTCAAAAATAATTGCAATCTGCAGAATTTGTCAAGTGTGTTATTTTCAGGAAATATTGTTAAGTGGCTGAAAGCCCAGAGGAGTAATTGTGATCTGGTACCTGTGTTCCTTTTCTGACTTGTTTTTGCATCAAATCTAATGGTAGTGTATCTTTATAAAGCACCACCTCAGGGAGGTTGGTAGGGAGGAAAGCGCAACATGACTTATAAAATTTGCTGTTTTGTGCACCTGTTTTGTAATAAATTCTAAAGCTGTGGACTGTAAATAGACAGTTTCCTTTACTATGATGATGCATGAAATATGAGTTGGGATGAGCAATTTGAATAACACTTAGGATTCAGAAGGATCTAACCTTGGATTTTCTGCATTTGGGACTGTCCAGATGGACTGCAATGATTTTCTAGTCTGGTACATCTCTGGTTTCAAACTGATTTTTTTTTTAAAGGGGCAGATGAATGTTTGCAGTTTTTAGATATTTTGACCGATTCATTTTCCTTTTAAATCCAAACTCTTTTATAATTCATGAAATGCAAATTTCCAATAACATGCCAGCCAACACTGACATTTAGAAAGACATGACTTTGAACCTTATTTTTAAAAAGCAATTCATAATTAGCCTGGGTCATCACTGTGTCCCGTTATAACAAGCTCTCAGTATCGTTATATTGCACTTTGTACAATAAAGTGAAAAATTGTGTCGAACAGGCTTAGTTGCTGAAGTGTTACTTCAATCCACATGCTGTTAGTTATTTCCCAGAAAGCAGCACTGCTTTCAGCTGGCTACTGGTGTTGTTCTAAAGCTGCTGCGTTATATACCGAATGCTGCCACTACTCACCAGTACACCTCCTTATAAATACATACAATTCATCAGTAACTTTCTTCCATCTCCATATCAGTTACCTTTAGTCATAATTAAACTCCACTTAATCTCTGCTGATTTCATTCCACAGTCACCCATTCCATTCGCACCTTCAGTGCACGCAACCACCATTATTCCTCATTGTGCAATAGCTGAATCCTATCACATGATGTAGTGGGGCTAGAATGTGGGGTTTGAAGCTCATTGAGGTTGGACTAGGACACCAAGCTTGCATTCCATTAGTGGTTCTTTTGTGTCTTTTGTTTTGCCCTTTCATAACTCTCCGATCTACAAAAGCTTGAATACTGCTGCCATAGGTCATTCTAACATCTCTCAGTCTCCTGGGCAGGATTTAAGAAAAAGCTGGTCACCGAATGGTTTTTCAACTGCAGTCTACACCCTTCTCTCTATCACAGTCCTCCATGTCTCTTGATATTTCGTATTATTACTATGGCCATTGCACTTCTGGATCTACTTTTCTTCACAAACTGTCTGCCCTCCTATTTGCTTTTCCTCTTCCTTGCATCCTCACTGTTTTAGACACAGTGTGGTGTCTCTTAATCCAACTTAATTTTTCTCAGGATCTAAAAATTGTGGAACTCTTTATTTCCCTCACTTTTTTCTACTGCAGCCTGCAGGCTTTTCAAACCAAGCTTCTGACATCCAAAGACTGCTTCCTGATTAACTACACCCTTTTTATAAGAGGAACAAAAGTTTATTTTCTGATCTCTATTCTTTTTTTGGACTTTCTTTTAAGACTACCTTCTAATTCTGTGTCCATAGTCTCGGTGAAATAGTCTGCTTCCATCTTTGCCTGTCAGCATGTGAAATGGGGCTTTTAAATTATCTACAGATAGAACAAGATACCAAGTTTATGCCCAATCTGGTCCAGGATAGTTGCAAGCTATAACTTAGCAAATCAGCATAAGAGACATTACTGCATAATTTTAAATTGACAAAGACTGCATGACTGCAAAGTCGATCATCTTTTCCTCTCCACAGGGTCGGTGTGAGATTAACGTTCGGAATAATCGGAACCAGACTCCTTTGCAGCTTTCAGTTACCCAGGGCCACACTGATATGGTCCAGCTCTTGGTCACTGAAGGCTGTGATGTGAACGCAGAGGATGAAGATGGTGACACTGCTATGCACGTGGCACTCTGTCGTCAGGAGCTGGCAACCACCATGGCATCGAGAGAAGGCGAAGCAAGCTCGTTGTATACAAATGTAGGTTTAAAAAAGTCCAAAATATGAGAAACTTTGTCAATGCCTATAATAGAAATGTATATATTTTAAAATATTCTTATGCATTTCATTATATCCTGGTGGTAACACAAAATATTTGAAATCTGTTCATGTATGTTAAATGCAAAAAGCATTTTCTGTCTGGTTTATTATTAAAAATGAATTGTATAATTGTTTCTGAAATAACCAACCTGAACCATTGAGATGATACGCTCGCTTTTCAGTATTATAACTCAAGTTTAATTTACTTGTAAAATTATACATTTTGCTTCATAGGAAAAAGTAGAGCTTCTAAGTGGGATGTTATTCTGCCTCCTACTTCTCTGCTATTTTGAACACAGTGAAATAAGATGTAAAATAAAGGGCCTGCCTTTTCCAGCCACAGACTTAAGTGACACAATTTTTATAAATATTAATGTTAGATATTTTGTAATAATGTGCAATTTAGATGCACTGCCATTTTCCCTTATTAGGTGTGATTTTGCTGCAGCTGTTAGTTAGACTTGCCCTGGCACCCTTCAGCTGAAAAATATTTTGCCCTGTAAATTGCAGAAAGTGCGAGCTGATAAGGTGCAGCAAGGGAAACAGGGCATCTGGGACCTAAGTGACCAGGCAACCAACAGGGTATCTCCTTAACTGATGAGATTTAAGGATTGAGAAATAAACAGCAGAAGGACTGAGAAGGAGGGTGAATTAAAGGGAATGAATTCAATGTCAAATCAGGCACTGGAAAAGGAAGATTGAATTGACAGAGAGAAAAAGAAACAAAAAGAAAATGTTTTTAAAAAAAGTAAAATTTTAAAATTTAACCTTTGAAAAATCTTCAACACCAATTAATACCTGAAGGAATGAGCTTTCACGTTTAAAATAGTTAATTTTCAATGCCAGAGAGGTTCATTGGCAGTAATTAACAATTATCAATTTATTAAAAGACTTGCATTACCACATAAATACAGCAACTTTACAACTTTCAATGGTGAGGCAGACAGCGAAATGCCAATTTTGTGAAGCTAACGCAGACAGAAACTTTGGATATTGTCACTTAACTACACATCTGCTCCTCGCCTGAAGTTGCTGTACCATATAAGCATAAATAACAGTGTGCGTCATTAGCCTCTCTGTTGTTTTGACAGCAAAATCTGCCGCATTATCTTAGTTTAAGCCCTCATCACTTATTTTGTTTCTTTGTTCCTTAGTTGCAGACTTCTGGGTTATTGGGATCTACAGACCTGAATGTGGGTACTGCTATTGCCTGCTTCCTGGCCCAGGATGGAGCAGATATTAACTACACGAACTACAAGGGCAAAACACCACTGGATCTGGTCGCACATGGCAGGATAATACAGATGGTCAAGAGTTTTGCAGAAAAATTCAGGTAAAATAGCAATATCTAATAACCATGTCATTTCATAGAATTATAGAAAATTTACGACACAAAGAAAGCCATTCAGCCCATCATGTACATGTCCGTTTGATGAAGAGCTGCCCACTTCGCGTACCATTTACTCCCAAGATAATTATTTTGGTTTTGATTACATTCTGCCATTAACACAGACATTAAAAACACACGTTGCATTAACCTCATTATACACCATGAGAAAGGGAAGGTGAGCAGGCCTTGGCTTTAGCCTCGCGCTGCCAGTTTGAGCCAGTTATTAGCATACAACTGGACTTTAATGACACCATGCTTTAAATCACAATGAACCAGCCTTGTTAGATTTTTTTTCCCTGCCGCATCACACCCCATAGTGTTATCCCCTCCCCTCCAAATGACACTGACTCGTGCTGAGCTCAGATGGTTAATGGGAGCAGTTGCCGTCTGCATGTCTGCGCTGCAGGGGTGGGCCGGGGGATGGGTGGGGAATGGTTTCTGCTTATGGTTGTGACTTCTTGTGGACAGGATTGGACTCAGCTGTGATGCCTCTGCAGTCAAATAGGTTGCTAACACATGAAGAATGGACACTAGGATAAGGTACAGATGATGCACAACAGCTGGGGAACTGTACCCAAACTTAAGTCAGCACTATTGGCACCAGATGTTAGTGGGAAGAAACAAAAAATTATTGTTACCCTGACAATGTAATGGTTTTATTCATGGGAATAAATTTTCATAACAATCTGAGAAATTATTCATTTGTTGTTGATATATTAATTTAAAACTTCAGGGTTCTTCACTTTTTTCTATGCCCTGTTTTGCACTTTATTTTAAAGCTACCAACATCACAATTGGTTCATTTGCCTGTATCAATTGTATCAATTTTACTAACAAAAACACTCCAGGCTATGCTGTTTCTGTCAGTGGCTGGGGTTTAGACAAGGCTGCGGGTTTAATTAAATCTGTGATTGTATTTTATACATTGTTAGAATTGACCTGCCATGGCAGCCTCCACCCATTGCAGAGGAATCGGGATGTTCTGCTGTTGGGACTCTAATATAGAATTGACTGGGGATATGTTTCAACTCCAGCGTTAGCCTTTACAAAACTTACAATAAATATTACTGACCCAATAATAGTGTTTGCATGTTTGTGTGTGTGTGTTCAAAAGCTGTCATGGTGCTCATCATAAGTCAGAGGATAAGACAGAAACATTATACCACATCAAGTCTTATTCTCCTAGCATGTGTGTTCCTTTGAGGCTACAAAGTCTACTTGCCATTAAGTAAACACAGGGTGAGTTCATGCCATGTCTTTGAGACTGCAGACATCCTACCTTTGCTTTTTGTTTTCCTAAAGAGTTATTTAGATTCTTTATACATTTCTTCAAAGTGTGGTGGGCAGGAAATGCACTCCAACCAAACTGGTGTAAGTTTTCTGATTGTAATGCTGAAATAATCCAGTTATAGCAAAGGATTTCCCTCGCTGTTACAATTGGAAAGCCTAAACCATTGTTTTTGGTAATATTACAAGTGTTAAGACCAAGGCGGGAGTAATGCACTGTTAATTCAGTCCCACTGCTGCACAGGTCACAGCATATTAGTAAAGTTTCCCACCTACTGGAAAAATGGCCAAATTAATCACTTTATTTATTATCAGAATAAAGCACGCCAAACTAGGTTTCTTTAAATAACAACAAAATTAAGTATTTATTAATAAACCAAGTTTTAAATGATAATGAGATAAATCTATATGTATGAAAATATTTTATAACTCCTTAATCTTCCTAACCCTCATTCGCACACATACAATCAACTATCAGCAGTTAACAGGGAAAAACAAATATATTGACTTTAAAACAGATTCTTCGGAATAATGAAATAACTGGGTTGTAACTTCTGGTAGTATATTTCCGGATCAGTGAGGTGTCCCAGAGTTGAATAGTCAGATGCCATTCGAAGTCTCCAGGTGAAATTAATGAACAGTCTGTGTTGGGTAGGCATTCAAGGCAGTTCCTCTGCAGCAGGCATCACACAGATCTTTCAGCAACAGGTATATTTAAATTTTAAAGTTGCAGTCTAACAGTAGAAACTTTGTTGAGATTTCAGGATCTCTCCAAAAACACAAAAACAGAAATCACTCTTGAGGCAGAGATTTTTAAGAGACTGGAGACGATATGAATTGTGCTACCTTCAACAATGCAGCTTTCTTTCAGCAAAGTAGTGTTTCTCCACAGAATGTAGCAACTCCTCTTTTCCTGGGTTTTTTCCTCTCTTCAGGCATAAACAGCAACGAGGGTATTAGCTCCCATACGTTAGATTTGCAACTCCTTCGAAGTTCTTTTAACTTTATGGATAAATGAGAATTTTACTTGATACAGGAATTATTTTTTCAAGAGAGAATTTTCTGGGCTGTATTCTGGCCAGTCTCCAGCAGTAACTGAACAACCCAAAAGTGAAACTAGTTTTTCCACAACAACCTAGCTACAAGATAGCTGTAAAACCTTCTGGTTGCTTGGATACAAATTCTCTTGCAGCCTGCACTTTTCAAATACCAACAATTCTCTGCAATCACTGTTCACAGTCCCTTTTCTCAGTCTTAAAGGCACACAGACCTCTTAGTTTAAGAACTCTTATGGCACAAGCAAATCTCCCATGATACTTCTCACAGTAAATCAGAGGATGCAGCATTTTTTAACCACTAAACTATTAGAGCTACATAATACACTGCATTATCCTTTTGTTGAAGGAAAAGTATATCTTTTTCAACATCTAATGAGAAGTAAACAGTGGCTATTTAAGCTGACGTTCAGCATCTTGGCTTTGTTTTCAAATAAATTGACTAAGAGGCAGACATTGTAGCTCTAGGACATTGTGTTTGGAGTTTCTGCTGTAGATTCCAAATGCTACATTGATTTCTACTTTTTTCATAAATGTAATCTGGAAATTTTTATTGGTTTATGATGTCTGGAGTGTGATGAACAAGATGTGTGTGCATATGTAAAGTTTTTATAATGAGTTTTACATAAACACATCTTCTGTTGTATGTTGTGATTTGTAAAGCGTTATTCCTTACTCGTCCAACTCTCTCACTCTACAGTCGTCAAAGGTTGAATTTCACAGTAGGTGACCATTCAAATCAGCCATTATGAGCCATGCCACCAGGTGGAGTGCTGCAAAGTGGTGGGCACACTTGGTGTAGTCTTATGGCTGATATTATAAGTTACATGATTGTCCTGAAGAATTTGTTGGCTCCCTGACATGATTGTGCAGTGCGAGTACTCATATGTTAAACCTAAGGGAAAATTGGCAGGAGTGAGATTTTGTTTAAAATTCTCTAAGAAAGGTCCTTTAATCCTTCTGTCGCTGTATATTCCAGGGGATCACAGCTGCAGCCAGCAGGGCCAACAGTTCTGCGGCGAGTCAACACAACTCCAAATACTATGACAAATCTTTTACTGCCATCGACAGCAGGTCCTGCTGAGTGTCTGGTGTGTTCGGAGCTGTCCCTATTGGTTCAATTTTCACCCTGTCAACACATTGTAGTATGTGAAGGTACAGTATGCAATCTCTAACTGTGAACTACAAACAAACTGTGTCTGTTTAGATGTACTGTTGGTCACTAACAACATCCTCATAGTAAGTAGAGTCTTTATTTACTATGGAACTAATTATTTAGCTATCAAAGAGAATAGGGTCAATGCTAGGAACTAATTTTAACCATAATAGCCCAACTTAGCTCATTTTGCTAAAAATGAAGTGGAGGGGTATTTGTCTTCAACAGTAATGAAATGGTACTGAAATCACAAAGGTGTAGCTATCAAACACAATTTGTAAGAATGGGATTTTGTTGACAGCAATTAAAAAGGAGCAGCCAATCACATTGCCCCTGCAATGATACTTCAGTGCTCTCCAGCAGTCACTTGATCACTATAAACAATACTCCAACAGATTAAAAAAAACATTAAGCAACTGAATCCTGCAAGCATTGGAAAGTACAGGTAATGGAGTCACACAAGCACAGGTATGCAAATTGTGCTAGTTTTTCACTGAGTCAACAATGCTTCCAGCTCTCTGAGACTTGAGAGGAAGTCTGGAAATGGGTGGACAAATTAAAGGAAAACACAAAGGTACAACAAAAATATTACTTTAGAGGCTAGGAATCCTGAGGCGAGTAACTCACCTCCTGACTCCCCAAAGCCTGTCCACCATCTACAAGGCACAAGTCAGTAGTGTGATGGAATACTCTCCACTTGCCTGGATGGGTGCAGCTCCAACAACACTCAAGAAGCTCGACACCATCCAGGACAAAGCCCGCTTGATTGGCACCCCATCCACAAACATTCACTCCCTCCACCATTGATGCACAGTGGCAGCAGTGTGTACCATCTACAAGATGCACTGCAGCAATGCACCAAGGCTCCTTAGACAGCACCTTCCAAACCCGCGACCTCTACCAACTAGAAGGACAAGGGCAGCAAATGCATGGGAACACCACCAACTGCAAGTTCCCTTCCAAGTCACACATCATCGTGACTTGGAACTATATCGCTGGGTCAAAATCCTGGAACTCCCTTCCTAACAGCACTGTGGGTGTATCTACCCCACATGCACTGCAGCGGTTCAAGAAGGCAGCTCACCACCATCTTCTCAAGGGCAATTGGGGATGTGCAATAAATGCTGGCCCAGCCAGCGACGCCCAAATCCCATGAATGAATTTTTAAAAAAAACTTCAAAGTAACAGCCCAGGGGACGTATGAACACGAAAGAAAGGAATAAATCTAAAAGTTATATGCAAAGTGCTATGTAGCAAGTGAGATATTCAAAGTGAAATAGCATGGTCATGAAAGATGCATTATACCTGCTACGATGGGAGAGAGAACGTACTGCAGAAAGGAACGTTAGTGGATGAAATCACCATGCTGTTGTCTCATCTCTTACATTTTAAGGTGCAACTAAGACATTATAAAAGGGCAGAGTATGCAACAGGTCCGGGAGCCTGAAATCTTAAGGAGCTCACTTCGTATGGGGGAGCTATATTTAATTTGTTGATCTGTTTTTCCCCTCCTATTAACGGTTTGAGGCAAGACTTCTACCTTCCTGTGGTAAGAGTCATTATCTATGCTAGATGGGCTCCCTCCAACATTCTCACCACCAAAAAGGACTGAGCTGAGGACTAAGATAAGTACAGTTTTGCAGTCTGAGGACAAGGTTAGGTGCCTCAGTAATGGGCCTCCTCCCACCAAAAGGGCCTTCAAGTTATCCGCCACTGTCCCGAGGGCTACCGTCACCTTAGTGGTGCTTCGGGTCGTGGTGACGGTGGGTTACTAGACCCTTCCTCCCTGCTGCCGTTTACATAAGTCGAAGCAGTGATGAGGTTTTCAGAAGCTTTGCTGCTGATGCAGGAGAGTAAAACCTAGGGCAAAGCAGGGCTACAGAGTATTGCTTCCTACCTAATTTTCCTCCATTGTACTTCCCAATTTTGATTTCACGCAGTAGTGGAGGAGACTGCAACCTATAGTTTAGAAGACTGTGGAGATTGGATGATGGGATAGAACTTACGGAAACTACAAATTAGCCATTTACTGTATGATTTTTGTGGTGTGTTAGATCAATAAGTGCATAAATGCTGATAATGCCCGAGTACATAACTCAGTGTAAATTAGTGCAGTCCCCAAATAAATAAATAATTACTTACAATGTACAGTCTATTCTATTCAGAGAGCAAGGAGAATGCAGTGGACCACTGTCCACACCCAAAAAATAATTTCACCTAATGACCATCGCCACACCCACTAGAAGCAGCTGCACAGTTACACTGCATTGGGGAACTAGATAGTGATGTAGGTGTGGGAGCAGTGTGATGTACCGGCCCAATGTGTCAGCTCATCTGGTTTGAAAAATTCAAGATATTTTTGTAAAACTCTTTAAAAGCATCCAACATGCTAATCTCTAATCTGTTTATCATTATATTCACACAATGTGTTCGGGAAATTAAAATGAAAGGAAGATATATTGTAGGTGCTGATTTCTGGCTGATTTCTTATTACATTCACAGAGTGTTCTGTAAGAATGAAGAAATGCATCAAATGCCAAGTGTCTATTGCAAAAAAAATCAGACATGGTAATGTATAAAAAGCATTCATTATTAAAGTACTATTTATAGCACATTTCTTGTATATTTGGTTTAGATACAGTCCAGAGAGAATAAGGTGTCTCTGGTTGTTGAGTGACGCAATTGTAATGAGCTTGGTGTGTTCTATTCCAATGGCGAGGAACACTAAGTTCTGTAAATATAGTCGCAAACTTAATGATTTGCAGTTTTCATATAAAAAGAGACGGAATCGTGGCATATGTTTTACAGGATGGTTGGATTTTGCCATGGACTTCTGCACTGGTAATGGTGAACAGGATGTGGTTTTCTGTGGATTGTGACTGGTTTCCATCCTTCCACCCAAAATCACACACTCCACTGCCCTGTAGGACTTCATCTCCATCTCTTAACTAGCAAATCTCTCCTCATGAGAGCAGACATGTTTGAATATTAGTCAAGGCAGAGATTTAAAATGGAAATGTTCCAAGTTTGGGAGTGCAGTGCTTTACAATCTCAGTTCTCAAGGCACACAAGAAAATCCTCTTTTTAAAAAAAAAACAAGAAACATGCAGCTGTCACCAAAGTACTTTTTATTATGAGCATCTGTTTCTCTCTCCACACATGCTGCCAGACCTGCTGAGTGTTTCTGTACTTTTTACTGTGTTCATCTTACTTCAGTACTTATACAGTATAAGTTGTCCAAATTAGTATCAGGCAAACACTATTATTGACAGAGCTCTGCTTTAATTCGGCCTAAGGATTTAAAAATATTCTCAATTCCTTAAAATTTGTTAGATATAGTGACAAAATGGCAACGAAGAAGTATTGAGATGTTAATGAGTACTTCCAAAAGTGAAGGAGGCTGCATCAGTAATGGAAGACAAAGCTGTAAATGAATTACACCACACTGTTTGTGCAGCATATGCTACAGTTTTTTTTAAAGAAAAGTTAAAACAAACATTTAATGGTCATGTTAGGCAACTTTGTTCCTTGAACAGTTCAATACAATGAATTAGCAGCAGTTATCATTGCAGTATGTATATCGTATCATTATTTGGTGTAGTGGCAAGACTGAAAGAGTGTGAGGAAACCAGTTCGTACTGTATGGCAGAGTGAACTTATTATTCAGTATTTTCTTTTGTTCTGTTAAATCAGGATACTGCATGGTATCAGTGGCTCATTAGAATTAGAATATTACAGCGCAGTACAGGCCCTTCGGCCCTCGATGTTGCGCCGACCTGTGAAACCATCTGACCTACACTATTCCATTTTCATCCATATGTCTATCCAAAGACCACTTAAATGCCCTTAAAGTTGGCGAGTCTACGACTGTTGCAGGCAGGGCGTTCCACGCCCTTACTACTCTCTGAGTAAAGAAACTACCTCTCACATCTGTCCTATATCTATCACCCCTCAACTTAAATCTATGTCCCCTCGTGTTTGCCATCACCATCCGAGGAAAAAGACTCTCACTATCCACCCTATCTAACCCTCTGATTATCTTATATGTCTCTATTAAGTCACCTCTCCTCCTCCTTCTCTCCAACGAAAACAACCTCAAGTCCTTCAGCCTTTCCTCGTAAGACCTTCCCTCCATACCAGGCAACATCCTAGTAAATCTCCTCTGCACCCTTTCCATAGCTTCCACATCCTTCCTATAATGCGGTGACCAGAATTGCACACAATACTCCAGGTGCGGTCTCACCAGAGTTTTGTACAGTTGCAGCATGACATCGTGGCTCCGAAACTCGATCCCCCTACTAATAAAAGCTAACACACCATATGCCTTCTTAACAGCCCTATTAACCTGGGTAGCAACCTTCAGGGATTTATGCACCTGGACACCAAGATCTCTCTGTTCATCTACACTACCAAGAATCTTCCCATTAGCCCAGTACTCTGCATTCCTGTTACTCATTCCAAAGTGAATCACCTCGCACCTTTCCGCATTAAACTCCATTTGCCATCTCTCAGCCCAGCTCTGCAGCCTATCTATGTCCCTCTGTACCCTACAACATCCTTCGGCACTATCCACAACTCCACCGACCTTCGTGTCATCCGCAAATTTACTAACCCACCCTTCTACACCCTCTTCCAGGTCATTTATAAAAATGACAAACAGCAGTGGCCCCAAAACAGATCCTTGCGGTACACCACTAGTAACTAAACTCCAGGATGAGCATTTGCCATCAACCACCACCCTCTGTCTTCTTTCAGCTAGCCAATTTCTGATCCAAAGCTCTAAATCACCTTCAACCCCATACTTCCGTATTTTCTGCAATAGCCTACCATGGGGAACCTTATCAAACGCCTTACTGAAATCCATATACACCACATCCACTGCTTTACCCTCATCCACCTGTTTGGTCACCTTCTCGAAAAACTCAATAAGGTTTGTGAGGCACGACCTACCCGTCACAAAACCGTGCTGACTATCGCTAATGAACTTATTCTTTTCAAGATGATTATAAATCCTGTCTCTTATAACCTTTTCCAACATTTTACCCACAACCGAAGTAAGGCTCACAGGTCTATAATTACCAGGGCTTTCTCTACTCCCCTTCTTGAACAAGGGCACAACATTTGCTATCCTCTAGTCTTCCGGCACTATTCCTGTCGACAATGATGACATAAAGATCAAGGACAAAGGCTCTGCAATCTCCTCCCTAGATTCCCAGAGAATCCTAGGATAAATCCCATCTGGCCCAGGGGACTTATCTCCTATTTCTCCTATTCTCCTATTTCTCATCAACATGCTGCCCCTCAGACACAGCACAGATTCCACATGTACGCGGACGACACTCAGTTCTACCTCACCACTACCTGTCTGTACCCCTCCACTGTCCCTAAATTGTTGCACTACTTATCTGACATCCAGTACTGGATCAGCAGAAGTTTCACCCAACTAAATATTGGGAAGACCGAAGCGATTGTCTTCAGTCCCCACTACGAAATCTGTTCCCTAGCCACCAACTCCATCCCCCTCTCTTGCAATTATTGAAGGCTGAACTGGCTTGTTCGCAACCATGGTGTTGTACTTGACACTGAGATGAGCGTCTAACCACATCTGCGTCATCACTAAGATCACCTATTTTCACTTCCATAACATCCCCAGACTCCACCCTGCCTCAGCTCACCTACTGAAACCCTGATCCTTTGTTACCTCTAGACTTTGCCATTCCAATGCTTTGCCTGTCTCTCACATTCTACCCTCCATAGATGTGAGGTCATCCAAACCTCTGCTGCCCATGTCCTTACTCGTACCAAGTCCCATTCACTCATCACCCCTGTGCTTGCTGACCTACATTGGCTCCTGGCTGGGCAACATCTCAGTTTTAAAATTTTCATCCTTGTTTTCAAATCTCTCTATGGCCCCTCTCATCCTGATCTCTGTAATTGCCTCCAGCCCCACAACCCTTCAAGATATCTGTGTTCCTCCAGTTCTGGCCTCTTGAGCATCCCCAATTTTAATCAGTCCACCATTGGTAGCCATGCCTTCAGCTGCCAAGGGTCAAAACTCTGGAATTCCCTCCCTAAACCTCTCTGCCTCTCTTTCCTCCTTGGTGGAGGAGTGCACTGCCTTTTCTAGTTCCACTTCTCCACAGGTCACAACATATATTTAGATGTTTAGCCAGTTACCGATGCAGTTAATCATATACTCATATGCATCATATTTTATTCCAGAATAAAATACACCAACCAGGTTTCTGTAATAAACAGCAAAATTATCAGTTTATAATAAAACAAGACTTAACCAGTAATGAAGCAAAGCATTAACACACAGATTGAAAGATGAAAGTTCCCTTTTTACCTTAGCTCCACATATATATATATATTTACACACACATCGGTTAAATGAAAAAGAGAGTTTTTCTTTAGAGCTCTGTTTTTTTTAAAAAAAGACAAAGAATAATATTTTGGCCAAGCACTTGCTAATTCTTGAAGAAAAAAGAAAAGATATGGAAAGATGTCAGTTGTCCCTTTTTGGTTTGGCGTCCCAAATACACATAGACGGTTGTCTCTGGGATCTTTCTTGAACAGTTCTTTTCAGAGATGTTGAAGATCAGTTTGGCAGGTTTTCAGGGCGAAATGTGGCATCAGTGGTTTCTGGCAGGCCTTTCAGTAGGAATGCCGCATAAATTTTTCTATTTCTTACACTTACTTGAAAGAGCTTCTTAACAGGATGGGAAAGCTGGAAAGCTTTTCAAAGAGATGGAAAAAGGCTGAGCTGGGGTTTTGCCTTTCGCAGGTTGATTCTTAAACTGCTTTCAAAACACTGTCTAAACCCCAAATGACTGTCCAAAGCAAAACCAAAAAAATCTCGAGTCAATCCTCCTGACCCCTATAAATCTTGACCTGTCACTTCTTCGTAAACATCTTCTCCAAGTCAAAAAGCCCATGCTAGGTATTTACCTGAAGACAGGTGACTTCCAGTGAAGGTTGTTTACAAAGTAAGTGCAAAAGACTTTCTGATGACCTCAGTGAAAAAACATCCATGGAATCCTTTTCAGCTTTCCTAAATAAAATGATGTCCATAATTCTAAAATACATGAGTCCTCAAAAAAAAAAGTACTTAAAAAATATAGAAGCACCGTCATTTAAGTTCCTTAAAACGTAACTTTTTCACCGAGCTTTTGGTCATCTGCCCTAATATCGCCTTATGTGGCTCAGTGTCAAACTTAGTTTAATAACACTCCTGTGAAGCTCCTTAGGATGTTTTATTGGATTAAAGGCACTATATAAATACAAGTTGTTCTTCAGAAATGACAACAAGGTCATCATAGCAAGTCAATTGTAGAAATATAGCAAGTGGGAAAAATGCAGTGTAGTCAATGTAAGAGGAGGTGATTAACTTAATTGCTGAGTGAGAATCTAATTTTTCTTTTAAAGAGTGGTGGCAATGTCACGTGAATTGAGTAATCCTACTTGTTTACGGCAAAGAAAGGAATGGGAGCCTTTTATCTTAGTTATATTCAGCTTGTAGACAATGATTGTTTTAAGGGTTTTATAGATTGAAATGATAAAACTTACTTGTAATTTCAGTATATTTTCCAAATTGGATGTTAGTGCAAGATTCCAACTCTTTTTGTGGAGCTTCTAGCCAGAGCATTTTTAAATGTGGAAACCCGGGTGAAAAGGCAAGGCTAATAGTACACAACATCACCTAATTGAAAAGAGTTGAAGAGAACACAAGGTAATTGAGGAACCAATAAAATAAGAGGGGAGGAGAAATGTAAAGTTCCCATGAGAGTAAGTATAAGAGTAATTTTGAGAAGGAGGGAGAGAGAATTTGAAAGAGTCTGACAACAATTCCAAGACACAAACATCCTTAGCTGCTTAAAGAAAGGACTTGCATTTATGCAGCACTATACATCATGTCCCATAGCACCCACCATATAATGGCCTGGATTTTGCAATCGGGGTGAACAAACAGCACTCTCCATTCATTACACTTACTCATTGTGGGCTATTGCACAGCAACTTATAGTGATCAGAAGTCTGATCTAGTTTGGCAACCTCTACAGGGAATCTGGGACCTGTGTGAATGGGGCACGCAACAGCGTGTCTCTTCAACCAATCAGATTGAAGAATCCTTACTGAGACATGCAGGGCTGGATTTTATGGGCCCCACTGGGGTAGGGGGGGGAAACGGAGAGTAGTGACAGTTAGCAGGGGCAGGATAGGCCGACGACGGCCTTCCTGTCCAGAGGCCAATTGAGGATGTTAAGTGACCAATTAAGAGCCTCTTCCCGCCACTGCTGGGGACGTCCACTACGTAGGCAGGGCGCATTGTGAAATGAGGTGCACTCCTGACTGGCTTGGGTGGTGGGTGGTGGTCCCTCCTCTGTGGGCAATCTGTGGTCCACGGAGGACCGCTGCCCGTAACCACTCCTGCCCCCACACCCCGGACTGCACGACCAACCCCACAACCACCCCCTCAACTCCACACCAGGCCTTCCGGACTGGCCCAGACAACTCCGCCTCACCCACCTCTAGTCTAGGGTTCCAGTGCTGGGACTGGGTCTGAGGCCTCTGCAGTGGTGGCAGTGGCCACTGCACCAGTGGCACTGCTGAGCTGCCAGCCCTCTGATTGGCCGGCAGCTCTTGGGGGCATAATCCCCGTCTTTAAAGGGACAGGGATCCCGGCTCATGAAACATTGATTGTAAAAGACCAGAGGCTCTGCTCCGGGGTGGCAGGAAAAGGCTGCATTTTTGGCCCGGTGCCAGGTGCCCCCCGCCTCCTACACAAAATCCAGTCGACAGAGTCTGAACCTGGAACTGGAAGTGTAAGTGTAACAGTTCATTCAATGTAAAATTATGTACAGAAAGTGAAATAGGGAGGGATATAAGGATGGGTTAAGAGATAAAAGAAAAAAAATTAATTTTTATTTAAATTTCCAACAATAATTGAAACCTGAAGGAATGAGACTTCACACTTTTAATAAAATTTCAGTGGTAGAGAGTTTGGCAGTAATTAAGACTTGCCAGACTGTTTAAAAATGTTCATAAACTTGAATGGATCTGGCCTATCTCGTGGGTAAGTGGTGCAACCTCACGCCCTTCATTGTGATTGAGTCTCTTGGTGAGGAGCAGGAAAAATCGGAACTTCCTGATTTCCTCATTGAACTGCTATCTGAATTACTCCTTAATAATGCTGAGCATTGATCGCCTCACTGCTTTTCTTAACGCAAAATTTTGGCCATTGAATTGCTTTAAAGTACTGCTATGTGGACAGCAATGTAATGAATGACCAGTTAATTTAAATTTAGTGGTATTGGTTGGAAGAAAGAATGTTGGTCAAGACACTAGGAGAATTCTCTACTCTTCTTTGAATAGTGCTATGGTGTCCTTAACATACCCCTGTGTGGCAGAAAAGGCAGATGGCACTCCTAACAAAGCAGCATCCCCTCAGTTCTGCACTAGAGTGTCAGTCTAGAACAAAGAACAGTACGGCACAGGAACAGGCCATTCGGCCCTCCAAGCCTGCGCCGATCATGATGCCTGTCTAAACTAAAACCTTCTGCACTTCCGGGATCCGTATCCCTCTATTCCCATCCTATTCATGTATTTGTCAAGATGCCTCTTAAACGTCGCAATCGTACCTGCTTCCACCACCTCCCCCGGCAGCAAGTTCCAGGCACTCACCACCCTTTGTGTAAAAAAAAAAACTTGCCTCGCACATCCCCTCTAAACTTTGCCCCTCGCACCTTAAACCTATGTCCTCTAGTAACTGACTCTTCCACCCTGGGAAAAAGCTTCTGACTATCCACTCTGTCCATGCCACTCATAACTTTATAAACCTCTGTCATGTTGCCCCTCCACCTCCGTCGTTCCAGTGAAAGCAATCCGAGTTTATCCAACCTCTCCTCTTAGCTAAACCCTCCAGACCAGGCAACATCCTTGTAAACCTCTTCTGTACCCTCTCCAAAGCCTCCACGTCCTTCTGGTAGTGTGGCGACCAGAATTTTACGCAGTATTCCAAGTGTGGCCTAACTAAAGTTCTGTACAGCTGCAGCATGACTTGCCAATTTATATATTCTATGCCCCGACCGATGAAGGCAAGCATGCCGTATGCCTTCTTGACTACCTTATCCACCTGCGTTGCCACTTTCAGTGACCTGTGGACCTGTACGCCCAGATCTCTCTGCCTGTCAATACTCCTAAGGGTTCTGCCATTTACTGTATGCTTCCCACCTGTATTAGACCTTCCAAAATGCATTACCTCACATTTGTCCGGATTAAACTCCATCTGCCATTTCTACATCCAAGTCTCCAACCGATCTATATCCTGCTGTATCCTCTGACAATCCTCATCACTATCCGCAACTCCACCAACCTTTGTGTCGTCCACAAACTTACTAATCAGACCAACTACATTTTCCTCCAAATCATTTATATATACTACAAACAGCATGCTGTTTCACATGCTCAAACTGAAGAGTGGCACCTGAACCCATAACCTTTCGAATCAGAGGCAAGCTGACGCCATCAGCGGAGCCATGTTCTGAGTTCTGGTGGTATTATCCAAAGTGACTCAAGAAAACCAGGAGAACACAACCTATTGTTACAGAGCATAGAACAAATAATTATAGTACTGAAGTTCCATATTGTGAATGTTGTGCTTTTTCCTTAATTATAATGATGCTTAGAAATGTTTAGCAGTATTAAAATGACTTTTTGTATTACAGTATTTTTCTGATTGAACAGAGACTGTTTTAAATCAGATATTAAGCTATTTAAAGAATATGCAATTTATTTGTTATGGCTAATTCAAATAAATGTAAATTAAATTTAACTTAAGTCCAATATGTCCAGGTCTAAATAGTTACTTCTTTTACTAGCCAGTTATTCAATCTGGTTGTCGGTATTTATAGGCTGCAAATATTTTCAAGTGTACAAATTCATGCAGATGGCCCTACATGCATCGCATAAAACTACTGCGGCAGCGCAGTGGTTAGCACCGCAGCCTCACAGCTCCAGCGACCTGGGTTCAATTCTGGGTACTGCCTGTGTGGAGTTTGCAAGTTCTCCCTGTGTCTGCGTGGGTTTCCTCCGGGTGCTCCGGTTTCCTCCCACATGCCAAAGACTTGCAGGTTGATAGGTTAATTGGCCATTATAAATTGCCCCTAGTATAGGTAGGTGATAGGGAAATATAGGGACAGGTGGGGATGTGGTAGGAATATGGAATTAGTGTAGGGTTAGTATAAATGGGTGGTTGATGGTCGGCACAGACTCGGTGGGCCGAAGGGCCTGTTTCAGTGCTGTATCTCTAAACTAAACTAAACTACTGTACTGAGATAGAGCTTGAGGAACACATAACTTGTACAGTTACCTGTATTAAACTCTGAATTGCTGATTCTGTCTCCCAATTCATTTTCAAAATTCACTATTCAATTTATTGAGTTGCGCAAATCTTAGTGTTGTCACTCTAGGGCTGGTGGTGTACATACTGTCAACAGACTAACAATGATTTCATGTGGCAGATAACACAGAAATTGAAAGCAGCTCCATTGCTGAACCTCCAGACCAGAGAAAACTGCTGGAACAGCTCCAGTCCCGATACAGGCAGATGGAGGAAAGGATAACGTGCCCCATATGCATTGACAACCAAATTAAACTGGTATTCCAGTGTGGCCACGGTTCCTGTCTAGAGTGCAGTGTTGCCCTCAAAGCATGCCCTATTTGTCGTCAGAACATTCGGGAACGGATACAGATTTTCGTTTGATGCATGGCAAGCCGCCTTTTCTATAATTCTGTTCTTTCGGAACATTCTCTGTACTGTACCTTTTCTGTGGTACGCTGTGTTTGTGTTTGTAATCATCTTCAGTTTTAGTCCTTGGCATCAGTGCAATTAGAATCCATGTGGTTGATGTTTGTACATGCTGTTATCCAACGAGAGTTGCATTGCATTTTTGATAACTCAAATGCCCACTGTGTAGATTCAGTGGATGATATGTTAACAAAACAGCAAAGTGTACATAACATGAAGCTAGTTTATTAATCCATTGAATGGTGTCCCTGTTAATAATTGCAAATGCTTGAGCAATGCACAAAGCTACAGTTAAAAAAAAACCTTACTGTGTATGTATTTATATAAAAACTACAGTGTAATATAATCCATAATCTAACAACTGTGGTTTATGGTCAGTTGTGTATGTGTATATATATATATTTATATATATATATATATAAAAAAAGTTCCAGGAATATAAAATGCACTTCAACAATCTTCCGGATACAATGCCTATCAGCCAGTGCTAGCCTTTTTCAACTGCGTCTCTATCCAGTAACAGAACAGCTTCTGCATTAGAGAACTAATTATTTCAAATAATAGCATCATTAATTTTTGAAAACTTTATTTTAAACATATCCTCTTCCAATTTTCTGCTATTTTGTCATTGTAGCTTGATTAGACAGCTAAAATATTACGTTGAATCTTGTCCTTGAAATGTGGTAAAATGACAAAAATTGTGGTTGATGAGCAGGGAGAGTAACAGCTAGAATATCAAACCGATTAATTCATTATTTAAATATTGAGCTTTATGCTGTAAGTGTTCCTCACTGTTTATAAATGTAGTTAATTTATTTATCTGGAACCATAATTAGGCAATTTCATTCGATCCACTATATCAACTTGATACTGCAATGTAAAATGGTAATGAAATTAAATTAAAAATAATAGGTATTAATGCTCATTTTGATCTGGGAAATGTTAATCTTCTCACCCAGACTTTCTATTGTTAGATGTGTTAATAGTTAAATATTCCAGGGGAATAAAAATCAACGGAAGCGTAAATTAGGCACAGTTCTATCAAGGATTCTGAAACCAGGGGAACCCATTCAAACTCACCAGTCTAATGTTCACATTGAATATTGTATGCAAGGGATCAAACGGAGGTAAGATCAGTGTAGCAATAAGGTTCTGCATCTGGATAACTACTGTGTTCTTTGTAAAGATGTTATTACTAGATGTTCTAGAGATACCTAGGAGAAGACCTTTAATACTATGCTAACCTCTGTTTTTATTATGTTGGTAAACTGTTGACTATGGACTTTGATGTCTAATTAGAATGTAAATTATAGAGTCATAGATTATACATTGGATTTGTGAGCCTGTGGTTCGACCTAAAATTTTGAGCCTTAGCAAGATCATGATGCGATAACACTATATCGGGGCCTACTATTCATTTTTTTGGTTTTATTACTACATTGTGTCATTAAAAAAATAGCTTTAAACTTGAGAGGAAAAGTTAGAAAATGCAATTAATTCATCACGCCAGATCGAAACGCTTAAGTTCATAATTTTTACAAATTGGTCTAAAAAGTGACAAATACAAAAGATATGCATAGTATCAGTCATAGTATTCTCATAAAATAAAATAAAATTGAAAGAAAAATGCATTGACAAGACATACTACCTTTTAATATTATGTCTGTGTATTGCTATCTCAGGACTAAATTACCTGTTTATTTGAATCAGAAAAGCATGAAGAAATATTATTGTGACTGGCTGGTGTTACTTTAATCAAGAAAGTGGTTGTAACAGTGAAAACTGGGATTTGAAGAAGATCATGGCAACATCTGGAGAGGATTGTGAGTTACTTTTGTGAGACTTATTTGTGCTGCCAATCTAAACCATAAAGGTCCATGTTTAATTGAATGACTAAACAGCTTTTTAACAGGTCATGGTAACAAGTTTGAAAATGCAACATGGAAAAGCAAAACAGACTTGATATAATTTGATTAGTGTATAGACTGTGTTGTGTAATCTGTGTCAGTGTGTGATAGCTTTTTTTTCTGAAACCTGATGAAATTATTAGTATGTCATTTAAATGAAATGTTGCTTAGTTCAGCAGCCTTTATTAAGTTGGATTTTACTGATATGGGACAACAGGTTACTTTGTGTCAAACAGATTGTATCACTGTGGAAAGTGTATGGTCAGGAATTGCTGTTTAAATAAACTCGCAGCTCCTAAATGCCTGGCTTTCTAGTGCACATTCCTCCTGAATCTTAAAATGTTTCTTGAAATTAAAGAAGGTGCATATGTTGATACTTAAGTCTTTTATCAATGAGGAAAGATCTTTGTTCAGTTTTGTCAACTCTTGGAGTTCGTGGAAGATTTAAACCAGAGGCAGAATTTGTATTGTAAGATGAAGGGGAAGGAAGATTCTAGCCATTGCTGAACTTTATGGTTATTCTATTTATGAAGACAGACTGACCAAACCATCCCAGGATTTAGCTTTTTAACAAGAAACCACTTCATCATAAACCAGTGTCATTGGTCAACTGATTTAAAAAAATATTGGAAGTATTGTGAAGAACACTATGAAGATTATTAGGGAGCAGTGATTTCTTGTGCAGCACACATAGGTCAGAAGCCTTCAGATCCGTTTTTTTCTGGAGGCAATGTTTAACCGATCCTTTCATTGCGGAACAGTGGAAGAAAATTACTATTAATGATCGTTGTGGACCTCTGTGCAGCAACAGACTGACATCCTGGTGTTAATGCATTGTGTCTGCTCCTTTTCGCACAACAAACATGAAAAAGTATTTATGCCTGGAAGAATTTAACAAAGATTAGCAAAAAAATGTCACAACAAATCGAATGGAAAATGTGAGACTGCAGGACTTCATTACAATATTTTTTAGCTTAACATCTGCATTAGAGGTTTTGTTCTCATGGCCTTAATGTTTCCTCCAGGTTACTGTATCCTCATGTTGAAGTTCTATACTGTGAATAAATTATTTTGAATTACAATTGTGATTGACTCTACTTACATTAAAATCAGGAGCATTTATTTATTTCCTATATTGACTGAAGAAAAATACTTTTCAAACAGAATGTTCCTGATATAAATGTGTGCATAAATTGGTTCTGTGTGCAAAGTCAGTGTGTTCCCGGTGGGTGCTGCACTGTAAAATAACTGCAATTCTCTCAAGAACAGTGCTTATTAGAACAACGAGGTATTATTGCATCTTAACCACTTGTGAATAGAGAACTGCTATTTAGGCATAGAGTATTTATCATAGCCATCCTAAATATTGTCAACTAACTTTGATTTTAATGACAGGGAAGACATTTTGAGTTCAGTTTTCCTGGTCTGCCTCTCTGTGATGAGGCCTGAAAGAAGCAGAGCGCCACAAGTGCACCGTGCCTTTCCAGAGTCAGATGCTGGCTGACCCACTCTAAAGTCGAGCAGGTGTGGAAGATACAGTGCCTGTGTCCGAGCTGGCGGCCTGGGGCCTGAAGTTCCAGCTGGTAATTCATAAGAAATTGGCAGTTTTCTGCGCAAAAGCATTTACTTGATGAGTTAATTCACACAGACTTTATTAAATAGTTATTGAAGGAAAGGAATTTATCAAATTATTGCAGAGCTGATTTTTGTTTTAAATAGAAGTTGATTGTAACTAAAATCAGTGAAATTAAATTGTTTTCGACATGAAATGTGGGATTTTCCTGTGTCGCATGGGTTTTCATTTTAGAAGAGTTGGATTTAATTAACCTTCATTCTCTTCAGCAAATATTGTAAAGTGTGTACAATAAGATTCCTTAGCTGGAATTGCCACTGAAGCAACTGAGGATATGTGTGATAATAAAAACAAAAAGTGCTGGAAAATACTCAGCAGGTCTGGCAGCATCTTTGGAGAGAGAAGCAAGTTAACATTTCAGGTCAGTGACCTTTCATCAGAACGGGCAAAGGTTAGAAACGTAGTAGGTTTTAAGCAAATTAAGTGGGGGTGAGGCAAAAGAGAACAATAAAGGGAAGGTGCTGATAGGACATAGAGTCACAGAGAATAACTGACAAGGAGGTCATGGGACAAAGGCAAAGAGTGTGTTAATGGTGTGGTGAAAGACAAAGCGTTAGTGCAGAGAGGGTGTTAAATGACAGAGTAATGAAAGTCCTAGGCAAAAGCACAAACATGAAAAAACAGTGGGCGGGCACATGGTTAAAAAAAAATTGAATGATGAAACAAACTAAAATAAAATGAAATTTTAAAAAAAGTAAAACTAAAATAAAAAGGGGGCCCAGTCATGCATATCTCACAAAGAGACAGGCATAACTAGGACCCACTTGGGTCTTTTTGTGGGATATGTCAAACATTCCTTGTTCCAGTCCTACTCAGGCACACTTCCCCAACTCTTTTTCCGGTACATTGATGACTGTATCGGTGCTGTTTCCTGCTCCCGCCCCGAATTGGAAAACGTCATCAACTTTGATTCCAATTTCCACCCTTCTCTCACCTTTACATGGTCCATCTCCAACACTTCCCTTCCTCGACTTCTCTGTCTCCATCTCTGGGGATAGGCTGTCTACTAATTTTCATTATAAGCCCGCTAACTCCCACGGCTACCATGACTACACTTCCTCACACCCTGCCTCCTGTAAGGACTCCATTCCATTCTCCCAGTTTCTCTGTCTCCAATGCATCTGCTCTGATGATGCAACCTTCCACAACAGCACTTCTGATATGTCTTTTTCCGTAACCGAGGATTCCCCCCACTGTGGTTGACAGGGCCTTCAACCGAGTCTGGCCCATTTCCCGCCTTCACCCCTTCCTCTCCCTCCCAGAACAATGACAGGGTTCCTCTTGTCCTTACTTTCCACCCCACCAGCCTCCACATCCAAAAGATCATCCTCCGTGTGATGCCACTACCAAATGCATCTGCCCTGCCCCTCCCCTGTCAGCATTCCAAAGGGATCATTCCCTCCGCGTCCCCCTGGCCCACTCCTCCATTACCCTGTGTCTGCGTGGGTTTTCTCCGGGTGCTCCAGTTTCCTCCCACAAGCCAAAAGACTTGCAGGTTGATAGGTAAATTGGCCATTATAAATTGTCACTAGTATAGGTAGGTGGTAGGGAAATATAGGGACAGGTGGGGATGTTTTGTAGGAATATGGGATTAGTGTAGGATTAGTATAAATGGGTGGTTGATGTTCAGCACAGACTTGGTGGGCCGAAGGGCCTGTTTCAGTGCTGTATCTCTAATCTAAACCTCGTCCCCTTCCCATGGCACCTTTCCATGCAATCGCAGGAGGTGTAATACCTGCCCTTTTACCTCCTTCCTCCTCACCATCCAAGGCCCCAAACATTCCTTACAGGTGAAGCAGCGATTTACTTGTACTTCTTTCAATTTAGTATACTGTAATTCGATGCTCACAATGTGGTCTCCTATACATTGGAGAGACCAAATGCAGATTGGGTGACCGTTTTTCGGAGCACCTTCGCTCAGACCCCAAGCTTCCTGTTGCTTGCCATTTCAATGCACACACAACCCCCCCCACGGCTTTCATGCCCACATCTCGGTTCTGGCCTTGCTGCAGTGTTCCAGCGAACATCAGCGCAATCTCAATGAACAACATCTCATTTACCTATGAGGCACGCTGCAGCCTACTGGACTGATCATTGAGTTCAATAATTTCAGAGCATGATTGCGCCCGCCCCCTTTATTTTTAGTTTTACTTTTTTTTAATTTTATTTCATTTTTGTTTTAGTTTGTTTCATCATTCAATTTCTTCACCACGTGCCTGCCCACTTTTTTTTTCATGTTTGTGCTTTTGGCTAAGGGCTTTCTGCACTAATGCTTTGTCTTTCACCACACCATTAACACACTCTTTGCCTTTGCCCCATGATCTCATTGTCAGTTATTCTCTGTGACCCTATGTCCTATCAGCACCTTCCCTTTATTGTTCTCTTTTGCCCCACCCCCACTTCATTTGCTTAAAACCTAATACATTTCTAACCTTTGCCAGTTCTGGGACTGACCTAAAATGTTAACTTTGCTTTTCTCTCCACAGATGCTGCCAGACCTGCTGAGTATTTTCCAACACTTTTTTTGTTTTTATTTCAGATTTCCAGCATCTGCAGTATTTTGCTTTTATTTGAGGATATGTGTGGTTGTTTCTCCCATGTGTTCTGGTTTTACAAAAGACTATTATTTTCTTGCTAAAAGTACAGTCGTCTAATTACACAGTAGTCAATTCATAGGTTTCTCTTTTTAGTGACACTCTTTCATCTTAAATTTGTTTGGTGCACATATTGTGGGTAATGATCATGACCTGCCTTATCCCATGGGGAAATTTTAAGAAGGGCACATTGCACCATCCCAATAGCTGTCCTTCCCACTTTGCCACATCCTGCATATCACTACCTCCTCCATCTCCACACCACTTCTTATTGCTTTCTTTCCCATCTGAAATAGTCACTCCTGGACTACGCCTCCAAACATCCTTCAATTCACAACTGTAAAGAAGGAGACACGAGAAATCAGTGGAGTGATGGTGTCCCTGACTGTTGAAGGTGGGAGCTTCCAGCTACCTAGTGATATAATTAAATAAAAGCTACCCACGTGTCATATCATGTTGACTTGGTTTCAACAGCGAGTGAAATATGATCATCATAATGGTAACTAGCAATGTTCATAGCTTGCCACAATTAATTTGTTTCTTTTAGCTTCCCTCACAGTCTCCACAAGTGCAGCAGAAGTTGGTGGATGTGGCATGCAACAAGTCCACAGAGAAGCTGGGTCCTTCTGAGGGTGCACTGTCACAGGACTCATTCAGACCATGCACCAGCTCAGATACACTCACTTCAGTGGGACCAGTAAGACAGATAGTTGGGTTTTCACCTGGTGATTTGCACCTCACAAGTGACCAAGAGAACATGGTGGAGTTGGGGACACTGTGAAGAGTCCATGTTGGAGGGCACAGATCTCTCCAAGCTCCACTCAGCTGGATGCAGATGTACCCCAGGGGCCATTCATAGAATCGTAGAAATGTACAGCACAGAAGGAGGCCATTTGGCCCATCGTGTCCGCACCGGCTGAGAAGTAGCCATTCAACCTAATCCCACTTTCCAGCTCTTGGTCCATAGCCTTGTAGGTTATGGCACTTCAAGTGCCTATCAAAGTGATTTTTAAATGTTATGTGGGTTTCTGCTTCTACCACCCTTTCAGGCAGTGAGTTCCAGATCCCAACAACCTTCTGGGTGAAAAAGGTTCCCCTTGAATCCCCTCAAAAAACCTTCTACCTCTCACCTTAAATTTATGCCCCCTTGTTATGGATCCCTCAATCAAAGGAAATAGGGCCTTCCTGTCCGCTTTATCTAGAACCCTCGTAATTTTATACACTTCCGTTAGGTCTCCCCTCAGCCTGCTCTTTTCCAAAGAAAACAACCCTAATCTATCCGATCTTTCTTCAAAACTAAAATTCTCCAATCCAGGCAACAGCCTCGTAAATCTCGGGGAGGCGGTGGCGCAGTGGTAATGTCACTAGACTAGTAATCCAGAGCCCAGGCTAATGCTCTGGGGACATGGGTTTCAATCTCACCATGGCAAATGGTGCAATATGACTTCAATTAATAAATTTGGAATTTAAAAAAAAGCTAGTCTAATGGTGACCATGAAACCATTGTCAGTTGTTGTAAAAACCCATCTTGTTCACTAATTTCATTTCGGGTAAGAAATCTGCTGTCCTTACCTGTTCTCGCCTGTGACTCCAGACCCACAGCAATGTGGTTGACTCTTAAATGCCCTCTGAAATGGCCTAGCAAGCCACTGCGTTCAAGGGCAATTAGGGATGGACCACAAAGGAAATAAATTAAATCTACTCTGTACCCCCTCGAGTGCAATCACATCTTTCATGCAATGACCAGAACTGCGCGCAGTACTCCAGCTGTGGCCGAACTAAAGTTTTATACAGTTCCAGCATAACCTCCCAGTTCTTATATTATGTGCCTCGGCTAATAAGGGCAAGTATCCCGTTTGCCTCCTTAACCACCTTATCTACCTGTCCAGCCACCTTCATGGATCTGTGGACATGCACTTCAAGGTCCCTCTGTTCCTCTACACTTTCAGTATCTTACCATTTATAGTGTATTCCCTTGCCTTGTTAGCCTTCCCCAAACCTCACACTTCTCCAGATTAAATGCCATTTGCCACTGTTGCGCACACCTGATTAGTCCATTGATATCTTCCTGCAGTCGACAGCTTTCTTCATTATCAACCACATGGCCAATTTTTGAATCATTTGCAAACTTCTTAATCATACCCACTACATTCAAATCCAATTCATTGGCATATATCACAAAAAGCAAGGAACCTAGTACTGAGCCCTGCGGAATCCCGCTGGAAACAGCCTTCCTGTCGCAAAAATATCCATCAACCATTACCCTTTGCTTCCTGCCTCTGAGCCAAATTACCACTTTGCCTTGGATCCCATGGGCTTTTACTTAGTGTCCCACATGGCAGACTGGTTACCAATCAACAGCCTTGCTGAAATCCATATAGATGACTATTGACATCCTGGGGGTTACCATTGACCAGAACCTGAACTGGAGTAGCCATATCAATACTGTGGCTACAAGAACAGGTCAGAGGCTAGGAATCCTGTGGTGAGTAACTCACCACCTGACTGCCAAAGTCTGTCCACCATCTACAAGGCACAAGTCAGGTGTGTGATGGAATACTCTCCACTTGCCTGGATGGGTGCAGCTCCAACACCCAAGAAACTCAACACCATCTAGGACGAAGCAGCCCGCTTGATTGGCAACTCATCCGCAAACATTCACTCCCTCCACCACTGATGCACAGTGGCAGGAGTGTGTACCATCTACAGGATGCACTGCGGCAATGCACCAAGGCTCCTTAGACAGCACCTTGCAAACCTGCAACCTGTATCACCTAGAGGGACAAGGGCAGCAGTTGCATGGGAACACCACCACCTGCAAGTTCCCCATCCTGACTTGGAACTATATCGCCGTTCCTTTACAGTCGCTGGATCAAAATTCTGGAACTCCCTTCCTAACCGCACTGTGGGTGTACCTACCCCACATGGACTGCAGCGGTTCAAGAAGGCAGCTCACCACCACCACCTTAGTGATGGGCAATAAATGCTGGCCTAGCCAGTGACGCCGACATCCCATGAATGAATAATACATCAAATGCGCTGCCCTCGTCGACCCTCCTTGTTACCTCTTCGAAAAACTCATTTGTGTTCGTCAGACACAGTCTTCCTTTAACTTCCTTCCGTGCTGTCTGTCTTTGATTAATCCATGTCTTTCTAAATCAAGATTTAGCCTGTCCCTCAGAATTCTTTTTCCAATAATTTTCCCGCAACCAAGGTTAGTCTGACTGGCCTGTAATTACTCAGTCTATCCTTTCTCCCTTTTTAAATAATAGTACAATGTTACCTGCCCTCCAGTCCTCTGGCACCATGCCGATAGTCAGAGAGGATTGGAAAATGATGGTCAGAGCCTCTGCTATTTCTTCTTTTGCTTTCTTTAACAGCCTAGGATTTGTCTGAGAATGGGAATTTATCCACTTTCAAAGATGTTAAACCCCTTCATACTTCCTCTCGCTATGTTAATTTTATCTACTATTTCACTCTCCTCTCCGATTGCACCATCTGTTTTATCCCTTTCTTTTGTGAAAACAGATGCAACGTATTCATTAAGAACCATACCAACATTCTCCGCCTCCACACACAAGTTACCCTTATGGTCCCTAATAGGTCCTACTCTTTTCTTAGTTATCCTCTTGCTCTTTATGCATTTATAAAAAAATCTTTGGGTTTTCCTTGATATTACTTGCCAATATTTTTTCATGCCCTCTCTTTGCTTTCCAATTTTCCTTTATAATTTCATCCCTACACTTTTTATACTTGTTACAACCAGGTAAGAGAGAGGTCTAGGGTTCCCTTACAGCCTTCACCTGGTCTTACTGTAACAGGGTTTAAATTTTAAACACACCGTGTATTTAGTTACCCCTTGGTGAATCCTTGTTCACCACTTTCCAATTATAAGGCAAAGAAACCAGCACAAACAGGCTTTCTTAGGTTTAAAGAAGAAAAGTTGAAATTTATTAAACTTAAACTCTAATTCAGTTAACGCCCATGCTAGCATGCATATGCGATACATGCAGATAGGGACAGAAAGAGCAGAAGAAAAATAGTGGAAAAGTTTGAGGTAATCTCTGAAGAGGGTTTTTTGTTACTGTGCTTCGAGCTCGCCGTAGAGTCCTTGATTGTAGGTAGGTCTTGCTTTTTGTTGGGGCCCAGTGTTCTTCTTAAACCTTGTTCACTGTAGGAGACTTTTCTCTGTTGGGGTTCATGTGTCTTCAGTGAGTTTTGGAGTTCTGTGAAAAAGAGATGGGAGCAGACAGGAGAGGCTGTGGCAAGTCTTTTCAATCCAGGAGCCGACAGCTTTCTGCCCAAACTGTTTGTACAAATTCAAAAAGCTCAGGTTGCACAGCAGATTAGTCACTTGACTAGCTGGTTTGACCATGTCAGTTTGTGTATTTGGCCATCTTAGCAGTCAATCTGGAATGCAAGCTCCCCCACCTTCAACGTCTGGTGATCAAAAGTCCATTGTGGGTTAAATGTCAGGGAATGGCTGCTTTGTCCTTCCAAACACCGTCTGCCAATATGCAAATGTCCCTTCCAGCCACAGCCGATCTGGTCGATAAGTCCTCCCCTCACTCAAGTAACAGTTTAAAATCAGTTTTCATGACAAAATTAATGTGCCTCATTCTTGGCAAGTGGAGGCCTCGCACGACAATACTCCTCTAGGTTTTCTGCAGTATTGAGCCCTCTGTATCTGTCCATAAGCTTTTTGTTTCTTTATCCTTTCCTGTAAGCCCCTTGACATCAGGGCCTCTGGATGTGTTAGTCCCACTTTTTTTTTTAAGGGAACATAATTGCTCTGGATCCTCACTATCTCGTCCTTGAATGCCTCCCACAGATCTGACACTGATTTTACCTTCAAGTAGTTGTTTCCAGTCCTCTTCAGCTAAATCACATCTCAGCTTAGTAAAATTAGCCTTTCCCAATTGAGAACTTTTATTCTTCTTCTGTCTTTGTCCTTTTCCATAACTTCCCTAAATCCAACTGAATTATGATCACTTCCACCAAAGTGCTCCCCAACTAATACCCCTTCCGCCTGCACAGTTTAATTTCCTGAAACCAAGTCCTGAACTGCCCCCTCTCTCGTTGGGCTTTCTAGATACTGGCTAAAAAAGTTCTCCTGAATGTATTTCAAGAATTATACTCCCTCTGTGCCTTTCACGCTAATTCTATCCCAGTTAATATTAGGGTAGTTGAAATCTCCCACTATTGCTGCCCTGTTGTTTTTGCACTTCTCAGAGAAGTGGAGAGTCATTGAGCAGCAGCAAATAATGTATGATGCACTGACAGGCCTTCAAAGTAGACTCACCATGATTGCAAAGAGAGTGGAGGAGTCCACCTTAAGCATCCTGGGAAGGTTTTTTTATTCATTCATGGAATGTGGCCATTGCTGGCTAGGCCAGCATTTATTGCCCATCCCTAATTGCCCTTGAGAAGGTGGTGGTGAGCTGCCTTCTTGAACTGCTGCAGTCCATGTGAGGTAGGTACACCCACAGTGCTGTTAGGAAGGGATTTTCAGGATTTTGATCCAGCAACAGTGAAGGAACGGCGATAGTCAGGATGGTGTGTAACTTGCATTTGCAACTGCTACCCTTGTCTTTCTAGGTGGTAGAGGTCACGGGTTTGGGAGGTGCTGTCTAAGGAGCCTTGGTGCGTTGCTGCAGTGCATCTTGTAGATGCTGCCACTGTGCATTGATGGTGGAGGGAGTGAATGTTTGTGGGTGAGTTGCCAATCAAGCGGGCTGCTTTGTTCTAGATAGTGTCTTGCTTCTTGGGTGTTGGAGCTCACCCAGGCAAGTGGAGAGTATTCCATCACACACCTGACTTGTGCCTTGTCGATGGTGGACAGGCTTTGGGGGGGGGGGGGTCAGGAGGTGAGTTACTCGCTGCGGGATTTAGCCTGTTGCTGCGAATTTGCATTTAGTGCTGTGATTTAATCCCAAGCAAGCGTTTTTCTAAATGGATAATCAATAATTAGACCAATACTTAAGAGCCAGGGTAACCTCAAATAGCTGAATTACTGTAGTGTATATCCTTTTGCACATTAAATTGTTATAATTTGTATGACAATTAGAATGCTATCAATGACTGCTCCGATACAGATTGATAATAGGACAAGTAATGCAACAGGTTTTTGATATTTTAAATACCTGGGCCTTTCGATTACAGATGTTTAAGCGCAAATTAATTATTGTGTGAGCAATGAATCTAACGAGGGGGTATACGTTAAAAAGAACAGTGGGGTGAAATTGAAAGAGATCAAGGTGTTACAGCAAATAAACCTATAAAACTGTCAGCTCAGTGCTTAGCTGCAGTTAAAAAAATTAGAACAAAGTCTATTTAAGAGAATTTTTGGGTAAGGAAATCTAAGGAAAACCTCAATCCGTTCCAGTAGTCTGTAATGTTATTTTTCCTGTTATAGGGGTTGTAAAATTCTATTTCAAGGAATTAGTCAAACTAAATATATATTCTAGCAACCCACAAATCATTACCCTGGGACATGTTTGTAAATGGAAACATGGATTGTGCTTGGAGAACACTATATGTTATTTTTACCTTGTATGTAAGAACATAAAACTTTTTTGGATGCTGAGGGATATGAGGATAGTCTGGAAAAATGTAGCTGAGGTAGAAGATCAGCCACGATCTTATTGAAAGGTGGAGCAGATAAAAGGGCTGAATGACCTACTCCTGTTCCTATTTGTTATGCAATGAAAAAAATGTATTGGCTTAAACAGACTTCAATGCACAAGGTTGCAGAGGGATAGAGGACAAATCTAAAGAGTCTTTACTGTTACTGTTTTGATAGAGTAAACGAATGTTCCACTTATGAGAAAGAGCAAAACTAATCACCATCAATAATGAGAGAATCACCTAGAAATCAAATGGGGAATTCAGAAGAAACTTCTTTGCTCAGAGTGGTGAGAATGTGGAACACTCCACCACAGGGAGTGGTTGAAGTGAATAGTATTGATGCATTTAAAGGAAATCTAGATAAGCATATGAGCAAGAAAGGAAAAAAGAGTTATGCTGATAGAGTTAGATGAGGAAGTACAGGGGGAGGCTTGAGTGGAGCCAAATGGTCTGTTCTGTGCTGGATATCCTATGTAGCTCCATGTATTAGGTGTTGTTGAAACCACATTCCAGAACACTGTATGCAATTCAGGTCACCAAATCAGAGTACGAATACTTATTATCCTTTATTGCTGGGATCAGACTGTACGTTATAAGGGAATGTTAAGAAATTTGGGCTTGTCACCTTTCAGAAGTAGGAGTTTAATGATGATGCAATTGAAGTTTTCAAGATTATGAAGTGAGTTAACAAATTACTTCAGGCAAATTGTTCACAGTGGTGAAGGTGCAAAACAATAAAACATTAGAACAGGAGGAATGAGAGAAGCCCAGTGAAAATTTGTCACTTAGAATTGATGGTAATTCTGTATGAAGGCCTTTGAAACAGATTGTATAAATTATTTCAAACAATAATTGGATGCAATTCTGGAGAGATGGGTTTGAGGGAAATGTTGAAAAGGTGATTTTTAAAAATTCATTCATGGGATGTGGGTGTCGCTGGCTAGGCCAGCATTTATTGCCCACCCCTAATTGCCCTCGAGAAGGTGGTGGTGAGCTGCCTTCTTGAACCGCTGCAGTCCTTGGGGTGTAGGTACACCCGCAGGGCTGTTAGGGAGTTCCAGGATTTCGACCCAGTGACAGTGAAGGAACGGTGTCTGGCTTGGAGGGGAACTTGTAGGTGGAGGCGTTCCCATGCATCAGCTGCCCTTATCCTTCTAGGTGGTAGAGGTCACTGGTTTGGAAGGTTCTGTCGAAGGAACCTTGGTGCGTTACTGCAGTGGATCTTGTAGATGGTACACATTTCTGCCACTGTGTGTCAGTGGTGATGGGAGTGAATGTTGAAGGTGATGGACAGGGTGCCAATCAAGCGGATTGCTTTGTCCTGGATGGTGTCGAGTTTCTTGAGCGTTGTTGGAGCTGCACTCATCTAGGCAAGTGGAGAGTATTCCATCACACTCCTGACTTGTAGGTGAGGTTGATCTGTAAAGTGGGACAAGTTATTTGACATGAGGTAAGCTGCATTACACAAGCTTATATTGTGAAACTATGAAATTGAAGAATTGGGTAAAGGCATAGCATATGTACCAATACACACCAGAATGCAAAAGTGCCCAACACAGAATGCTTTAAAAAAAAAATTGAAATACATCTACATTTTCAGTATCAAAGGAAAAAGGTGGGAGAAGTAGTGTTGAAAAATAACATTGGGTACTTTCTAGATTACATAGTAAAAACAAACATCCATCAGTTAACAACACTACTGCCTATATATAAAAGTGCACACTCTACACAATAGGACTTTGAAAGAAGGAAACACCACAAGATCAAATTATCCATTGTCTTACTAAACCTTTGGAATAAGGACACATTTTAATTCTGTAATGTGATGCATTAATACAAAAAACACAGTTTAAATTGTAAAAAGAAAAATTGATCATGAATGTGTTCCCACTCACTGAAATGGTGTGGTTTCTATCTGCAGGTGACTTAATTTTTGGGTAGCATGGCTCGCACCTTGCCTCTGTTCATCAACAGCACGTATTTAGTATCTTCAGTATACCAAGTGTTCCCTTGCGCTTCTCAGAGGCAAAACTGGCACTGAGCAGTATAAGGAGAATTAGAGAATACAGTTGAGAAGGTAGGGTTTCAAGCAACATTTACAAGTTGAGAGAAGTAGCAAAGTGAATGGTTTAGGGAAAGAGTTCCAAGAAGTAGAGCCACAACAGCTGACAGCTTTGCTGTCTTATCAACCACTTACTGTGGACTTAGTCACAATCAGTAAACATTATTCTTATGACTTTTGTCATTTCTAGATGTTTCTGTTAAAATTTAAATCAGAACTGTGCAAAATAAATATTCTCAAATGCACCAAACAAGGCAAAATGATTAGATTGAGAATAGTCACGTGAACTCAAAGGGGAAATGATTAATATCCGTGCAAATATCCATTTCCCTTTTGTGGAAGTTCATGTGACCACAAAAATCAGATAATACTCACATGAACTTCCTAGACCAGTAGACAACAGCAGATCCTAAATGTGATAAATCTCTAATCATTTTTTCTTCTTGTATAAAAAGCCAATCACGATTTCTCCACCCTTTCTCATCCCTATAACTAAAATGAAATCTGAGGCTTGTGCCTTATCAGGTTTATTCTGGTATTTATGAAGAGTTAAAACTTGATTACTTTGTTTTTCTTTACCAATTTCCACAGTGTAGCAGATTCCTAACTGAATATTTCCTCCCTTATCTACTCCTCCCCCTGGGATTTTGATTAGAGGAAGCCCTATTACTAGATGGAATGCAATGATAAGGTAGTGTCCACTATTACTTTAAAATGTTTATAATTCGGTGGATATTATAAGAATCTAAATCTTTCATTTTGTACTTTTAATTTAGACTGAACCTTCTCACCTTCCACGTTCTATTTTCCCTTTACTACTGAAAAGAACTGCTGAAATCGGAGCATTGTACAAGCCATTGCTATTTTATAAATCTAGAACCTCTTGAAATAGTTTTCTTATTTGTCATTATATATGAGTTGATCAAAGTCAATTCCTTGAACCCTCCTTCCTGATGTTGTTTTGGGGGACATGGTGCTCCAAAATGTGTTTAATAACATTTCGACATTCTCTTGATCCCATTAGAGTCTCCAAAATAATGCGCAGTGCGTTTTAATGTAAAGTCTCCCAAATAGCCTCTAGCTTTGAGAATTTCTAACCCATGCATAAAGTGTAGCTATCCACCAGGTATATTGAGGTGATGGAACAGGAGGCTTTCTTGCCTCCATACCTCAGACTCCTGGGCCAAAAAAAGATCATTTTAACCTGTTGCAGCCCCGACAACCAATTTTACCTGCAACACCTGTGGAAGAGTCTGTCACTCTAGAATTGGCCTTTATAGCCACTCCAGGTGCTGCTCCACAAACCACTGACCACCTCCAGGCGCTTACCCATTGTCTCTCGAGACAAGGAGGCCAAAGTAGAAGAAGAGTTTGACACAGAAAATTTCTCCCTGCTTTCATACATATGCTTGGAAATGAACCAAGGAATGCCACAACTCTCCCAAGGTAGACACTATAGATGCATCTTAACAGACCCAATTACCACCCCCCCCCCACCCCACCCCAACCCCCCAACCACCTGCCAGTTTTCTGCACCAAAGGGGTGCATCACAACATTCACTTCAACATCATTGCTTTCCTTGCAGATTTCGCAGCAATTGGCACAGTTCCTTCTCTTGCAATGTACAAGCGTACAAAACTGATGAGCAGGAGAAGACCAATTGGTTCATCAAGGCTGCCCCATACCTCATGACTGCTGGCGCATCACTACTAAACACTTCTTCCATTCCTACTGTCTCCCCCACCTCCCCTCACAACCCTGTAATCTCCTGGGAGTCTCAAAAATGGGAAAAACCCAGGGCCAAAAGGGGGAAAAAAAATACTCTGGAAAATTCCTCTCTGATCCCCTCGGGTGATCCAGTCCAGATCACAAGAACTAAATGTTACCTACGAAGACACTTAACCTTCCATATAATGCAATCTTTGCCCCAGTCGAGGACTGGTCCAGCTCCCTCTTGAAAGTGTAGAGCGTGTCATTTTTACATTTAATTACCATTCACTTACACTTGGAATTTCTATTGATGAGGCAGCGAAGACAGACTAGAGGTGAATTCAAAAGCCAGATGGATATGTCAGCTCATCAATCCAGCCTCTCTGATCCAGCACACCTGATCAGTTTCAGTTGGTGTTTTTGATTTTGTTCAGTCATATCTTCACCTCTTTTGCTCCATATTTCAGATGCTTTCTTTGGTCCTCTTAGTGCTTAAAACTGTTTATTTTTGGACAATGTTTGCCAAGCTGTTACTATTTTGATCCCATAACTGTTTTTTTTAATGATTTCATTAAAATATCAAATTTGTGCTCCCTAAAATAAGGCTTTTTCAATTTCTTTCTCTTTCACCAATCTATTGTTAGATTGTAAAATGATTCTTAATTTTTCTGCCTTTTTTCCTGCAAACTGACAGAAACAGCAGCCAATACTGTGTTCTGACATCACTGTCTGAGAGTCTTCTGAGGTTTAGTTCTATTCGTCTCTTGTCAGTTGGACAGCAAGTTCTTGTCCATTCTAGTCCACAGCTCTGTTCTCCATTCTGCAATTAAAAATACATATATTTACTCCTGTAAATAGAGCTTGAAAATTGTACATGGATTCCAACTGAAGTTTCATCCTTCATGTTTTGAATCCACCCAGGATTACAGGTATCTCCCAGAAATACAATGTTCCTCAGACTGCTGTTCTCACCGCATCCTGAGATCCGCTCACTGCCATGCGCCGGCACATGTACACACTGGATCTCTATCTCCAGAAGCACCGCCTCACCACTGATACAAATTTTCAAATCCTCTCTGGCCACAGGAGAGGTGCCAGAGGACTGGAGGACAGCGAATGTAGTACCATTATTCAAGAAGGGTGGCAGGGATAAACCAGGAAATTACAGGCCGGTGAGTCGAATATCAGTGGTTGGGAAACTATTGGAAAAAATTCTAAGGGGCAGGATTAATCTCCACTTGGAGAGGCAGGGATTAATCAGGGATAGTCAGCATGACTTTGTCAAGGGGAGATAGTGTCTAACTAACTTGATTGTTTTTTTCGAGGCAGTGACTAGATGTGTAGATGAGGATAAAGCAGTTGATGTAGTCTACATGGACTTCAGTAAGGCTTTTGATAAGGTCCCGCATGGGAGATTGGTTAAGAAGGTAAGAGTCCATGGAATCCAGGGCAATTTGGCAAATTGGATCCAAAATTGGCTTAGTGGCAACAGGCAGAGGGTGATGGTCGAGGGTTGTTTTTGCGAGTGGAAGTCTGTGACTAGTGGTGTACCACAAGGATCGTTGCTGGGACCCTTGCTGTTTGTAGTGTACATTAATGATTTAGACATGAATATAGGAGGTATGATCAGTTAGTTCGCAGATGACACGAAAATTGGTGGTGTCATAAATAAATTACAGGATGATATAGATGGGCTGGTAAAATGGACGGAGGAGTGGCAAATGGAATTTAATCCTGAGAAGTGTGAGGTGATGCATTTTGGGAGGACTAACACGGCAAGGGAGTATACAATGGATGGTAGGACCCTAGGAAGTACAGAGGGTCAGAGGGACCTTGGGGTGCTTGTCCAAAGATCACTGAAGGCAGCAGCACAGGTAGATAAGGTGGCTAGGAAGGCATATGAGATGCTTGCCTTTATTAGCTGAGGCATAGAATATAAGAGCAGGGAGGTTATGATGGAGCTGTATAAAACGCTAGTTAGGCCACAGCTGGAGTACTGTGTACAGTTCTGGGTACCACACTATAGGAAGGATGTGATTGCACTGGAGAGGGTGCAGAGGAGATTCACCAGGATGTTGCCCTGAGCTGGAGCATTTCAGCTATGAAGAGAGACTGAAGAGGCTGGGGTTGTTTTCCTTAGAGCAGAGAAGGCTAAGAGGGGTCTTGATTGAGGTATACAAAATTATGAGGGTTGATAGGTTAGATAGGAAGAAACCTTTTCCCTTAGCAGAGGGGTCAATAGCCAAGGGGCATAGATTTAAGGTAAGGGGCAGAAGGTTTAGAGGGGAGTTGAGGAGAAATTTTTTTCACGCAAAGGGTGGTTGGAATCTGGAACACACTGCCTGAAGAGGTGGTAGAGGCAAGAACCCGCACAACATTTAAGAAGTATTTAGATGAGCACTTGAAATGCCATAGCATACAAGGCTACGGGTCAAGTGCTGGAAAATGGGATTAGAATAGTTATGTACTTGATGGCCGGCACAGACATGATGGGCCGAAGAGCTTATTTCTGTGCTGTATAACTCTATGACTCACCTTATCTCAAAGTTGTTCTACTCCATAGTTTCATTTCATCCTTCATCTTATCCGACGCATTAACAAAAAACTTTTTTTCTTCCTTTCAGGTGTTAAGGAATGCAAGCTCCAGCAGCTAATGGGGACTAATGCTCCTCCAGGTCCTCCTTTCCCTTCACTTGCCTCTGACTCCATCCCTTCTGGTCTGACCCCTTGCCATGTATTCACTATACCCTCTGGCCTTCCTCTCTCTGACGTTGAATGATCTGTTTTCAGCAAAGGACTCAGTTTTATCCCCTCACGCCCCCACCTCAATGAATTTCACGTTCGGCATGACGTTGAGCTCTTCTTCCATCGCCTTCACCTCCGTTCTCACTTCTTTGACCAGGAGTCTCCCCCTGACCAGCAGACCTATTCAGCCGCCTCCAGCATTCTCCCTCCACCTGGACCCCTCCCTCAGGTCTCTTACCCGCTTTTGATCTTTTCATTGAAAACTGTCGGCGAGACATCGGCCATCTCAATTTCTCTGCTCCCCTCACTTACTCTAACCTGCTCCCCTCTGAACTTGACGTACTCCGTTCTCTCACGTCTAAACCCAGCATTGTGATCAAACCTGCAGACAACGTTGGTGCTGTTGTTGTCTGGCGTACCGACCTCTACCTTGCAGAGGCTCAGCGCCAACTCTCAAACACTTCTTCTTACCTCCCCCTGGACATGACCCCACCACCGAACATCAAGCTACTGTCCACAGGACTGTCATTGACCTCATCTCTGGAGATCTTCCCTGAGCTTCCAACCTCATAGTTCCGCAACCCCGGACACCCACTTCCACCCCCTTCCTAAAATCCACAAACAGGACTGTCTTGTCAGACCCATTGTTTCAGCATGTTCCTGCCCCACACAACTTAGTTCTTCCTATCTTGACTCTATCTTTTTTCCCCTGGTCCAGTCTCTTCCCACCTACATCCATGGATCTGATGAAAGGTCACTGACCTGAAATGTTAACTCTGCTTCTCTCTCCACAGTTGCTGCCAGATGTGCTGAGTGTTTCCAGCACTTTTTTGTCTTTATTTCAGATTTCCAGCATCTGCAGTATTTTGCTTTTAATTTATCGAAAATTGTAAAAATTGGGGGAAAAATGCAGCCAGTAAAAGACGCTGTAAATGATAGTGCAGTATCAAACACCCTGTTCCTGCTGACTCTAGATCATTTCCATCTTCATGGAGCTTGAAATGGTCAAACCAGGTGCTTGACCGAAGCAGGCTTAATTAGCCCATGCAAACCAGGGTCATATGGCATCAGTAGAATCCTGATAAAATTCTGAAGCATCAATGGGCAGAGGGTGTGCCCCACGCACTCCACCCATTGATATTTGGCATTGTGCTGCCTAACAACTGGTCCATAAAGGGACCACTGCCGGCCACTCCAAAGAAGTGCAATAAAAAGGTTTTGAAACAAGTTTTGTTAAATCAACCCTACTCCCAAATGCCTGACCATCACGTCCCCACCCCCAAGGCTACCTTCTCCCTGCCTTAACTTGATGGTATTGGATGGGCTCCACAGTGGACCTGCCTAATTCCCCTTCCCCTGCACCACCCCCCCCCCCCCCCCACCCTCCCAATTGGCGAGCAACTTGTCAAGTGGATGCTCATGAGGCCTGGTATTGAAAATGGTTTGACCCCTGATTGCTTCATGAGGGACGAAGTGAGCTTAGTCCTGTCTGATAGAAGCAATCACTTGAAAATCAACTCCAATATCTTAACGTGTCTCTTTGTTCAAGGATAGTTCATATATTTTCTTTGTGTTGTGTGTTTTAGTAACACAGTGCGAAGTTTCTATTGTAAATAAAATTCTACAATAGAAACATGAAATGAATAGTTTACCACAGAATTGTTTCAAGGTTTTATTTAGTAAAGCTGAATCCCATTTTGTGATGTAATCCACAAATGGCCCATTACTAATTTTGAGGGTATAGAGCACCCCTTTTTGCAGCATAATAATATGACTGAAGCTATCAAAGGGCAGAGATACATGAAATAACTAACTATTCAAAGTACTAACAGGTTACCATGGAAACTCATTGAAAGTGATTATTAAACATACAGAGCAGTCGATATTCCAATCACATCTGGGATTTTTACTCAGTTTGAACAGGCAAACTGACAGGAATTCCAATGCACTTAGCATTAAAAAGAGCTACTTTGAACTTAATCGAATCTGACAGGACCTCTGTCCTGCTCTCTCAATGTGATACTGAAGCCTCCACTCTTGATGGTCAATATCCTGCTGATAGGATGCAATGAATGAGGACTTTAATCACAGATTGCCACTGGCAGCTTCCATAGACAGTTCTCTGATGTACATCAACACAACTTCCCAACTGAGATAAGTAGCTGTGACAGCAAGTAGGAACATCTGGAATGAAACAGTATCAATGAAAAACTGAACGAGGAAAATGACATTAAAAAATTTAGACAATTTAATAAAAACCTAAAGAATTCTCTCCAGAGCCTAACATCCCTCAATAGTATTTATTAGTCAACCTAAACATTTTTTGGGAAAGAGATCTGTATGGCAGGATTGTTGCTACAGCAACGGTTTATTGCTGGCATCTACCTGCCAGTTCAATATTAAACAAGAATAAATAAGAACAAAAGGCAAAACAGGGTGGATGCTGGAAACACTCAGCAGGTCTGGCAGCATCTGTGGAGAGAGAAACAGTTAATGTAGTTTGTAACCTCTCCACAGATGCTGCCTGATCTGAGTATTTCCAACATTTTCTGTTTATATATACTCCTAAGAATGTTTGTCTGGAGCTATTATATCAAGTTTCTGATCTTTTGTGTGTTTGCTAATAGTTGGAAGGCGGAAGGGAGATGGGGATGTAATTGTTAAACTTTTTCTGTAAGGAGCTCAAGCAAGCAGCCACATGCACACAGATGCACGCACATACACACGTGTGTGTGTGTGTGTATGTCTATATGTATGTATGTGTGTGATATATATATATATATATATATATATATATATACACATTTCAGTATAAAGGCGGGGCTAAAGTGTGGCGAGTCGAAGAGACTTAGCAGTTGGCAGGAAAAAAGACAGAAGCGCAAGGGGAGAGCCAACTGTGTAACAGCCCCGACAACCAATTTTTTCTGCAGCACCTGTGGAAGAGTCTGTCACTCTAGTATTGGCCTTTATAGCCACTCCAGGCGCTGCTCCACAAACCACTGACCACCTCCAGGCGCTTACCCATTGTCTCCCGAGACAAGGAGGCCAAAGAAGAAGATATATGTGTGTGTGTATATATATGTGTGTGTGTATATACATTTAAGTAAGTTACAGCAGGTGCCATTAAACGAAAAAAGCCTTTCTCAAAAGTACCGTTGATTCAATTGATTGCCAATTTGTTGACAAATGCAGCTTTGCGGCAAGTTTCTTGTGCATTTGTGCTTATCTTATGTTATATAAGTTGTTCAATATGGAGTTAATTTCATCACATGCTCATCTTGCACTTTTCTGCTATGTACTGTACGTCAATGACTGTACATCTGAAATAGATTATAGCGCTGAATTAAGTCCAAATCCAGAAAAGTTGCAAAACGCCCAGCTGTTCCTGGCTAAGTTTCAAACTGATGGATGGAGATCTTTGAGATCTACATTTTAAGTAATGTGATACTGTTTGGCTGTCACAGCCACTTGGAAATTCAGTTTATGTAAGTGCTACTGAACTAAATAGAGCCATTGAAAACCCACTTTCTTAATAGCCTTATGATTGAACTGCAAACGGGAGAACGATCCCCAGACATGCTCCTGAACAGAGTGGTCTGAGTCTGAGATACTGAAGGAAACGTGGGAAAACAAGCTGTTACCACGTTGACCAAGATGGAGTTAGTTCGAACATTGGAAGATAAAGATTATTTGACGAATGTTAAAGTTTTAATATGCATTGCAGTGGCGTTGATGTTTAGAGCTGGAGAACAAGATGCAGATGCATTTCCTGCTTGGAGACCTCCGTTAGTGAGTATATATCTTATTGTTCTTAACCCTTTAGGTACTGAAATTCATTAAAACCTCATGTTTTCAATTGTTTTGTCTAAAATTAAATTTAAATTATGTGCATTGGATCAAGAAGGGCCTATCTCTGCAAAATGCATTCTCCAATTTCATAATCTAATTTTCCAATTTTTTTTGCTGCAATTGAAAGTTATTTAGCATAGGAATAGTTATCATTCTCTTCACCTGTTTTTCCAACATTTAAAATAGTGAAATGCGACACTAATCAGACTTGGGAAATTTGAATAATTTGACTTCCTTTGCTGCTAACTTTCTGGTGATAGTAATCTTTTCTCCCTGGTGCCCTTCCCTAATATATAGGGCTGTGTTCTATTTTCCTGTTGAAAGAACTTAAGAAATGGGAGCATAAGATCATGGCTGAAGCTCAACATCAACTTCACTTTCCCACCCTGTTCTCATACACCTTGATTCCCTTAGTGCCCAAAAATCTAACAATCTCTGTCTTAAATATACTCAACGATTGAGCATCCAGAGCCCTCAGGGGTAGAGAGTTCCAACGATTCACAATCTCTGAGTGAAGAAATTTCTTTTCATCTCAGTCCTAATTGGCCAACCCTTATCCTGAGACTATGACTGCTAATTCTAGACTTTCCCAGGGGGAAACAGCCTTTCAGCATCTACATTATCGAGCCCTTTAGGAATTTTAAAAGTTTCAATGAGATCGCTTCATTCTTTTTAACTCCAGATGACATAAGCCCATTCTACTCGATTTCTCCTCCTGGTCAACCCTCTGATCCCAGGAATTAATCTAGTGAAAGAGAAATGACTTGGTCCCCAGCTCCTGCCAATACTGTTCTTGTGAAGTGATGCATCCTGGACCCAGGGAGACTTTGATTTTCCCTCTTTCCTATGGGGACGTGCCAAAAATCCATTCACCACTTGTTCTCAGCCACATCTGTAAGAGATGACCGGTGCAAAGGACTACCCAATCTGTAACATAAAGTACAGATGTGTCAGAGTGATGTGTCACCTAGTTGTAATTATCACTCCATTGTTTCAAGCTGTTTGTAAGGAACACTTATTATTAAAAATGTTTGTTATCATTGGAATTTGATTTTGCTAAAATCTTCTGTCAGCAAGTATGTTGGCCTGATAGCTTCAGTAATGTAATACAACTGTGGCCATCATTTTAACGCACTGTGCACAGTATTTTAACTCACTGTGCACATTATTTCTCCTCTTGGCAGGTGTCAGCTTTGGCTCAGTGGGTAACACTCTTGCCTCTGAATTCAGAAGCTTGTGGGTTCAAGCCCCACTCCAGAGACTTGAGCACATAATCCAGTGCAGTACTGAGGGAGTGCTGCACTTTTGGAGGTGGTGTCTTTCAGATGAGACGTGAAACTGAGGCCCCATATGTCCTCTCAGGTGAACGTAAAAGATCCCATGGCACTAATAAAGAAGAACCAACATCACTAAAACAAATTATCTGGTCATATGCTGTTTGTGGGTGCTTGCTGTGCACAAATTAGCTGCTGTGTTTCCCCACGTTACAACAATGACTACACTTCATTGGCCATGAAGCACTTTGGGATGGCCTGGGATTGCAAAAGATGCTATATACACGCAAATCCTTTGCTAAAACTATATAGAGCTTGCATCCTTTCATTGCCAAACCGAACTCCTAGTGGCTTTGTGGAAGAAAAAGTGGACAAGTCCATACCATCCCAGAGAGGTGTATGCTTCCAGTGAGACTTAATAGCCATCCAGATAACCTCATCGCCCACATTGTCTTCCTAAACAACAGCTGAAAAAGGAGCACAGCAATACGAAGAGGGCTTAAAAAATGGGTGGTAAAATATAGATATCAGGCTTCAATCCTCAGCACATCCTGGGAGTTCAAATGTTGTTTATTAAACATTGTGCAGCATCAGATCATTTCTCCCTTTTACCATTTGCCCCAGCTAGTTGTTTTTCAGTGGAGTGTTTGTCTAAACCCCCAATAATTCATATTGATCTAATTATTGTGAATTAGCCAAGCTGAGAAAATGTTTTTCTTTTTTGTTGCTGGGAGTTGTGTGAAAGTGAAGAGGTCCATGTTGGGGGAAAAACTTAGTTATATAAAGTATGTGAATGAATTCAATTCAATAACTTAGGTATTTTATTGTTAGGTGCACAGTTTATCTAGTTAATTTTGTATGGTCCAAGGTACTCTATTTATTTGAAACCGTGTGACAAACTGCTCATAAGTTAACGTAAGGCCCTGTTGTACTCGAGTAATCTGCAACTGTTTTACAGTCTTGAGAGCTGAAATAATACATGACACTGCTGGCTGTACATTACTGCTTAGGAAAAGCAAGCCTCTGCATGTTGATAGTCTGTGCACTTGCACCCAAATGCCAGTTAATGTTTTAATGTTCAATGGGATATTTTGCTCTTTTCTAATGCTGAAAAGATGCAGTTTCAAAGAACAAAGAACAGTACAGCACAGGAACAGGCCATTCGGCCCTCCAAGCCTGCGCCGATCATGATGCCTGTCTAAACTAAAACCTTCTGCATTTCTGGGGTCCGTATCCCTCTATTCCCATCCTATTCATGTATTTGTCAAGATGCCTCTTAAACGTCGCAATCGTACCTGCTTCCACCACCTCCCCCGGCAACAGGTTTCAGGCACTCACCACCCTCTGTGTAAAAAAAAAAACTTGCCTCGCACATCCCCTCTAAACTTTGCCCTTCGCACCTTAAATCTATGTCCCCTAGTAACTGAATCTTCCACACTGGGAAAAAGTTTCTGACTGTCCACTCTGTCCATGCCACTCATAACTTTGTAAACCTCGATCAGGTCGCCCCTCCACCTCCGTCGTTCCAGTGAAAACAATCTGAGTTTATCCAACCTCTCCTCACAGCTAATACCCTCCAGACCAGGCAACATCCTGGTAAACCTCTTCTGTACCCTCTCCAAAGCCTCCACATCCTTCTGGTAGTGTGGCGACCAGAATTGTACGCAATATTCCAAGTGTGGCCTAACTAAGGTTCTGTACAGCTGCAGCATGACTTGCCAATTTTTATACTCTGTGCCCCGACCAATGAAGGCAAGCATGCCGTATGCCTCCTTGACTACCTTATCCACCTGCTTTGCCCCTTTCAGTGACCTGTGGACCTGTACGCCCAGATCTCTCTGCCTGTCAATACTCCTAAGGGTTCTGCCATTTACTGTATACTTTCCACCTGTATTAGACCTTCCAAAATGCATTACCTCACATTTGTCCGGATTAAATTCCATCTGCCATTTCTCCGCCCAAGTCTCCAACCGATCTATGTCCTGCTGTATCCTCTGACAATCCTCATCACTATCCGCAACTCCACCAACCTTTGTGTCGTCCGCAAACTTACTAATCAGACTAGCTACGTTTTCCTCCAAATCATTTATATATACTGCAAACAGAAAAGGTCCCAGCACTGATCCCTGCGGAACACCACTAGTCACAGCCCTCCATTCAGAAAAGCACCCTTCCACTGCTACCCTCTGTCATCTATGACCAAGCCAGTTCTGTATCCATCTTGCCAGCTCACCTCTGATCCCGTGTGACTTCACCTTTTGTACCAGCAGTCTGCCATGAGGGACCTTGTCAAAGGCTTTACTGAAGTCCATGTAGACAACATCCACTGCCCTTCCTTCATCAATCATCTTCGTCACTTCCTCAAAAAACGCGATCAAGTTAGTGAGACACGACCTCCCCTTCACAAAACCATGCTGCCTCTCACTAATAAGTTCATTTGTTTCCAAATGGGAGTAAATCCTGTCCCGAAGAATCCTCTCCAATAATTTCCCTACCACTGACGTAAGGCTCACCGGCCTATAATTTCCTGGATTATCCTTGCTACCCTTCTTAAACAAAGGAACAACATTGGCTATTCTTCAGTCCTCTGGGACCTCATCTGTAGCCAATGAGGATACAAAGATTTCTGTCAAGGCCCCAGCAATTTCCTCCCTTGCCTCCCTCAGTATTCTGGGGTAGATCCGATCAGGCCCTGGACCTTAATGTTTTTCAAGACGCCCAACACCACCTCCTTTTTGATATCGACATGATCCAGAGGATCTACACTCCCTTCCTTAGACTCATCATCCGCCAAGTCCTTCTCTTTGGTGAATACTGATGCAAAGTACTCATTTAGTACCTCGCCCATTCCTCTGGCTCCACGCATAGATTCCCTCTTCTGTCCTTGAGTAGGCCAACCCTTTCCCTGGCTACCCTCTTGCTCTTTATGTACGTATAAAAAGCCTTGGGATTCTCCTTAATCCTGTTTGCCAATGACTTTTCATGACCCCTTTTAGCCCTCCTGACTCCTTGCTTAAGTTCCCTCCTACTTTCTTTATATTCCTCAAGGGCTTTGTCTGTTCCCAGCCTTCTAGTCCTTACGAATGCTTCCTTTTTCTTTTTGACTAGGCTCACAATATCCCTTGTTATCCAAGGTTCACAGAATCACAGAATAATACAGTGCAGAAGAGGCCCTTCAGCCCATCGAGTCTGCACCGATGCATTAAACACACCGGACCTGTCTACCTAATCCCATTTGCCAGCACTTGGCCCATAGCCTTGAATGTTATGACGTGCCAAGCGCTCATCCAGGTACTTTTTAAAGGATGTAAGGCAACCCGCCTCTACCACCCTCCCAGGCCGTCACCACCCTCTGGGTTCTTCCTCAAATCCCCTTTAAACCTCCCGCCCCTCACCTTAAACTTGTGACCCCTCGTAACTGACCCTTCAACTAAGGGGAACAGCTGCTCCCTATCCACCCTGTCCATGCCCCTCATAATCTTGTACACCTCGATCAGGTCACCCCTCAGTCTTCTCTGCTCCAGTGAAAACAACACAAGCCTATCCAACCTCTCTTCATAGCTTAAATGTTCCATCCCAGGCAACATCCTGGTGAATCGCCTCTACACCCCCTCCAATGCAATCACATCCTTCCTACAATGTGGCAACCAGAATTGCACACAGTACTCCAGCTGTAGCCTTACCAAAGTTCTGTACATATCCAACATGACCTCCCTGCTTTTGTAATCTATGCCTCGATTGATAAAGGCAAATGTCCCATATGCCTTTTTCACCACCCTATTAACCTGCCCTTCTGCCTTCAGAGATCTATGGACAAACATGCCAAGGTCCCTTTGTTCCTCGGAACTTCCCAGTGTCAGGCCATTCATTGAATACTTCCGTGTCACATTACTCCTTCCAAAGTGTATCACCTCACACTTTTCAGCGTTAAATTCCATCTGCCACTTTTCTGCCCATTTGACCATCTCGTCTATATCTTCCTGTAACCTAAGACACTCCACCTCGCTGTTAACCACTCTGCCAATCTTTGTGTCATCCGCGAACTTACTGATCCTACCCCCCACATAGTCATCTATGTCGTTTATATAAATGACAAACAATAGGGGACCCAGCACAGATCCCTGTGGTACGTCACTGGACACTGGCTTCCAGTCACTAAAACAGCTGTCTGTCGTCACTCTCTGTCTCCTACAGCTAAGCCAAGTTTGAATCCACCTTATCAAGTTACCTTGTATCGCATGTGCATTTGCTTTCTTGATAAGTCTCCCATGTGGGACCTTGTCAAAGGCTTTGCTGAAATCCATGTAAACTACATCAACTGCACTACCCTCATCTACACACCTGGTCACATGCTCAAAAAATTCAATCAAATTTGTTAGGCATGATCTCCCTCTGACAAAGCCACACTGACTATTCCTAATCAAATTTTGCCTCTCCAAGTGGAGATAGATTCTCTCCTTCAGAATTTTCTCCAATAGTTTCCCTACCACTGACGAGAGACTCACTGGTCTGTAGTTCCCTGGCTTATCTCTACAACCTTTCTTAAATAGTAGGACCACATTAGCTGTTCTCCAGTCCTCTGGCACCTCCCCCGTGGCCAAAGAGGAATAAAAATTAGGGTCAGAGCCCCTGCAATCTCCATCCTCGCCTCCCACAGCATCCTGGGACACAAATCGTCCGGACCTGGAGATTTGTCCACTTTTAAGCCTTCCAAAACCTCCAATACCTTGTCACTCCCTATGACAATTTTCTCAAGAACCTCACAGTCTCTCTCTCTCTCAGTTACAAATCCACATCCTCATTTTTTTGGGTGAAGACAGATGTGAAGTATTCGTTCAACATCCTACCAATGTCCTCTGGTTCCCGAAACTTGCCAAACTTATCCTCCTTCCTCACAGGAACATGCCAGTCCTGGATTCTAATCAACTGACGTTTGAAAGACTCCCACATGTCAGATGTTGATTTACTTTCAAACAGCCGCCCCCAATCTAAATTCTTCAGTTCCTGCCTAATATTGTTATAATTAGCCTTCCCCCAATTTAGCACCTTCACCCAAGGACTACTATTATCCTTATCCACAAGTACCTTGAAACTTACGGAATTATAGTTACTGTTCCCGAAATGCTCCCCTACTGAAACTTCGACCACCTGGCTGGGCTCATTCCCCAATACCAGGTCCGGTACGGCCCCTTCCCTAGTTGGAACATCTACATATTGTTTCAAGAAGCCCTCCTGGATGCTCCTTACAAATTCTGCCCCATCCAAGCCCCTAGCACTAAGTGAGTCCCAGTCAATATATGGCTGGCACAGTGGTTAGCACCGCAGCTCACAGCTCCAGCAACCCGGGTTCGATTCTGGGTACTGCCTGTGCGGAGTTTGCAAGTTCTCACTGTGACTGCGTGGGTTTCCGCCGGGTGCTCCGGTTTCCTTCCATAGCCGAAGACTTGCAGGTTGATAGGTAAACTGGCCATTGTAAATTGCCCCTAGTGTCGGTAGGTGGTAGGAGAATGGTGGGGACATGGTAGGGAATATGGGATTAATGTAGGATTAGTATAAGTGGGTGGTTGTTGGTTGGCACAGACACGGTGGGCCGAAGGGCCCGTTTCAGTGCTGTATCTCTATGACTATGACTAATATAGGGGAAGTTAAAATCACCCACCACAACAACCCTGTTGCTTTTGCATCTTTCCAAAATCTGTCTACATATCTGCTCCTCTATCTCCTGCTGACTGTTGGGAGACCTGTAGTAAACTCCCAACATCATGACTGCACCCTTCCTATTCCTGAGCTCTACCCATATTGCCTCGCTGCATGAACCCTCCGAGGTGTCCTCCCGCAGTACAGTTGTGATATTCTCCTTAACCACTAATGCAACTCCCCCACCCCTTTTACATCCCCCTCTATCCTGCCTGAAGCATCTAAATCCTGGAACATTTAGCTGCCAATCCTGTCCTTCCCTCAACCAAGTCTCTGTAATAGCAACAACATCATAGTTCCAAGTACTAATCCAAGCTCTAAGTTCATCTGCCTTACCTGTTATACTTCTCGCATTGAAACAAATGCACTTCAGACCACCAGTCCAGCTGTGCTCAGCAACATCTCCCTGCCTGCTCTTCCTCTCAGTCTTACTGGCTTTATTCACTAGTTCCCCCTAAGTTATTTCACCTGCTGACCTACTGCTCTGGTTCCCACCCCCCTGCCACACTAGTTTAAACCCACCTGAGTGACGCTCGCAAACCTCGCAGCCAGGATATTTGTGCCCCTCCAGTTTAGATGCAGCCCGTCCTTCTTTAACAGGTCCCATCTGTCCCGGAAGAGATCCCAATGATCCAGATATCTGAAACCCTCCCTCCTACGCCAGCTGTTTAGCCACATGTTTAGCTGCACTATCTTCTTATTTCTAGCCTCACTGGCAAGTGGCACAGGGAGTAATCCCGAGATTACAACCCTAGAGGTCCTGTTTGTTATGGCCCCACAGGTTTGTTTTGCACCAGTAGCAGCTCAAGGGGGCCAATACTGCATGACAGAGTTTAATGGTTCATCAGATCTGTGGTCCCCCTCTACTCGTACTGAAGTTTTTATGTCAGCCTGACAGGGGTTTGTGATATGAACCAAATAATTAGCATTGCATAATCTGTTCTTCTTACTGATAAGCCCATACCAACTGTTTTATAAAAATTCTGCTCAATAGTCAAATTCTTTAACCAACTGCTGGCTCTATGTTTTAGGAAAATGCTGCACCTTCCAGCTTGCTGGTGCTTGACATTCACTCCACAGTACAGCATCAGGCAAGAAAGAAGAGGTACACATTAACTCCGCAGATGCTCAAATGGGATCGCTTCAACCTAACTTACAAGTAAGCATGAACGGATATTCAGCATAGAAGTCCTGGTTCTTTTATCCTGTGATGTTCTGAATCCAGAGGTAGCCATAAAATTGATATTTTTGATTGTATTGAGATGCTTATTATATGCAGTCGTGTGTGGGTGAGTGTTGTGTGAATGTGCGTGCATGCAATCAGAGCATATGGGGAAATTAAGTTCCAAATTGTTCTGTGCTGGGATTATTTGACATTATACACTATTAGATTACTTACCATTACTTATTTTTAACCCAGAAGTGATACTTATGCTTGGCTCCAATATTTCTTGCTAAAACTATATTCATTTATTTTACGAATGTTTTCAGTAATTCACATTGTTTTCCAATTCTAAAACACTCTTTAATCCCATAATTTTTACTTTTTCCCCCTAAACAGACACCATTCTCTGGTCTCTGTTGTTTATGGTCTGTAGTTGGATGTTAGGAATTGACCGGGAGGGCCAGAGGTGATGCAATTATCTCGTTCCCTAGGGAAATACCATGGGCAGGAGTTTGGTGGCTAAAAGGGGGCAGGAACCGAGGCAGGCGGGAACCTAGGGAGGCAGGTAATTTCCAGACGCTGGCCATCGTGCCGGTTTCCCAGTGCCGTTCTCATGGTCAGCAGTCTTTGTGAGGCAGGACCTGGCAACCCACCCTATTCTTACAATGCCTAATTAAGACTGTTCATGAGCTTGTTGTCAGCTCGTTAAGGTAAAGTCTGCAATGTTTGTCGGCATGCACGGGCTCCACACTGGATGTGGAACAGGCCAAGTAGAGCCAATCATGGCCGTGCCATTCAATGAGATGGGCTCATAAAAAGGTGCAAGGCTGAGAGGGGTGCTCATCCATTGGCACACACTTGCCATTGGGTGAGCAGTGTTACCAGAACAAGGGATGTGCGCATGCTTGATCAGTTGAGGGGGTTGTGACCCTCTAGTGAATGTGGGGCCATAACAGCGGGATACAGTAAGCATTGAGAGTGTAGCTGAACCCAAGCAAGGCAACAGCTGGACATGGGATTAAGGTACTCAGAAATAGGGACGAGTAACAATGAGGATCAAATCCTCAAGAGCAAATGCTGAGCCCTGGGCATGAGGAGGGCAGTGGAGAGGAATGAGGGGCAGGAAGGCAACGAAGGCCAAACCCTCAGCATCGAGTGTACCGCTGAAGAAGTTACCCGGACATGTCAGAGAATCAGTGTCTCGTGTGTGTCTATTGAGGCAGATGATATCTGAGATTTGTGCCCTCGCAGTACTGTTTGTTGTGCTCAACCAATAGCCGTCAAAGATACTGTGGCCTTGAAACCTCTACGCCTCTAGCTTGTTCCAAGGATCAGCAGCGGACCTTGTTGGCGTGTCTCAAGCGACAGCATGCCATTGCCTATCGGAAGTCACTGATGCCTTATTTGCAAGAGCTGGGCCATACATAAAATTTCAAACCGATGGGGCCTCGCAGGCACAAAGGGCAGTGGTAGCCACCTCCATTGCTGGATTTCCCAGGTGCAGGGCATCATCGATTGCACCCATGTTGTCATCAAGGCACTGAGTGAGCAGCCACTGAGGTTCACCAACAGGAAAGACTTCCACTCCCTGAATGTTCAACTGGTATGCAACTACAACAAGAACTGTTTGCATATGTGCGCTCACAATCCTGGTAGCTGCTACGATGCCATTCATCCTCTTGCAGTTCAGGGTGCCATTGCTCTTCATGTCACCAGTGAAACTACATGGATGGATTTGAGGGTACGAGGACTATCCCTTGAAGGGATGGCTATTCACACCTTTATGTGACCCTGAGACAGAGACACAGAGGCGCTACAACCGAAGCCATCTGCTCACAAGGACCACCACTGGGCTTCTGAAGATGCGGTTCCAGTGCTTGGGTCAGTTGGGTGGCACCCTGCAGTACACTACTGCATTGTGGTGGTCTGCTGCACTGTCCATCACATGGTCCTTCAGAGAGGTGTGGACCTTTGAAGAGGGTAAAACACTAGTTCAACACAGTTCATCGGAAAAGGAAGAGGAGGAGGAAGTTACTGAACAGAATGGTGCCCATGCTGTGCAGGGAGGTGCCTGGGGCCATCTCAAGAGTCAAAGCACTCATCAGGATGGTATGAACACTAAGGCATATTTTGATCCAGGCACATTTCATCTGAGTGCTACTCATTTCAGCAGGACTGCATACCCTGGCACTCACTCTGCTCTAACTGTGAGAACACATTTATTAAACACACAACCTTGAATAGTTCCATTCTTACCGACCGTGCATGGTACACATCTCTCCAGCAGTCAGTGTCCCCGCTCAAAAATCATTGCCTCCCTTCATCACTTCATCCCTCTTTTTAGTTTTGCCATTAAAGAATGGAAGCTCACACATTTGGGATCATAGCTGAACATCTCCAATGTCATTAAAAAATAACAATTTACACAATCACAATGACCCCAGTGAGCACAGTGGCCTTCACTCTCGGTCAATTCTACATGGTGACACACCTGAGCTGAATGGACTCCTCCGTTTTTAGTCCATGACTCCGCAATGCCTCGGGGAACTCTGATGTGGGCACACATCTCATGCTGCTGGTCAAAGTAGAATGGTCTTGCTTGTGACTCCCGAGGCTGTACATTTCCACCCAGCTGAACACGGCTATGTCTGTCCTGCGCCCTCCAAGAGGAACTGCCCACAGCTGCCTCTGCCTCTTTCACCTCCTGCTCAATCATGACGTGCTCTTCACCCAGTGCTACCCTATCTAATCATGCACGAGGACCCACCAATGTGAGTGTATCTGTGCTGGTGGAGAGTGTGCTTGAGTGGTGTGACAGTGGCTCTGTGGTTTCCATCTCGGCTGAGGACCCCAGTGATGTTTCTGCCATGCTGGCTTACTCCCCACTCCACAACTGGCCGTGTGGGAGACATGAGACCATGAGAACCCACCTCCGACAGTCGATGCCTCTGCAAGCTGAGGCTTCCCAATGCAGCTGAATCTTGTCAGGCTGTTGCACGGGAGGGGTGAACTCCATCCCCTTCATCTACAGATTTTATCTTTCCATCACCCAGTTTCTCATGCGACGCCACCCTCAAAATGTCAATTGCTGCCTCCTCCATTGCGGTCAGGATGAGGAGCTAGGTCACTCCTCCTCCTGTGTGCGACTTCTCCCTGGCATTTTTCTGCAAGAACAAAAGAGAGAGAGAGAGAAATAAGGCAATGCTGGCCTCTCGCACCAATTCCAGCGATTTATTTAGATAAGGGCGGCGCAGTGGTTAGCACCGCAGCCTCACAGCTCCAGCGACCCGGGTTCAGTTCTGGGTACTGCCTGTGCGGAGTTTGCAAGTTCTCCCTGTGTCTGCGTGGGTTTCCGCCGGGTGCTCCGGTTTCCTCCCACCTCCAAAAAGACTTGCAGGTTGATAGGTAATTTGGCCATTGTAAATTGCCCCTAGTGTAGGTAAGTGGTAGGAGAATGGTGGGGATGTGATAGAGAATATGGGATTAATGTAGGATTAGTATAAATGGGTGGTTGTTGGTCGGCACAGACTCGGTGGGCCGAAGGGCCTGTTTCAGTGCTGTATCTCTAAATAAAATTTTTTAAAAATGAAAGATGTTGCATTTATCAGTGCTGTCTGCTCCTTTGTAGCCTTAGGGATTTGAGCCTTGCTCATGGGTCAGTAATTAACCTGGGCACACATTTCTCCCATGTTCAGGAGCACCATATGCCCTCAGGCTGCTCAGCTTGTGTGTCTGCTGGTGGCTTCAGACCTGGAGGCCTGTCATCTGGGTGTCGCAGTGCACTCACCAGGCCAGAGTGAAGGTCATTGAGCCTCTTAAATCACTGCACCCAGGAAAGCACAGAATGCAGGCTATAGAATGGCAGGGTGATTAATGGGGCAACCTGTCTCAATAAAATCAGACTCTGACCATTTCACTTTACTTGTTTAACTTAAGCGTTTAATTATTTTGTCAGAGAATAAACAATCAAAAGCAAAACTGATTTTACTGTGATGCATTTTAAAGAATTGAGGTTGCAGCTAAACTAGCAGTTTAGTGGCTAAAGTCACTGGTGCAGTACTGGAAGGTCTCGGGTTCAGTTCTCAGCCTGTGAGTGAAGAGAGAGTGAATAGTGTCTTTAATATGGTAAAAAGTCCCAAAGCACTTTACAGGAGCGTTATCAAAGAAAATTTAACATTGAGCCACATAAGGAGCTATTCGGATGGTGACCAAAAACTTGGCCAAAAAAGTACGTTTTAAGGAGTGTCATAAATGAAGTGGGGCGGAGAGGCTTAAGGCGCAGTTACCATTGGGAGAGTAATTAAAATTGGGGACGTGCAAGAGGCCAGATTGGAGGAACATAGCGATCTGGCAGGGTTAGACTACAATGGGTTACCGTGGACTTGAGAAGGAAGAAGTGAGCCACGCCTGATTTCCATCTGGTAATACTTGCTGAGAAGCATGCATTTGGATTGTGGATTTGGGATTAATAGAATCGGGCTTCACTTTAGTGGCCTTATGATTGAATAGCATGCCAACATTCATATGAAGAATGCCAACTTGGGTGAGGTACTGGATGCCTGCCAAGCCACATGGTGCAGTGTGAATGAATGCCTTCAGGAAAGGAGCAGAGGAAGTTAGGATTGCGACTTTTTAAGATTTCAAGGGGATTCAAATGCTGTACAGACAGTGAACTGCAGTTCAGACTGTGCATACAGTTTAACGATTAGTTATTTAGTTCGCTAGTCTGTCTGCATGTTACTTTTTTGAGATTTCTGATTCTGAACTCCCTTTGATGTGAAACTTTATTTTACTTCATTTTATGCAACACATATGAGCAGGAAAATGAGTTATGACTTAATTGTATCTTGTGTAGCAAATTGCTTTGCATTCTTTTTGCAAAGAGTTGCTCTAAATATCTCCTGAAGACTGGAGCACTGTGGTTTACCACATTGAAATACTCTTGTTTTTCATGTGAGGTTTAGAAATCTTGGTTTGGCAAAACTCCCCCTCAGCAATGTCTTAAATGCAGTGCACCATGAAGCAGTTCAGAGATTTTTCGTCAACTTGTCCAGTAACGTTGCTTACGCAAAGACATTTCCTCGTGGCCTCCTCGTCAACTGTTACGTTCTTAAACTCAACCAGAAAACCCAGTTTCAAATCCCTCCCTCCATTGGCATGCATGCATTGAATTTCCCAGGAGAGTGAGTTTACCAGTTTGGCCTAGGTTGTGCAAAGGACAATACAAATTGTCCAACGGGTATGCAATTATAAAAGAAAAGAGACCTAACAACAAATGTGAAAAGACTGCAGCTGTCTTTAAGACAGGAAGGCATGAGGTAAATGTAAATCAAGGACGGACCTTCTCCCAAGACTACCAGTGAATTTTTTTCTTCGATGTCAGCGAAGCAAGTGACAAAGTGTCTCAGGATGAATTGTGACGAAATTATTAAAACCTTTTCACAATGAGATTGCCTATTTTTGAGTGTAAATAGCCATTGTCTTCAGTCCCCACCACAAACGCCATTCCCCAAACACTGACATCATCCATTTCCCTGGCAACTCTGAGGCTGAACCAGACTGTTCATGACCTTAGTGTTGTATTTGACCCTGAGATGAGCTTCTAACCACTTACTTACACCATCGCTAAGACCGCCTATTTCCACCTCCCTAACATCACTCAACTCACCCCTGCTTCGGCTCATCTGCTGCTGAAAGCCTCATCCATGCCTTTGTTATCGCTAGAGTTGACTTTCCGAACACACTGCTCCCACATTGTACCCTCTGTAAATTTGAGGTCATCCAAAACTCTGCTGCCTGTGTTCAAACTTGCATCAAGTCCCGTTCACCCATCACCCCATGCTCGCTGACCTACATTGGCTCCCAGTCAAGGAACATTTAATTTTAAAATTCTCATCCTTGTTTTCCAATCCCTCTATGGCCAGCCCCTCCCTATCTCTGTAAGCTCCTCCAGCCCTATAACTCTCCGAGATATCTGCGCTGCTCCAATTCTGGCTTCTTAATTCCCAATTTTAATTGCTCCAGCATTGACAGCCATGCTTTCCTCCATGATGATACTCCTTGAATCCTGCCTCTTTGAGCTTTTGGTGATCTGCCCTAATATCGCCTTATGTGGCTCGGTGTCAAATTTTATGAATTAGGAGCAGGAGTAGGCCACTCAGCCCCTCGAGCCTGCTCCGCCATTCAATAGGATCATGACTGATCTGATTGTAACCTCAACTATACATTCTCACCTACCCCCGATAACCTTTCACCCCCTTGTTTATCAAGAATCCATCTACCCACCTTAAAAATATTTAAAGACTCTACTTCTACTGCCTTTTGAGGGAAAGAGTTCCAAAGACTCACGACCCTTAGAGAAAAAATGTCTCCATCTCTGTCTTAAATGGGCAACTCCTTATTTTCAAACAGTGACCCCTAGTTCTAGATTCTCCCACAAGAGGAAACATCCTTTCCACATCCACCGTGTCAAGACCCCTCAAAATCTTGTATATTTCAATCAAGTGGCCACTTAATCTTCTAAATTCCAATGGATACAAGCCTAGCCTATCCAACCTTATAAGACAACCCACCCATTCCAGGTATTAGTCTAATAAGCATTCTCTGAACTGTCTCCCGAGTATTTACATCCTTCCTTAAGTAAGGAGACCAATACTGTACACAGTACCCCAGATGTGTTTTTTTTATTATTCGTTTATGGGGATGTGGGCATCGCTGCCAGGCCAGCATTTATTGCCCATCCCTAATTGCTCATGAGAATGTGGTGGTGAGCTGCCTTCTTGAACCGCTGCAGTCCATGTGGGGTAGGTACACCCACAGTGCTGATAGGAAGGGAGTTCCAGGATTTTGACCCAGAGACAGTGAAGGAACGGCAATGTAGTTCCAAGTCAGGATGGTGTGTGACTTGGTGGGAAACTTGCAGCTGGTGGTGTTCCCATGTATTTGCTGCCCTTATCCTTCTAGTTGGTAGAGGTCGCGGGTTTGGAAAGTGCTGTCTAAGGAGCCTTGGTGCATTGCTGCAGTGCATCTTGTAGATGGTACACACTGCTGCCACTGTGCATCAGTGGTGGAGGGAGTGAATGTTTGTGGATGGGGTGCCAATCAAGCGGGCTGCTTTGTCCTGGATGGTGTCGAGCTTCTTGAGTGTTGGAGCTGCAGCCATCCAGGCAAGTGGACAGTATTCCATCACACACCTGACTTGTGCCTTGTAAATGGGGACAGGCTTTGGGGAGTCAGGAGATGAGTTACTTGTCGCAGGATTCCTAGCCTCTGGCCTGCTCTTGTAGCCACGGTATTTATATGGCTACTCCAGTTCAGTTTCTGGTCAATGGTAACCCCCAGAATGTTGATAGTGGGGGATTCAGCGATCACAAAGCCATTGAATGTCAAGGGGAGATGGTTAGATTCTCTCTTGTTGGAGATAGTCATTGCCTGTATGATGGAAACCACACCTGCCAAATGGAAACATATTAATTTTGTCAGATGGAACACTACTTGAACCCTTTTACTGGACGTTGCACATAACATGTTTAAAAAAGATCACAGAGTTGGACAGCTGAAACATGGCTGCACATTTAGATTCTGAGAGATAGCTGAATAGAGACACAATGGAACTGCTCTGATTTAATTAACAAGATTGGTCTGGGCAATCATAATCAACCTTCTTTGTGTAAGAGCCAGAGCTCCACACCCCACCGCGTGTGACTGGAGAACCTTGAGAATCAACAACCCTCGCAGAAGATGCTATTTCAAACAAAGGGCTGGTCACATGACTTACCTGCTGGCCAGACTGGGAACTGTTTGAATTGTGCCACACAGAAAGATAGCAGACTGCAATTTGAAGACCAAAGAGAAGGAAGCGCGCTCTCCATCTCTCTCCCAAATAAAGTCCCAGGGACCCATGAAAGCATATTAAGCCTCAGGACAGAGGACCTCTTCAGCCTTCTGGTACCAGAGGAGCAAGTTTGAAAGTGTGCACTGGGCTCCAGGGAGAATTGCAAGACTTCAACTCTAACCAAGGACATTACATCCAAACCAAAAGACAGTAACTGGATTCTATTTTTTTTATTCATTCATGGGAAGTGGGCATCACTGGCTATGCCAGAATTTATTGCCCATCTCTAATTGCCGTTGAGAAGGTGCTGGTGAGCTGCCTTCTTGAACCGTTGCAGTCCATGGGAGGTAGGTACACCCACAGTGCTGTTAGGGAGGGAGTTCCAGAATTTTGACCCAGCGACAGTGAAGGAACGGCGATATAGTTCCAAGCCAGGATGGTGTGTGACTTGGAGGGGAACTTGCAGGCTGTGGTGTTCCCTTGCATCTGCTGCCCTTATCCTTCTAGGTGGTAGAGGTCATGGGTTTGGAAGGTGCTGTCTAAGGAGTCTTGGTGCGTTGCTGCAGTGCATCTTGTAGATGGTACACACTGCTGCCACTGTGCCAACCCTACTTAAACCTCCCCTTTTTATTCTTTCTCTCCCTCTGTATCTATTTGTATGTGTGTTTGCTAGCGTGGTTGTGTCGCATAATTTAGTAATTTTAACTGGGTTACAGTGATGAGGTTAATAAACTTACATCTTTCTTCTTTAAACCTGAGAAAACCTGTCTGGTTGGTTCATTTACAATTACAATTACAGAGCAGTGAGCAAGGACTCACTGAGGTGAAGCCACAAAACACTGTTTTAAAAGATAAACCCTGTTATGGCCAAACGTGGAAAGGGGCAAGAGGGGAGCCTGAGACCCCTTCCTCACCCAGTCGTAACCTGGCACTTGTGTGGTATGAATATTACTTGCCACTTATCAGCCCAAGCCTGCATTTCTATATGGACTGCTTCGGTAACTGAGGAGTCGCAAATGGTGCTGAACATTGTGCAATCATCAGCGAGCATCCCCATGTTTGAGATTATGATTGAAGGAAGGACATGATGAAGCAGCCGAAGATGGTTGGGCCTAGGACACTACCCTGAGGAACTCCTGCAGTAATGTCCTGGAGTTGAGATGATTGACCTCCAACAACCACAACCATCTTCCTTTACGCTAGGTACGATTCCACCCAGTGGTGAGTTTTCCCCCTGATTCCCATTGACTCCAGTTTTGCTGGGCTCCTTGATGCCCTGTATAATTTAAGCATAACCTCCCTACCTTTTATTTTCAATTCCCCTCGCAATAAGCAATAATATTCTATTTGCTTTTCTAATTACTTGCTGTACCTGCATATTAACCTTTTGTGATCCATGCACTAGGACACCCAGATCCTTCTGCATCTCAGAACTCTGCAATCTCTCACCATTTAGATAATATGCTTTTTTATTCTTCCTGCCAAAATGGACAAATTTCAAATTTTCCCCCATTATACTCCATTTGCCAGATCTTTGCCCACTCACTTAACCTATTTATTTGTAGCCTCCTTATGTCCTCTTCACAACCTACATGCCTACCTATCTTTGAGTCATCAGCAAAGTTAGCAACCATATCTTCGGTCCCTTCATCCAAATCTTTTATATAAATTGTAAAAGGTTGAGGCTCCAGCACTGATCGCTGTGGCACACCACTCGTTGCATCTTGCCAAGCAGAAAATGACCCATTTATGCCTACTCTGTTTCCTATTAGCTAGACAATTCTTCTATCCATGTCATTATGTTGTTCCCTACACCATGAGCTTTTATTTTCCACAATAACCTTTGATGTGGCACGTTATCAAATGCCTCTGGAAATCTAAGTACAGTACATCCACCAGTTCCCCTTTATCCACAGCACGTTACTTCTTCAAAGAACTCCAATAAATTGGTTAAACATAATTTTCCTTTCACAAAACCATGTTGATTCTGCCTGATTACCTTGAATTTTTCTAAATGCCCTGCTATAACATCTTTAATAATAGCTTCTAACATTTTCCCAGGACAGATGTTAAGCTAACAGGCCTGTAGTTTCCTGCTTTCTGTCTCCCTCCCTTTTATTTTTAAAAGGAGTTACATTCGCTATTTCCAATCCGATGGAACCTTACCCAAATCTAGGGAATTTTGGAAAATTAAAACCAACGCATCAACTATCTCAGTAGCCACTTCTTTTAAGACTCGAGGATGAAGTCCATCAGGACCTGGGGACTTGTCACCCGCAGGTCCAACAGTTTGCTCTCTACCACTTCCCTGGTGATTATAATTTTCTTGAATTCCTCCTTGCCTTCCATTTCCTGATTTACAGCTATTTCTGGGATGTTACTTGTATCCTCTATACAGTGAAGACCGATGCAAAATACCTGTTTAATTCATCTGCCATCTCCTTATTTTCCATTATTAATTCCTCAGACTCACTTTGTTGACTCTTTTTTAAAATATCTATAGAAACTCTTACTATCTGTTTTTATATTCCTAGCTAGCTTTCTCTTATATTCTAATTTTTCCCTCCTCCTTAATCTTTTAGTAGTTGTTTGCTGTTCTTTATATTCTGTCCAATTTTCTGACCTGCCACTCATCTTTGCGCAATTATACACTTTTTCTTTAAGTTTAATACTATCTTTAACTGTATTGGTTAACCATGGTTACTGGTTCCTCCCCTTGGAATTTTTCTTTCTCATTGGAATCTATTTATTCTGTGCATTCTGAAATATCCCCTTAATGTCTGCCACTGCATCTCTGTTGACCAGTCCCTTAACCTAATGTGCCAGTTCACTTTAGCTAGTTCTGCTTTCATGCCCTCATAACTGCCCTTATTTAAGTTTAAAATGTTAGTCTTAGACCCACTCTTCTCTCCCTCACACTGAATGTAAAATTCAATCATATTATGATTGCTGCTGCCTAGGTGCACCTTCACTATGAGGTCATTAATTAATCCTATCCCTATTTGTTTGATACCGCTTCTATGGAGCACCTTGGGATGTTTTACTGCACTAAAGGCGCTATATAAATACATGGTGTTTTCTTTTGTTCTATTTTAATTTCCTCTCCCATGAAGGCCTCATACATCTGAAAGGAAGAGAAACAGATTGTGGCCTCCCTGCTGACTGCCAATGGCAACTGGGAGATGTGACAATATCTTGGTATTTCCCTAAGGCAGGTAATGCTGTGCCTCCACAAGCAACTTTAACATCCACCTCATCAGCTGACTGATGAGAGTTAGCAAAGAAAGCTTTTATTTTTAATTCATTCGTGGGACGTGGGCATCGCTGGTAAGGCCAGCATTTATTGCCCATCCCTAATTGCCCTTGAGAAGATAGTGGTGATTCGCCTTCTTGAACCACTACAAACCTAGCAGTTTGGTACAACTCAATGGCTTGCAAGGTCGTTTCAGAGGGCAGTTAAGAGTCAACGACATTCCTGTGGATCCGGAGTCACATGTAGGCCAGAACGGATAAGGACTGCAGAGTTTCTTCCTGAAGGACATTAGTGAACCAGATGGATTTTTATGACAATCTGGTAGTTTCATGATCATCATTACTGATGCTAGCTTTTTGTTCCAGATTTATTTCATTAATTGAATTCAAATTCCCAGTTACTGTGGCTGGGATTTGAACTCCTTTCTTTGGATCATTAGTCCAGGCCTTTTATTACTATTCCAGTAACATAAGCTACCATGACAGAACTACAAAGCTGCAACTGTAAATACATGGAAGTGAGAATCTTTATAAATTCCCTGCTGCCCTGCTCTGCTTTGCTTTATTATTCCTTTTTATCTTAACACTTGGACACACAGTACTCTTCCTAATCACATGTTTTGAAACACATATTTTATTCACGATGCCCTCATTAGTTGAGAAGCCAGTTAAAACACTGCCTGTCTGTGCCTCACTGTCAAACAAACTATAAAGTTTTTATTATCTGTCAATTCTTTTTTTTTAAAAACTGTAAATGTGATCTTGTGGAAGAATGTGTAACAATATAAGTTAAAATTCAACTGTTTGCAAAGACCAAGTGTTAAATTCTCCATAGTTTTTTTTTACTGATTCTGTGTTTAGTTAAAGCTAATTAATTCTGTTGCATTAAAGAAGCTGATTCTGTTAAGTCAATTACATTTTTACAAAGTTTTGTTATGAATGTAATGCAAGGAAGTTCAATTCAAATAAATTTGATGGCCCAGTATTCTGCAACCTCTCAGTACAGTATTGTCTTCACATTATGTTATTGCAAATATTGCAGTATAACTGTAGACTGAAAACCACCATCTAATTCATCAAAGTCTGGCAAGCAATGCGAAGCTGTCCCTTCGAGATTTACATGGGCTACTGTATAACTGCAATTCATGAGAACTGACCTTTTAAAATGTAATCTTAAAATGTTCTTCCCTCTCTGCAGAGCTTTCATTTTTAAATAGGGTGAACCATTAGCTTGAGGACGATACTCTGAAAATATAATTGGCTACCCTGTACTTGTTTTTGATTTTGACAATTTTGCCTTTCGTAGGAAAGATTACTCATATCTCTACTGGCTGATGTCTGAATCTGCTTGACAGACTTGTAGGCTAATTCATCACTTGTCTGCTGGGCTGTATGAAGTGGTTCCTGGTAGACAGGAGTATCTTTTCACAGAGAAGAAAAGCTCCAATTATAATGAGTTAGCTGAACTTAGAGTGATCTAGATCCTAGCGGTCTAAAGCCAACCCAAATGTAGGCATTAGTGGGGAGACAGTTGAGATAAAGTAGAAAGCCGAAAAAAATGGGGCAATGCAGTAACTTCACCATTGAATATTTGACTTCCAACTATAAGTTGACAAGTTCAAATTTTGTTACTTTTGAACCACTGATTATAGTGAGCCATTCCAAGAGAAGTAGTAGAGGTCAGTATCCAATTCACCCAACTTAAATTAAGACATCTACCAGGCTGATCAAGGTGCAGCATTGGAAGTGACAGGAAAAGTCTATCCAATAAAGCTTCATACCCACCTTATCAGAGGACAATATGTGGTGAAGCCATATCTAGTACATAACTTTTGTGTACATTTTATTTGTAATATCATCCATGAATTAAGTTGCTTCCCTTCACAGAATTCTGTCCTTTCCAAAGACCCTAAATGAAAAGGATACGGAAAAGGGAATCGCAGATGCTTTTCAAATGTGGAGCGATGTTTCTCCTTTCAATTTCACTGAGGTTCCTGCAAATGGCAGTGCTGATATTAAAATAGGTGAGTTGGAGGTAGTAGTTTTGTTGGTGTCAAAAAGGATATAAAAACATTTAAGATAGAAAAGGAGGAGATAATTGGTGAACTAATCAAACTAGCCACAGTTCAAATCCCTTCTGAAGGCACCCTACCTGATCTGCCTCTCCTCCTTCAAAAGCCTTCTCAAAGTTTACCTACTTGACTATACCTCTTGTCACCTTCCATAACTTCACTGCACAGTGTCTGGTTTTACCTTGTTTTATTTTGTTAAAGGTGAAATGCTCATGTTAGATTGTTATGAAGTGACTTTCTGGTCTGATTGCAGTTCAGTTCATTGAAACTTGGGGAGGGAAAATGAAAAGATCTGAATCAAATACCAAATTCCAACCAAATCTAAACATTCATCCCAAGTTGCAAATTGGATTTCTTCCGGACACACAGAATTTGATGGGCACATTTGCTCATTATCATCCCTTTGAAAGCTTTTCAATGGGAAAACAATGCTATGAAGCCATTAATATTTTGCTTTTCTTCCTCTTTGCTAGGATTTTATTCCATAAATCACACCGATTGTTTAGAAGTTCCTTCTCATCCGTGTTTTGATGGGATAACCGGAGAACTAGCGCATGCTTTTTTTCCGTCCCATGGAGAAATCCATTTTGATGATTTTGAACATTGGATATTGGGTAAAACTCACTTCAGCTGGAAGAAAGGTATCTTTTGTAAAATTATTGTGTGAACAAAAATGTAAAGTACTGAAATATTGTCCATCCATTCTCTTTTGTTCTGTTAACTAAATACTTCATTCAATCACAACTTTTCCTGTATTTTAAGAAGTCAAATTATACACAGTATCTGTTTGTTCATATGCCAGTACTTCTGTTATTTCCTTATCAAAGTGGAACAAGTTCAAAGTAACAACTTCCTACATGCTGATAGATGTCCCACCATATTTAAAAAGAACATGAAATTAGCACCCAAAGTTCTTGTTATAATTTCAGTCAGACTGCAAAAGTGAGTGTTCTTGAGAAGCCACTGGTCTCTGCAGCTGAGGAGTGTCTCTGCGGCTGAGTAGTTTGTTTACTTTAGAGGATTCGACTGAATGCCAATCCTCAATTAGCTGTTTACAACTCAGGTGAAAAGTCTTTGCCTAAATTACAATTCAAGAACCTTGGCTGTCGCTGCAGTTAAATGCAGAACTGAAACAGACCAGAATAGTCCCAAGATCAATCCTCGGTCTTTCCAGAGTGGGCTGATCTCAGCTGAAGTGGCAGTCAATGTGTTAAAAACTTACCTGAGCACCCCTGAGCTGAGAGAAGGGAAATATCAGCTGGGGTTCCTGCTGTTGAATAACCCCAGCTGGAAACTGCATTTGTGTTAACATAAATCGCACTTTAAAAGATTGTCTGAAGAGTGGAATCTGGGAGTAATTCTCCTATTTACCCTTGGTAGAACAATATTGTATAACATGTGAAATTTGTGTTAAATTTTCATGATTCCAAAATGAACATTATTTGCTTTTTATAAATGTGATACTAAATATGACATCTCTATTGCAGTGGTCTGGCTCACTGACCTAGTGCACATTGCGGCTCATGAAATTGGACACAGTCTTGGACTAATGCACTCATTGAACTTGAATGCACTTATGAACAAAAATGCTACTTTAATGGGAAAAGATAAAATCACTCGGGACGATATATGGGGGATTTGGAGGCTGTATGGTAAGACTTAATGCTGTGATACTTTCCTCATTTATAAAAGTAGTTGTGTGAACAATGATAGTACCATGTACTGGTCTGACACAGATTTACGGTCCTGGCTCCCACATAGTGGGTTTTTCATCTTGGCTGCACTGTCAAAGAGGAATGAAGGCCATGCACTGCACTGAGGGAAAGAAGTAAATATTTGCGTGTAAATCACATCAAGCATCTTTTCACATCACCCAATTTTTCTCAGCAGGTGAGAACCTCTGCTGCTAAGAGACCTCCCCCTTAGTGGTGTGGTCAACAACATCCCAAATGTGGATGAAGGATCCTCGAGTAAAAGGAACTAACTTGTCTTTAGTTACTCGACTGCAATCTAAGCATCAAGGAGTTTGAAAGACGCTAATAATGTACTGTAACCCTGGAAATATTTAACAGTCATTTTTCCAAAGTTCTTTCCGATCACAGACATAAATTGTGTGTTTATAATAACTTATATTAGTTAAACGACCCCAAACTGTCCAAACTGAATAATGGTTGGTATTTACATTACTGACTGCCTTATTTTATTTTGCTAAAAATAAATTCAAACTCAGCATTGAAATTTAAAAAACTTAGTGAAAATGTGAGGTGAATTGTGCTGCTGAGGAGTTTTCCAATTATCAAATTGGTTCCATCTGTTGCATTTTCAACTTAAGTAAGGAAAATGAATCCTCAGTGGATAAAATCTAGATCTGTGGATTCATCGATACTCGCTACAGCTGCAGTCTCAAAGCCACAAAGATACAGTTTAATGCTAAAGCCTGTGCTTTGCGAGTACTGAAAGTCTCCCGCAGAGCCATATCCGCCCACAGCTTCAGTGCGTTCTCAGCCTCATAGGCTTTTGTTGGTTCTTGCAGCCTCACGGCACGTTTGTTGCCCTTGTAGAGGGCGGTGGCTAATCTGACTCATCTCACTGAGCCTGCCTAACAAAGTACTTTCAAATGGACATCTTCGGTGCTCTCAAAATTGATACAAAACATAAGATAATCACTAATAAATCCAGTAGGGAATTCAAGAGAAACTTCTTTACCCAGAGAATGGAACTCCCTACCAGAAGTATTTGAGGAGATGTAGTATAGATACATTTAAGGAGAAGCTGTATAAACACATGGGGGAGGAAGGGAATGGAAGGTTAAGATTTTAAGGTTGGTTGAAGAGAGATGGTAGGAGGCTTATGTGGAGCATAAACACGTGCATGGGTTAGTTGGGCCATATGACCCCTCTTTGTGCTGTACGTTCTATGTAAGTGAACTACAGATGGAATTTTGTTGTAAGATTCTGGTTTTCTTTTTCAACAGAAAGGAACATTTTAAATCTCTGGTATCTAAATGATTCTATGTGAGAATGCCTGTAGAAAAAGCATCACCAGTGTTTAATTATTATGCATCGAAGTTATCCCCTGACCAGTTTTGATGTTCATTAGCCAGTTCAAAACTGATTTAACACATTGTCCACCTATTCAATTTTATTTCTTCAATATTGTTTTGTAAAATGGTGTCACAGCGTATTGACATAGCAAACTGTGTTACAGATGTACAGTGACAAACGCTGGCACATGCTGTTTGCCACTTGAATTCCCAATTTTGGGCAGTCCTGCTGTAAGGAGAGCTACTGAGGAGACACTAGGAATTCCCTCACGGAGAAGAAAGGAAGAACCCTGACAAACTCAACTGTGGAATTGGCAGAGCTATTGTAATAGATCACAGAATAGTGTGCGAGGTGAAGACAAAGTATGAGGAATAGATAAGGGGGTGTGATTTAATAATTAAAAGTATAATTAATGACCCAACTTATTTCTTCATCTTAAGGTTGCCTGGACAGACTCGATGAATGTCCTTTCTGGGCTCAGAAAGGTTTCTGTGGAAAGGATCGTACTTTAATGAAGAAGCATTGCCCATTTAGCTGTGACTTCTGCAGAGGTACAGAAGCATCCTTTGCCATTCACTCAACAACTCTTCCCTCTTTGTGTTTTCATCTATGCTCACTGTAGTCACAGTTAATGTATGTTCACGTTCTGTTTTTAACCTGAGGTTATGGCAGTGGGAACAGTAAAATCATAGCCATCTGCAGCACATAGTCAACTGATTTCTAATTGTGAACTCATAAATTCTGCAATAACAACTGATTCCTATAGGGATGGAGGTCCAAACATTAGCATTAAGTGGAACAATTTTCCAGTAAAGGTTGTTCATTGTATCTACCTTGTTGACTTTGCTACAGCTATCAGCTGTTTCATGTCTACATACAGGTAGCACCCAGCAACCTTTCACTGCTTTCTCAAGATAAAAACATTCCATTTATCTCTTTCTTGCTTTATACTTCAGGCCAGAATTTTGTCACTAAACGTTCACCCTTGGCAGCCAACAGACAACCAAACAGCATTTTTGCGGTTAAAATGAATACAGTGAATTGAAGCTTAAATTTTAAAGTGAAAAGAGGGCAGTATTATGACCACATTCTTAGTAAAACTGGTTGGACTCAAGATTTTGCTACAATAAGTCCAGAAATTGGTAGCCATATGCTCCTCTTAGTGAAAACAGAATGGTTGTTCAACAACAACTTGTATTTATAAAGCACCTTTAATAAAGCGTCCCAAGGTGCTTCACAGGAGGTTTATAAAGCAAAATTTGACACCGAGCCACATAAGGCAAGATTAGGGCTGATGACCAAAAGCTTGGTCAAATAGTTAGGTTTTAAGGAGCGTTTTAAAGGAGGAGTGTGCAGTAGAGAGGCAGAGAGGTTTAGGGAGGGAATTCCAGAGCTTCAGGCCTTAGAAACATAAAAATTAGGAGCAGGAGTAGGACATTCGGCCCTTCGAGCTTGCTCCGCCATTCATTATGATCATGGCTGATCATCCAACTCAGTAACCTGTTCCCGCTTTCTCCCCATATTCTTTCATCCCTTTAAACCCAAGAGCTATATCTAACTCCTTGAAAACATACAATGTTTTGGGCTCAACTGCTTTCTGTGGTAGCAAATTCCACAGGTTCACCACTCTCTGGGTGAAGAAATTTCTCCTCATCTCAGTCCTTAAAGGTTTACCCCATATCCTTAGACTCTGACCCCCGGTTCTGGACTCCCCCACCATTGGCAACATCCTTCCTGCATCTATCCTGTCAAGTCCTGTTAGAATTTTATAGGTTTCAATGAGATACCCCGTCACTCTTCTGAACTCCAACGAATATAATCCTAACCGACTCAATCTCCCCTCATACGTCAGTCCCACCATCCCAGGAATCAGTCTGGTAAACCTTCGCTGCACTCCCTCTATAGCAAGAACATCCTTCCTCAGATAAGGAGACCAAAACTGCACACAATATTCCAGGTGTGGCCTCACCAAGGCCCTGTATAATTGCAGCAAGACATCCCTGCTCCTGTACTCGAATCCTTTCGCTATAAAGGCCAACATACCATTTGCCTTTTTTACCGCCTGTTGGACCTGCATGCTTACCTTCAGCGACTGGTGTATGAGAATACCCAGGTCTCATTGCATATTCCCCTCTCTCAGTTTATAGCCGTTCAGATAATCTGCCTTCCTGTTTTTGCTACCAAAGTGGATAACCTCACATTTATCCACATTATACTGCATTTGCCATGCACTTGCCCACTCACTCACTTGTCCAAATCAGCCTGAAGCCTCTCTGCATCCTCCTCACAACTCACCCTCCCACCCAGTTTTGTGTCATCTGCAAATTTGGAACTATTACACTTAGTTCCCTCATCTAAATCATTAATATATATTGTGAATAGCTGGGGTCCTAGCACCGATCCCTGCGGTAACCCACTAGTCATTGCCTGCCATTTGGAAAAAGACCCATTTATCCCTACTCTTCGTTTCCTGTCTGCCAACCAATTTTCTATCCATCACAATACACTACCCTCAATCCCATGCGCTTTAATTTTATACGCTAATCTCTTATGTGGGACTTTGTAGAAAGCCTTCTGAAAGTCCAAATAAACCACATCCACTGGCTCCCCCTCATCAACTCTACTAGTTACATCCTCGAAGCATTCTAGTAGATTTGGCAAGCATGATTTCCCTTTCGTAAATCCATGCTGACTCTGTCCGATTCTACCACTGTTCTCCAAGTGCTCTGCTATAAAATCTTTGATAATGGACTCTAGAATTTTCCCCACTACCGACGTCAGGCTGACTGGTCTATAATTCCCTGCTTTCTCTCTACCTCCCTTTTTAAATAGTGGGATTACATTAGCTACCCTCCAATCTGTAGGAACTGTTCCAGCTTCTATCGAATCTTGGACGATGACCACCAATGCATCCACTATTTCTAGGGCCACTTCCTTAAGTACTCTGCGATGCAGACCATGAGGCCCTGGGGATTTATCGGCCTTCAATCCCATCAATTTCCCCAACACCATTTCTCTCCTAATACTGATTTCCTTCAGTTCCTCTATCTCACTAAACCCTGTGTTCCCCAACATTTCTGTTATGATATTTGTGTCCTCCTTTGCGAAGACAGAACCAAAGTATGCATTTAGTTGGTCAGGCATTTCTTTGTTCCCCATAATAAATTCCCCTGTTTCTGACTGTAAGGGACCTACATTTGTCTTCACTAATCTTTTTCTCTTCACATACCTATAGAAACTTTTACAGTCAGTTTTTATGTTCCCCACAAGCTTGCTCTCGTACTCTATTTTCCCCTTCTTAATCAATCCCTTGGTCCTCCTTTGCTGAATTCTAAACTGCTCCCAATCCAAAGGTCTGTTGTTATTTCTGGTGAATTTATATGCCTCTTCCTCGGATCTAATGCTATCTCTAATTTCCCTTGTAAGCCATGGTTTGGCTACCTTTCCTGTTTTACTTTTGCGCCAGACAGAAATAAACAATTGTAAATAAAAACAAGAAATGCTGGAAATACTCAGCAGGTCTGGCAGCAGAGTTAACGTATCAGGACCTGAGTATTTCCAGCATTTCTTGTTTTTATTTCAGATTTCCAGCATCCACAGTATTTTGCTTTTATTATAGGAATAAACAATTGTTGCAGTTCATCCATGCGCTCTTTAAATGTTTGCCATTGCCTTTCCACCGTCATCCCTTTAAGTAATGTTTCCCAATCTATCATAGCCAACTCGCACCTCATACCTTCGTAGTTTCCTTTACTAAGATTCAGGACCCTAGTCTCTCACTCTCCATCTTGATGAAGAATTCTATCATATTATGGTCGCTCATCCCCAAGGGGCCTCGCACAACTAGACTGTCAATTATTCCCCTCTCATTACACAATACCCAGTCTAGGATGGCCTGTTCTCTAGTTGGTTCCTCAAGGTATTGGTCCAGAAAACCATCCCGTATACACTCCAAGAATTCCTCTTCTGTGGTATTGTGACTAATTTGATTTGCCCAATCTATATGCAGATTAAAGTCACCCATAATTACAGATGTTCCTTTATCGCATGCATCTCTAATTTCCTGTTTAATGCCATTCCCAACATCACCACTACAGTTTGGGCGTCTATATACAACACCCACTAACGTTTTTTGCCCCATAGTATTTCTCAGCTCTGCCCATACAGGTTCCACATTGTCAGAGCTATTATCTTTCCTCACTATTGCATTAATTTCCTCTTTAACCAGCAATGCAACTCCACCACCTTTTGCTTTTTGTCTGTCCTTCCTAAATACTGAATACCCCTGGATGTTCATTTCCCATCCCTGGTCACCTTGCAGCCATGTCTCTGTAATCCCGACTATATCATACCCGTTTACATCTATTTGCGTGATTAATTCATCCACTTTATTGCGAATGCTCCAAGCATTAAGGCACAAAGCCTTAAAGCTTGTATTTTTAACATTACTTGACTCCTTCCCAGTATTTTTCACTGGGGCCCTGTTTGATTCTGGCCCTTGATTTCTCTGCCTATCACTTTTCTTATTCCCCTGACTGTCTTTTGTTCTTGTCGTTGATCCCCCCACCCCCTCCTCTGACTCCTTGCAAAGGTTCCCATCCCCCTGCCATTTTAGTTTAACCCCTCCCCAACCACTCAAGCAAATACTCCCCCTTGGACATCAGTCCCGGTCCTGCCCAGGTGTAATCCATCCAGTTTGTACTGGTCCCACCTCCCCCAGAACCGGTCCCAATGTCCCAGGAATCTAAAACCCTCGGCCTCATACCATCACTTCTGCCTCGTATTCATCCGATATATCCTGCAATTTCTACTCTGACTAGCTCGCGGCACTGGTAGTAATCCTGAGATCACTACCTTTGAGGTCCTACTTTTCAACTTACTTCCTAACTCCCTATATTCTGCTTTTAGGACCTCATCCTTTTTTTTTTTTTTACCTACGTCGTTTGTACCAATGTGTACCACGACCACTGGCTGTTCACCCTCCGCCTTCAGAATGTCCTGTAACCACTCTGAGACATCCTTGACACTAGCACCAGGGAGGCAACATACCATCCTGGAATCTCTTTTGCAGCCACAGAAACGCCTATCTATTCCCCTTACAATTGAATCCCCTATAACTATTGCATTCCCACACTTTTACTCCTCCCCTGTGCAGCAGAACCAACTGTGGTGCAACAAATTGGGCTGTTGCTGCTTTCCCCTGAGAGGCCATTCCCCCCAACAGTATCCAAAGCAGTATATCTGTTTTGCAGGGGAATAGCCACAGGAGATTCCTGAACTGCTTGCCTAGTCCTCTTGTTCTGCCTGATGGTCACCCATTCCCTTCCTGCCTGTGGGGTCTGAGCCTGTGATGTGACCACCTCTCTATACGTGCTATCCACGATACTCTCCGCCTCGTGGATGCTCCAGAGTGTCCCCAGCTGCTGCTCCAGCACCAAAATCCGGGCTTCCAGGAGCTGCAGCTGGAGACACTTCCTGCGCACATGCTGGTCCCGGACACTGGAATTGTTCCTGGCTTCCCAAATAGAGCACGAGGAGTACACCACAGCTTTGAGCTCTCCTGTCATGGCTTAACCCTTTAAATAGCATTCGCAGCTGAAGACACGGCCATCAACCGTAAAGCAATTAAATTCAGGATGCTCAATAGGCCAGAATTAGAGGAGCACTGATCGCTTGGAGGGTTGTGAGGCTGTAGGAAATTATAGAGATAGTGAGGTGCAAGGTCATTGAGGGATTCAAAAACAAGAATGAGAATTTTAGAATTGAGATGTTGCTTAACTGGGAGTCAATGTTGGCCAGTGAGCACAAGGGCTTAGTGCAAGTAAGGACACGGGAAGCAGCATTTTGGATGACCTCAAGTTTACAGAGGGTGGAATGTGGGAGGCTGGCCAGGAGAGCCAAGACTCAAGGCAAAAAAGGCGTGGATGAGGGTTTCAGCAGCTTCCTGGAACTGTATACAGTCTGTTTCTCTCTCACTGTTCAAGACTTCACTTTGTGATTTGGCCAATGATTTTCAAAACTCATCACAACTCCCATCACTGTAGATCTAAGTCATAGAGTTATACAGCACAGAAACAGGCCCTTCGGCCCATCAAGCACCTATCTATTCTAATCCCATTTCCCTGCACTTGGCCCGTAGCTTTGTATGCTATGGTGTTTCAAGTGCTCATCTAAATACTTCTTAAATGTTGTGAGGGTACTTGCCTCCACCACCCCTTCAGGCAGTGTGTTCCAGATTCCAACCACCCACTGGGTGAAAGAAGTTTTGCTCAAATCCCCTCTAAACCTCCTGCCCCTTACCTTAAAGTACTCCAGCTGTGGCCTAACTAGCGTTTTATACAGCTCCATCATGACCTCCCTGCTCTTATATTCTGTGCCTCAACTAATAAAGCCAAGTATCCTATATGCCTTCCTAACCACCTTATCTACCTGTGCTGCTGCCTTCAGTGATCTATGGACAAGTACATCAAGGTCCCTTTGACCCTCTGTACTTCCTAGGATCAGACCGTCCATTGTATATCCTCTATATCCCTTGATATCTAGGGTTCCCTGGACTAGTTGGTCCTACCCTTCACCTTTATGGGAACATGTTGGCCCTGAACACTCTCTCTCTTCCCTTTTTGAATGACTCCCACCGGTCTGATGTAGACTTTCCTACAAGTAGCTGCTCCCAGTCCACAGGCCAGATCCTGTTTTATCATATTGAAATCTGCCTTCTCCAATTCAGTACCTTTATTTCCGGTCCATCTTTGTCCTTTTCCATAACTACCTTAAATCTTAGAGTTATGGTTACTATCCCCGAAATGCTCCTCCACTGACAGTTCTACCACTTGTCCGGCTTCATTCCCTAGGATTAGGTCTAGTACTGCCCCTTCTCTTGTAGGATTTTCTACGTGCTGGCTCAAAAAGCTCTCCTGTATGCACTTTAAGAATTCTGCCCCCTTTAAGCCTTTTGCACTCAGACTATCCCAGTTAATACTGGAGAAGTTGAAATCCCCTACTACCCTATTATTTTTGCACTTCTCTGAGATTTGCCCACATATCTGTTCCTCTATCTCTCCCTGACTGTTTGGAGGCTTGTAGTACACTCCCAGCAATGTGATTGCCCCTTTTTTGTTTTTAAGTTCTACCCATCTGGCCTCATTTGACGAACCTTCTAAGATATCATCCCTCCTTACTGCAGTATTTGACTCCTTGATCAATAGTGCTATGCCACCTCCTCTTTTACACCCACCCCTGTCACACCTGAAGATTCTATACCCTGGAATATTGAGCTGCCAGTCCTGCCCTTCCCTCAACCATGTCTGTGATAGAAATATTATCATATTTCTCTGTTAATCAATGCCCTCCATTCATCTGCCTTACTTGTAAGACTCCTTGCGTTAAAATAGATGCAATCCAGCCTTGCATTATTTGCTTGTGCCTTAACAGGTCTATATTTGCTCTGTCTTCCAGAATGACTTAGTTTCTCTTCTATATTTGTGAATATATGTCATTCTGCAGATCCTCCCATCCCAACCAATGCACCTACAACTGTACCACCCAGGACTAAGGTTAGGCAAGTTCCCAAAGGACGGAATGTTACGGTTCAATGTGGACAAAAAATTGCTCATAAGAAAGGGATATTGCAGTAAGTAATGTGTTCTTCAAATGCTCCATATTTTTGAATGTGTTACTTTGGTAACTTAATACTGCATATGATTTATTTCCATTTTGGGCAGCTGGCGTGAGCATCAAGAATGACCGAAGCTAGTTAGGTGCGGAGTATTAAGTTCCCTTCACTTTGCTCCAGCAATGTATTTTCACCCCAACCTAAGGATAGCACCTCTATATAAACCAGTGTTAACCATGGTGTAGCCATCTTTATGGTGTGACAACGAGGTGAGGATGGGGTCTCGGTCTCCCCTCTTGTCCCTTTCCTGGGTTGGCCGTAACAGGGTTTATCTTTTAAAACAGTGATTTTTGCTTCCCCACCACAGTGAGCCCTTGCTCACTGCACTCTAATTGTAATTGCAAAAGAACCAATCAGATAGGTCTTCTTAGGTTGAAACAAGAATGATGTAAGTTTATTAGCCTTACCACTCTAACCTGGTTAAAATACTAAAATACATGATGTAACCCCACTCGCATGCATATGAGAGGTGCACGCACACACAAATAGATACAGAGGGGGAGAAAGAATTGTCGGTGGGGGTTGAAGTAGAATTTGTAATAAATGGAATACAGATATGATTGGTAGTGTCCTTGATTGAAGTGAAGGTCTTGGAGTTCTCACTGGGGCCCAGTGCACAATTTCAGACTTGCTTCTCTGGTACCAGTCGGCCAAAGAGGTGCTTTGTCTGTAGTCTTGAAGTCTAAGCTGCCACTGTGGGTTCCCTGGGACTTTGCTGGAGAGAGACTTTTCTTCTGCCAGTCCAGTTGCAGTCTTTTCCTTTCTGTGTGGCACAATTTAAAAAGCCCCCATCTTATCAGCAGGTAGGTCATGTGACCATCCCTTTGTTTGAAACAGCAGCTTCTTGGAAGGTTGTTGGATTTCAAAGCTTTCCAGACACACTCGGTGGAGGATGGAGTTCTGGCTCTTACACAGTCAAAGGATGTTGATCACCACTGTTGCCCAGACCAATCTTGTTAATTGAATCAAGGAGCACCCCCATTGTGTCTCAGAATGCAAATGTGCAACCATGTTTGCAGACATCAGCTCTGCTTTTTTTACACAAGTTATTTGCAATGTCTAGTAAAACGTTTCAAGTAGTGTCCCATATGAGAAAATTAATATGTTTCCATTTGGTAGGTGTGATTTTCGTCACAATGGTCTTTCCATGTGAGATTACAAATTTTGTACCAATTATTAGATACAGTTTACTCCTGTAGACCCATCCTCACTCGGAGTTGGGTTGAGATTCATTTTGCAGAAGATGTATTGACAAAGACTGAGAACACTTTTAGTCTGCAGTGATGGATGCATCTGCCCTCTTGGGTGAACATAAAAGAACAATGGTACTGTTCTGAAAAAGAGCAGTGCAGTTCCCTTTGGTGTCTTGGCCAATATTTATCCCTCAAACAACATCCCTAGAAAGATTATCTCGTCATTATCACATTGCTGTTTGTAGGAGCTTGCTGTGTGCAAATTGGTTGCCACTTTTCCTTTATTACAACAGTGACTACACTTCAAAAATATTTAAATAGTTGTAAAGCACTTTGGGATGTCCTGAGATTGTGAAAGGCGCTATAGAAATGCAAATTCATTCATTGTTATGTTTGTTTTATTTTTGAGAGTTGTATAATTTGAACCTGAACAAGCCCCTCCAGCTCTTCTGCGATCCAATATCTTTCGTTTGGAGACACATCTAACAGTTTTGGACTGGCTGCAGTCTGTTTTACCACTGACATGAGATGGCCTGAGAACTAACTGCAAGCAGCACTGACAGGACCAGATGCCCAGAAATTGAAGGGATCATGAAGAAGGATTTCGTACAGCTCACGACATTCGCCCAACCTGTTTTATTTTTTTTCAAATGTGGGCTAGAACAAATAACATTTGCTGGCTAGGCATGCTAGTGGCATATTATGTAAACAGTTGATTCACATGCACCCAAACAAACCCTCTGCCAGCAGCAATACAAATAAGAAAAAAATTAACAAAAGACAATACTAGGTCTGCATTTAATAAGCTAATGGGAGCTGGGGCAGTAGCTGGATTTTCCTAAGTGATCCTGGGCTATAGAAGACAAAAGAGGCAGGCTTCCTGTTCCTGATCACTGTCCAATGATGCCTGAAATGCATACATGTGGAGCCCAGAGGCAAGGCAGGCTGCTCTACATTGAAGTAATCTGGTGGCACTGACTGAGAAGGCAGATGTGCAGACTGAAGCTTTGGTAAGGCAGCCCAGTGTGATGGATGCTTCTGGAGTTTTGTGAATCTCCCCCAACAGGGGGAGGGTGGGGAAGTATTTTGAGTAATAGCTAAATTGAAAGGAGTAAAATTAGTTGGCCATTATAGTCTCAGCACCACAAGAGGTTTTGAATTGAAGTAAAGCAGCTCTAAGTGGAAAGCTGGAGAGAACACTGTGATTACTGTACATCATAGCTCCTTATAATTTCACACACAATCTCGATTAATCTTTATTAAGATTCAATTTATGGCGGGCAGCCATAAAGACAGGGCTAAATTGTGGCGAGTCGAAGAGACTTAGTAGTTGGCAGGAAAAAAGACAGAGGCGCAAGGGGAGAGCCAACTGTGCAACAGCCCCAACAAACAAATTTCTCCGCAGCACCTGTGGAAGAGCCTGTCACTCCAGAATTGGCCTTTATAGCTACTCCAGGTGCTGCTTCACAAACCACTGACCACCTCCAGGCGTGTATCCATTGTCTCTCGAGCTAAGGAGGCCCAAAAGAAGAAGATTCAATTACAATGCAGACATCTGATATTTACAGCATTTAGCTCTTGCTATTTTTAATTGACTTTCTGCTCTGCCAATGCTGTTTATCCAGTTGTCAGTGCTAGGTCTAGTCAAGGATGTCCTTTTACTAGAGTGCCTCATTGAGCATTGTTACATTTTCTAACAATTCATATTCTATATCAAAGCTATTTAATTATCTAAGTTTATATACATTTTTTTGTTAATGTTCATTTAGCTGCTAAGATTTCTATAGTCTGCTTCTTGGGCCGTACGTTCAATGTAATTATCCTAGATAACCAAATTGAATTAGTGCCACCTGCAGATTAAATTTGGAACTGCCTGTAAAATTCCATGTGTCCTCTCTCTGGGTTTTTATTAATTCCCATTGCCCTGCCACATTCCAGTGGCTCTGATCTCACCCTTGTCTCTTGCACCATCTCTGTCCATCATTTTCATTTCTTCACAGCATGAAGGATTTTTCAGACTAACAGTCTTGACGGGTCACAGCATAACTATGTGAGCAGCTACTAGGCTGGTTAGTCCTGCCCGGTGAGGTTTTATGGGTTCCCACAATGACAGGGATGGTAGTGAGAAATCCTGCTGAATGTCAACCCGGTATTTGGAGATGGTGCTCTGGTGTCCACTTGCCAGCATTGTTTGCCCCAGAGGCCCACTTATTTAATAAATGAGTGCATCTTCCTAGGTGGTGTTCATAATGGCCAGAGTTTTCTACTTCCGCACTCACCAGCCTCAATTTTCCATCTGTTGAAGTGAATGGGTGGATGATTGCTGGCTCGCAATTGCTGAAGTGGAAACCCTCTCTAATATTGCTCCTGCTCTTCTTCAAATGGTGCCATAGCATCTTTTACATAGGGCTGACGGGGGTCTTGGTTTGACATCTCGTCCAAAAAAAACCCAGCTGAAATGAAAAGTTTTTGTACAAGCCGAAGACATAGTCCACCATTGTAGGCTGCTGATTGACACTTGTTAATACCAGATTCATGAGTTTAAATTCTTTTTCAGATGGTATAAAGATGGTGAACTATTAGAGTTTTCATATCCTGGTTACATCTTCATGAGGGGCAATAAACTCAGCATCATCGCCAATGCCATCAATGAAGGAACCTACACTTGCCTAGTGAAGAAAAAAGGCAAAATCCTTACAAAATACTCCTGGCAGGTAGTGGTTAAAGAGTAAGAAGCTGGTTAAACTAAAGGATGTCTGTAATTACTTGCTAAACATATAATAGTGACTGGGTTAGATGTTTATAATTTTATGGCATTTTAAAGATACTGATCCTGCCTCTGTATGGTAATTTGTATTCAGCACTGTAGACGTGGAAGTATCTGCTTATGCTATAAATTGGTTTGTTTGAACAGTGATCTTTAAAGATACATTAAATCTGACTGACCACTATGTTGAGCTGAAGGCTTTATTTTTAAGTGTATCTGTTGTCTTGTTTTTCTTACAAAGGCCAGGATTTTTAACAGGTTTGTGTGTTTGTTTGCCCAGAGGCAGACTGCTATTACTCCCAAAAGATCATCATGACAAAAACCTTCCCACCTCATGCACACCATGCAGCACTGGATCTTTAATTTTTCTCTGCCTGACCTTGGAATCCTCAACACTCTCCAGCTAATTATGGCTAAAACAGCACTGACAAGGAATCAAATTGCCAACTAGCTCGATGGCTCATTACCATATCAACATCATGTAATGTTGTGAGCTCCTGAGCCATTAAGATGTGATCATTCTCAATTAGTCATGGCTCCTTGTTCGATTGTGGCCCTCCCGGCACATTATATTATGTCCTCGACCAAGAATCCTAAATTCTGCATTCTTTCACCGTGAGCTTAGACAGTAGTTGTTGTAGGTTATTCAACTGCATCACAACCAAGCAACATTATTAGTGGAAGAGTACTAGATTGTGACAAAGCAGTAATCAAAAATTAGGCTCATGTAGCTCGCAGATCATTCTCTTCAGGGCTGGAGATGCATCTTACCTGAGATTTATGTTGGACGTGCCTGGAAACCATTGGGATAAATTTTGTGCTTGAATGGTCTGGCCTACATGGGACTCCAGACCCACAGCAATGTGGTTGACACTTACATGCCCTCTGAAATGGCCTAGAAAGCCACTCCGTTGTATCTAACCGCTAGCATTTTGGGTGTACCTACCCCACAGGAACTGCAGCAGCTCACCGCCACCTTCTCAAGGGCAATTAGGGATGGGGAATGAATTTCTAAAAATCTAATCTCCTCACTATTTACATCACCACCAGTTTTCTTGTCATCTGCAAACTTACTGATCATACCTCCTATATTCACATCCAAATCATTAATGTACACGACAAACAGCAAGGGTCCCAGCACCGATCCCTGTGGTACACCACTGGTCATAGGCTTCCAATCACAAAAACAACCCTCGCCCATCACACTCTGGCTCCTGCCACTAAGCCAATTTTGGAGCCAAATTGCCCTGAATCCCATGGGCTGTTACGTTCTTGACCAATCTCCCATGCGGGACCTTATCAAAAGCCTTACAGAAGTCCATGTAGACTACATAAATTGCTTTACCCTCATATACACACCTTGTCACCTCCTCGAAAGATTCAATCAAATTTGTTACACGATCTCCCCCTGCCAAAGCCAGGCTGACTATCCTTGATTAATCCCAGCTGCTCCAAGTGGAGATTAAAATCCTGTCCCTCAGAATTTTTTCCAGTAGCTTCCCTACCACTGATGTTAGACTTACTGTCCTATAGTTACCTGGTTTATCCCTACTACCCTTCTTGAATAATGATGCCACATTCGCTGTCCTCTGGCACCTCTCCAGTGGCCAGAGAAGATTTGTAAATTTATGTCACAGCCCCTGCAATCTCCTCCCTTTCAATGCTAATTTGTTCAAGTATATCACAATCCCCTCCCTGATCTCGACACCGACATTATCCTTCTCCATAGTGAACACAGATGAAAAGTAATCATTTAAAACCTCAACTATGTCCTCTGGCTCCACATAGATTGGTTCCTAATGGGCCATACCCTTTCTCTGGTTATCCTCTTTCCCTTAATATACTTATAAAATGTCTTGGGATTTTCGTTTATCTTGCCCGCTAGTGTTTTTTCATGCCCCCTCTCAACTCTCCTAATTACTTTATGTACCCCCCCGACACTTTCTATACTGCTATAGGGCCTCTGCTGCTTTCAGCCCTCTGCATCTGCCATGAAAAAAAATTCTCTATATCCCTCACCATCCATGGTTCGCTGGACTTGTTGGTCCTACCCTTCACCTTTACAGGAACATGTTAGCCCTGAACGCTCACTATTTCCTTTTTGAATGACTCCCATTGGCCAGATCCTGTTTTATCATATTGAAATGAGCCTTCTCCCGATTCAGTACCTCTTTCCAGTCCATCTTTGTCCTTTTCCATAACTACCTTAAATCTTAAGAGTTATGGTCACTATCCCCGAAATGCTTCCCCTACTAACACTTGACTGGCTTCATTCCCTAAGATTAAGTCCAGTACCGCCCCTTCTCTTGTAGGATTTTCTACGTTCTGGCTTAAAAAGCTCTCCTGGATGTACTTTAAGAATTCCACCCTCCTTTTGCACTATGACAGTTAATATTGGGGAAGTTGAAAACCCCTACTATTATTTTTACACCTCTCAGATTTGCCTACATATCTGTTCCTCTCTCTCTCTCCCTGACTTTGTTGGGAGTGCACTCCAGGCCTCCAAAGTGATTGCCCCCTTTGTTTTTATGTTCTACCTGTATGGCCTCATTTGAGGAACCTAAGATATTATTCCTCCTTACTGCAGTAATTGACTCCTTGATCAATAGTGCTATGCCACCTCCTCTTTTACACCGCCTGCCCCCCCCCCCACTAATCCCATTTCCCAGCACTTGGCCCGTAGCCTTGTATGTTATGGCATTTCAAGTGCTCATCTAAATATTTCTTGAATGTCGTGAGTGTTCCTGCCTCTACCACCCCTTCAGGCAGTGTGTTCCAGATTCCAACCACCCTCTACGGGAAAAAAATTACTACTCAACTTTCCTCTAAACCTCCGCACTTGCCTTAAATCTACGCTCCCTAGTTATTGACCTCTCTGCTAAGGGAAAAAGTTTCTTCCCATCAATGCCCCTCATAATTTTGTATATCTCAATCAGGTCCCCCCTCAGCCTATCTAGTCTGTCTTCGTAACTGAAATGCTCCAGCCCAGGCAACATCCTGGTGAATCGCCTCTGCACCCTCTCAATTGCAATCACATCCTTCCTATAATGTGGTGACCAGAACTGTACACAGTACTCCAACTGTGGCCTAACTAGCATTTTATACAGCACCATCATAACCTCCCTGCTCTTATATTCTATGCCTCAGCTAATAAAGGCAAGTATCCCATATGCCTTCAGTGATCTAGGGACAAGGTCCCTCTGTACTCCCTAGGGTCCTACCATCCATTGTATATTCCACTGCCTTGTTGGACCTCCCAAAGTGCATCACCTCACACTTCTCAGGATTAAATTCCATTTGCTACTGCTCGGCCCATCTATATCGTCCTGTAATCTAATGCTTTCCTCCTCACTATTTACAACACCACCAATTTTCATGTCTGCGAACTTACTGATCATACCTCCTATATTCACGTCTAAAATCATTAATGTACACTACAAACAGTAAGGGTCCCAGGCTTCCACTCGCAGAAACAACCCTCTGCCTCCTGCCACTAAGCCAAATTACCCTGGATCCCATGAGCTCTTACCTTCTTGACCAATCTCCCATGTGGTACCTTATCAAAAGCCTTACTGAAGTCCATGTAGACTACATCTACACCTCTAGTTACCACCTCGAAAATTGCAATCAAAGTTGTTCGACACGATCTGCCCCTGACAAAGCCATGCTGTCAATCCCTGCCTCTCCAAGTGGAGACTAATCCCGTTTCAGAATTTTTTCCAATAATTTCCCACCCACTGATGTTAGACTCACCAGCCTGTAATTACCTGGTTTATCCCTGCTACCCTTCTTAAATAATGATACCACATTCGCTGTCCTCTAATCCTCTGGTGCCTCTTTGATCCCTAATGACCCCCACTTTTTGTCTGGTTATCCTCTTGCCCTTAACATACTTATAAAACGCCTTGGGATTTTCCTTCATCTTGTCTGCCACTGATTTTTCATGCCCCCTCTTCGCTTTCCTAATTACTTTTTTTTTTATATAAAGTACTCCCCTACACTTTCTTTACTCCTCTAGCGCCTCCGCTGTTTTCAGCGTTCTGAATATGCCATATGCCTTTTTTCCCCCCCTTATCCAATCCTCTATATCCCGTGACCTGTTGGTCCTGCTCTTCACCTTTACAGGAATATGCTGCACCTGAACCCTCTCACTTTCCCTTCTAAATAACTCCCACTGGTCTGATGTAGACTTTCCTATAAGCTGCTGCTCCCAGTTCACTTTGGCCAGATCCTGTTTTATCATATTGAAGTCTGCCTTCCCCCAATTCAGTACTTTTATTTCCAGACCCTCTATGTCCTTTTCCATAACAATCTTAAATCTTACAGTTATGGTCACTATCCTCGAAATGCTCTACCACTTGTCCAGCTTCATTCCCTAGGATTAAGTCCAGTACCGCTCCTCCTCTTGTAGGACTCTCTACGTGCTGGCTCAAAAAGCTCTCCTGAATGCACTTGAAGAATTCCGTCCCCTTTAAGCCTTTTGCACTAATACTATCCCCTATTATTATTGCACCTCAGATTTGCCTACATATCTGCTCCTCTACCACTGCCTGACATGTTTGCAGGTCTGTAGTACACTCCCAGCCAAGTAATAGCCCCCTTTTTGTTTTTAAGTTCTGCCCATATGGCCTCATTAGAGGAACCTTCTAAGAGATCACCCCTCCTTACTACAGTAATTGACTCCTTAATCAACTGTGTGCAATGCCACCTCCTATTTTACCCTATCACGTTTGAAGATTCTATACCCTGGGATATTAAGTTGCCAGTCCTGCCCTTCCTTCAACCATGTCTTAATAATAGCAATATCATATTTCCATGTGTTAATCAATGCCCTCAATTCATCTGCCTTACTAGTAAGACCCCTTGCATTACAATAGATACAATCCAGCCATGTATTAGCAGCCTTAACAGGTCTACATTTACTCTGGACTGACTTAGCTTCACATTTATATTTGATTGTACATCACCCCCTACCCCATTTACTGTAATATGGTGACCAGATTTGAAGACAATACATCAGATGTGGCTTCACCAAGGCCAGATACAGCTTTATCACCTCCCTCAATTTATAAATCGCATTAGTTAAGCCTCTCATTGATTGTTAACACAGCAGTTTTAACAATTATTCCACCAACACTTCCAGGTCACTTTTGTGCTATTACCGCAAGCATGTTTCCATTTAATACACAAACCCGCTTCTTCTACCCAATGATTTCACACTTATCCATGTTAAACTGTATCTGCCCTTTAGCTTACCATGTCTGGATCTCTGGATTACCTCACATTGGTTACAACACCTAATCTGGAGTTATCTATAATGTTATACACTGTAAAGAACATTCTGTAATTGAGTCATTTACAGAAAATATGAACTCCACTGGCACCCTTTTTCTACACAAAAACCTCCCCACGCCCTTATGTAAAAGCAAAATACCGCAGCTTCTGGAAATACTCAGGTCAGGCAGCATCTGTGGACAGAAAAGCAGAGTGCTAACCTTACAGGTCTGTGATCTTTCATCCTCCCCACACCCTTTGCTGTTTATATTTCAGCCACACATCAATCCAGTCTAATACTTCAATTATCCATGTGGAGACATACCAGCTAAATCAGTCTGTTATCTGGACAATCTCAAATGCCTTCATGAATCTACTGCTTCACCCTTAACCCCCACATCAATGTTCTCAAGGACATGCTTGTCCTTTCAGAATCCACCCTAGCATTCACTTATCAGACCTTTTCCTTCCAGACAGTTCCTTGTGCAAATCCCTCAGTCTCCATCATTTTTACCATATTAGATCAGACTCCGAGGTCTGCAATTTGAGGTTTCATTACTTCCCCCCCTTTTTAAAGATGGATAACATGTTTGTTGTAACGTCCCAATGGATTCGCAAACAACATTCAATGAGCTTCAAGAAGTATTGGTTAGGGTTTAGGGTCTCAATCTCCTTGCCATTAGTGGTGACATTGTCAAGAGCCTTGTTCATCTTCAGCTTCATAAATCATGCTATTAAATTCAAAGTTTCTAGTCTGCTGCCTCCCTTATACATTCAACTCTCAGTTCCTTTTCAGTGGGGAAACTGTTGTAAATATTTAGTAATTCTGCAGACACCAACTGTTCAGTCACTGCTAATAGTCCAGAGCCCCTCTATACCCCACTCATGATATACCTTTCTGTCCCATCTTTGTGTCTCATCCATTATCTTTACAATAGCCCAATGATTATATTCTCAAGTTAAGTTTTGTAACAAAAGTTGCAAATCAAAGTGCAAAACCTAACTCTATTGAAAACATTCTAATTATACAACATGCTATCATGTAGGAAAATGATCAGTCAAGATTTCCGTTTTAAACTTGTAAAATAGACAACAGCCCATAGGCAAGTAGACATTTCACATAACTAAGGCTGCTTTACATGCACGTAGTCACTTTTTTTTTTTAAATTCCTGCTACCCCCTCGGAAATCTGTGCAAATTATAAACACCTGCCTGCAATATGCCAGAAATGCACTTTTCAAAATTAAAGGTACAACTGTACATATCACATTCAAAATGCCTCGGCTCAGCTAAAGTTTCAGTTCAGATAGCCCAACTGGACTCTTGTTACTGACTGAAAATCTACATCTTGCCAATCTCTAATTTTTACCTTTCATAACAGGCATTTAGCTCAGTGTGGAAAGCTACCTAAAAGAAATCATTGCGTAACAATATACTACCACTGTAGAATGGATTAATACATTGAAAAAAACCTTCTCTGCTCTCTAGCTGAAATCTATACTCAGTTCAGCTAATCTGACACAAAGTAAAACATACTTTGATCGGACTTTATTTTTAAATTTACCAAAACTCTACATGTACACAAAATATTCCACTTTAACCAGTCAAGTTTAACAATTATGATTCACCTTGCAAACAACTTGAATTATTTTACATTTTACAAATGGATAGTTTAAAAGCTTAAAAAAGTTGAATGAAGAAGCTTGCTGACCTGCAATGCTGTACAAGAAATACAACACAATTTCTGCTATAAAGCAGAGTTTTAAGATACCAATTGTAAAAGTCATCCTTTAGCTACTGAATTGTCTTTCATTCTGATCATAGAGTCAGTGCATTAGAACTTTAGGCTGAAACCAGGGCCAGCAGCAGAGGCTCCCTGGTTTGTGGTTGTTAGATGGAATCCAGTATCTTTCAAATCATCATCGCCCTGTAAAAGGAAAGAGTTTGCAAATAAACCAACAAAATAAAGCTGTTTACAAAGCACCTATTTCACTTCTCTCCTCCTTTCCCACAGTGTTTAATGTTTCTTCCTCAGCCAGGTCTGGAGAACCAGAGATCACAACTGCTTGAGATTTTTTCAGACCTGCTGAGCAGAATTCCCACCAGCACTGGACTTTGCTATAGCCACAAAGTGCTCAATGCAGAAGCGAGGCTTGGAAGTGATAACAGGTGACAAATTAAATTTCAGTCAACCTACTGTAGTGAATTAAGTGGACAAGTTGCTAAAACCAGCTGATGCACAGAAAAAAAAGATACCAAGCTAGAGACAAGGATCATTAATGAACTACCATTACATTTCAGTCCATTATATCTCAAGAATTTCCTGAACCACGCAACCCTGGTAATAGGAACGGTTGCTGGTACAAGAGGAGAATTTTATCTGTGCCAGATCATTTATTAAAGAATTCTTGTGGCATAAACAACGTTAGAAAATGAACAGTCGTGCTGAGGAGCTATTTCACACAAAGAAAAAGATTTTAGTAAAATAACAATTTGGGCATTTAAATTTTTTGGGCTGCGTCCACTTAGATGGTCGAGAAAACACCAAACTATGTAACACAAGGACAAAGTACTGGTTGTCTGCCGCAGTTGATGACAGCATGGGAGTGTTTTGAGGTAATTAATATCACATAAAACACATACTGGCTTAAGAATAATCTTTCCTGCAGCATACCTGAACCGATATATTAAGTAAGCCAGTGATTACAGGGTTACTGAAATATAAATAGGTTTGAAAGGCAACTAGGTGTATTTCCAGCGTAAGAGGTTGAGGATGATGGAAAGGCTTTAAGATCAACCATAAAGGGGTAGGCTTGTTGGATCATCATTTTAAATTACCAGAGCACACTACCACCAGACTTAATTTCTCAAACACTATTTGCTGACTTCAATTACAAATACGCACACTCAAACCCGCCCATAACTCCACTGAGCCCTCCTGTGCTTCAAGTCCCATGTATCTGTTAAAATCCTCATCCTAATTTACAATCCATGTCCTTTTCCCATCTTCCTCCAGCCTTATTTATATAAAAAATAAAACTTTACTGATTCACTATAGTAAAGACTGGTTCCATGTTTAATTCTGTTGCTCAGTCTTCGCATGGGTTTTTCAATTCAGACCTCCAAACCCTTCTCTCTGCTGCACCATTGGTGGCCCAACTCTTTAGACCTCTCTCCCTAAACCCCTCAACCTTGCTAGTACTTACCTTTAAAATTCAGTCTTTGATATACTTCCAGTCACCTTTCCTACTACTGGTTACAGTCATTTTCTGCTTTGTGAAGCATCAAGGTTTGCTGTGTTAAAGTCCTTGTATAAATGCTAGTTATGCACAAGATACTTACCAGTTGACTATAGCCAAGTCCACCTTCAGGCGGACGAGGACTAGTCCCACGTTTAACTCTCTGTTGCTCACTCTTTGCAGGCCAGGTTGGAAACATGGCTGATTCTATAGGGAGTGGTGTCTCTCTGAAATATTCATGTTTCAATGCCTCTTCAGCTGTAATTCTTTTAGCAGGGCAGTAAGTCAAAAATCTGTCGCAAAGAGAAGGAGATTTCTAGATACCTGGCAGTAGAATTGTGTCCTCACTATACTTCACGTAATGTTAACAGATGTCTTACAAAGTTATCAAAAATTAACCTTATAAGTAGTAACACTGGGCACTCTCAATTCAAAACTACATAATCATATTCTGCAGCCAGCACATAATGTAGTTTATCAGCAGCAACTTGTTTGAAATGAGAAAAAATTAAATAATGTTCAATAAAAATGGTCAAGAAATCAAATGTAATCACTACATGCTGTGTTTATCTAAATGAGCTATAAACTCATTTTCCCCCTGTGGGAGAATGTAAAACTAGGTGTCACTATTTAAAAGTAAGAGGTCACCCATTTAAGACAGATGAGGCGAATTTTTTTCTGAGGGTTGTGAGTCTTTGGAATTCTCTTCCTCAAAAGGCAGTGAAAGCAGAGTCTTTAAATATTTTTAAGGCAGAGGTAGATAGATTCTTGATAAGCCAGGGGGTGAACAGTTATCAGGGGTAGGTGAGAACGTAGAGTTGAGGTTACAATCAGATCAGCTACGATTTTATTGAATGGTGGAGCAGGCTCAAGGGTCGAGTGGCCTATGCCTGCTCCTAATTCACACGTTCGTATGAATCACTGCTTCCCAATTTACGTCACTTGTCAACACCAGTGGTGTCTAATTTACCTCCTTAATTTAAAAAAACCTTTTGCACATTTGTGCTCTTGGTGTGTTTTGGTGCTCATGAAGGGTGCTTCCTCCATGCTTTGTTTTATCCTTTCATAGGCTGTGAGCACCGCTGGCAAAGCCAGCACTTATTACTCATTCCTAATTGCCCGTGAGCCGCCTTCTTGAATCACTGCAGTTTGTGTGGTGTAGGTTCGCCCACAGTGCTGTTAGGGAGTTCCAGGATTCTGACCCAGCGACAGTGAAGCGTGATGATATTGTTTCAAATGAGGTTGAAAAGACCATGAAAAAGCAATGTGTACCCAGGTTCAATTTTTAGTTGACCAAACTTAATCTTCCTCTGCAAAGATTTCCAATAAATCCTTTTTGGTTTTGAATACTGTAAACTGGAGTTAATTGAATCCACATGGTAACCCCTACACTCACTTGTTCATGAGGTCAAAGCCTTGATCAGATAAAAGGGCTCCAAACCGCTTACGCAGGTTGTTGAATGGATATTCAGTAAAGGTCATTTTTTTCACTGCAGGAAGCTCATTGTAACCTGGCCAGATCTTCTCACTTGGTGTGCCTAACTCCTGCAAGGAGAAAATGATTACAGCTCAACTTAATGTAATTAGGGTGGGTTGCATTTTAAATTGTAGCCTTCACTTTCAATGATTCGGTCTTTGCAGATGCTACAGTATAGCTACAAAGAAAATGTAAACCAACATAGTTTAAATTATCCAAAGAATTTCAAGCATTCTATCAACTGGAATCTAGGGTTGGGGGATTAATCATTTTATCAAATATAAAATAAAAACAAGAAATGCTGGAAATACTCAGCAGGTCTGGCAGCATCTGTGGAGAGAGAAGCAGGGTTAACGTTTCAGGTCAGTGACCCTTCAGTCATTTTATCCAGTTTTGAGGGTTTGATGATCCACAAGGTAGAAGAGGGAAGTGGGAGGGAACAGGAAGATGTAGCAAACTCAATGTAGCAAATGCACTAATAGATCTGGTGAATCCAATGACATCTTAGCAGGTAGATGCGAAACTGTGCCAACCACTACAGGCAGCACAAGCCTGGCAAATAAGAGACAGTAACAGTCAAGCTTTTTGAGAGCTTAAGAATAGTGCACAACTATAGGTTCAATGTAAAATGCATGGGTTGAAGCGGAAGGCAGAGGGAGTCAGGTCCCTCAATCTGGCAGGAGCTTTATCTTCAGTACTGTCAAGGGAACAAGGTGATGATTTATTTCCAGTGTCTAATAATTGAAAAGCCACCAAAACAGCAGGTGTGAGAAAAGCTGCATTGCAGGAACTTACACAGATTAGTGGAAAGCAGAAGGCAAATGGTTCGGACATTGGCTCACCTTTGTATGACATCAAGGTGCATGCCTGTATTAATAAGGTTACGTACCTTAAAGATTTTGTTAATCTGATCTATTTCTGATTTCCCTGGAAACAGAGGTTTCTGAGTTAGGAATTCAGCAAAGATGCAGCCCACCGACCACAGATCAATGGCAGTCGAGTATTCCTGCAAAGAAAACAAAATGGCAGGATGCCAGCAGCAGCCAATGAATGCAAAAGGTTTCTCAACGTTTCCATACACATGCTTTCAAAAAGAAACCTTCCAGTCATCCTACACCTAGGATCACAATAGCCCCATCTGAGTAGGAAAATAATTTAGATAATTACAGAGAAAAATTAAGTATAAAATTTGGAATCTGCACAGTATCTGTTTTGTAGGAGTGTTAGCACGGTCAGTCATACAACAGGCCCAATACTTTTCCTCAAATTCCCCTAATTTAAAAATCAATCTGACAAGTGAGTCGTGTGCAGTTTAAAATGTCGAAGCAAATCCAATTTTACTCTACAACTAGTGAGCCACACGATTGCCGATTACTATTCACTGATCTCAACACATCTATTTCAAAATATGTCCTCATTTACTTCAATTTAATGGAACAGACATTTTACTTCAACTGAAATGAACCAGCCATGTGTTTCTGTATACAGTTTAATCAGGCAAGCAACGTGTGGGGGTGGCAGGGGAACATCTTAGCAAACTGCTCCAAAACACCATTTTAAACATATGCTGTTTCATGTTGCACTATTTCTATAGTGCTAATGGAAACCTAAATAATCGACTGATAAAGCCACCAGAACATTGGCAATATACATAATATCACAACAGATTCATAATACAAGTCAAAGTAGGTGGGTTGCATAAAGACAATTAGTATCTTCTTTGGTGATCTTCAGAATCAATCAAAAGCAGATGCTGTGGGAAAGTTCTTCTCACTTTCTGAACAGATTACTAACCTTTGCTCCAAGTAGCAGTTCAGGAGTTCGATACCAGAGAGTTACCACTACGGGTGTGTAAGGCTTCAATGGGGAACCATACTCTCGAGCAAGTCCAAAGTCACCAATCTGGAGAATGTTCAATAAAATTTGTTTTGAATTATTACATTGGCACGTTAGCATCTATTACTGAAACAACTTTCACTACTCTACAAATATCAAGTACCTCCAAAGGAACACTGTGTCAAACACAGGATTTATCTGCTCCAGAATCATTAAATTTACTGATATTAAAAAGATAACAGACAAACTTTACTGCTTGCTTTAAATAGTATTTACCAGTGATGCAATCTACAATAGTAACTATGAATGCACATTAGATGTGTCATCCTGCACTTGGTTGGAAAGAGCATCAATGATCAGCAGTCAGTTATTAGTGTGAATACATTGATAACATAGCCCAGTCAAGTTCTAATGTTCTGTGTCAGAGTAGTTTTGCACAAAATCCCATTCTTAGCAGACTGTTATGAAGGAGGCAACAAGCAGAGAAAGAGTGCTTTAGAAAAAAAAAAGTGGGAGGAAATGGGTTTATCCATATTTTCTTTTCAGTCACTCTCAGCTACTCATGCACCTACGCCTGGATGTGGTGAAATCTAGCCTGGGAACATGACTGGGAGCAGGTTATTTGTTGCCTTGCAGTAGGGAATGGTGTAAAGATCTGTAAGACAAGGGAAGGAAGAAAACACCCCATTAATTAAAAAGGGGCAAGAATTTAACAGTAAGTATTAATGTAAAAGCGAGGCAGTAAAAAAGACCATATGTTGCATAACAGGACCAAAAAAAGAAACTGCAAAGCTAGAAACAGCGTGTGTATGAACAACGTTGAGCACTCGACCACTGTGAACATGGGGATCACAAACCCATAAGTTCCACAGGAAGAGGGACTCGAGCATCATCCTATAAAAGTGGAAAAGCGCCAGTAATATCTACTGTCTCACTGCAGTAGAACTGACCTTAAGTATTCCCGAATGGCTGAGTAATAGATTAGATGTCTTTAGATCTCGGTGTAAGATCCAGTTATCGTGAAGATGTCGAACGCCTTTTAGAAGTTGTATCATGAGTGTTTTAACTTCACCTGGAAATGAAACATGTTTTAAAGATTGGTGAGTTTTAACATGTAGGTGGCTTCAACACCTACACCCTGGTCCAAGTCAGTAATACCGTGATTACCACTATAGTGTGTGAACCCACCTCAACTTCTCTGCGACTGTTAGTATGGCCAATGTCCACCGCTCATCCTCTGTGGTAATGCCCCATCATGGTTCCACTCCCCATCTCTAACAGCCAAACATCCTGGAATAGTTTCTCTTCGCACAATCACCATCACATTGGGTGCGTTCCAAGCTTCAATCCTTAGCCTTCGTATCTACATGCTGCCTCTTTGAAAGCATTATCCACAGCCTGGAATCAGTTTCTATGCAATGCCAACACCCAGCTTTACTGCTCCACTACCTCCCTTTATTCCATGCGTGTTGCTGTACTGTCTGTTCTGATGTCTTCAATAAGCCAGAATTTCCTTCAGCCAAACACTAGCAAGGCTGAAGATATCCTGTTCTTCTCTCACTAGAACATTTACATCCTTGCCCCAATTCCATCCACCACGACCCCCACGCCCGGCTGCTCCTGACTGTGCACAATCTTGAGATGAGCATAAAATCCCACATCCATCCCATCAAGATTACCTATTTCCAAATCCAAAACACTGCCCTCCATCCAAATCTCTCACTCACCAATGCCAAATCCCTGATGTTGCCATCTCTAGCCTTAACTGTTCCAAACCCTCCCAACTAGCCTTCCAACCTTGGAGCAGGAGTAGGTCATTCAGCCCCTTGAGCCTGTTCCATCATTTAATAAGATCACGGCTGATCTGTATCTCAACTCCATCCTTTATACTCTTGTCTAGCAAAAAAATCTATTAATCTCTACAATCTCCAATTCATGCAAAACTCCACTGCTCACGACTTATCCCAAACTAAATCCCCTTTATTCATTATCCCACACTTGCCAACCTCATTCTCTACTGCACTGATTTCAATATTCACACCATTTACAAATCCCTCCACTGTCTTGTTCCGCTTTACCTCTGCAAACTTCTCCAGATTTATAGCAAAGCCTTTTTTCCTCCTATTCCGCTCTGCTGAATTTCTTGACCTCTGTGTTCCACTGCCAGTGACAGATCAGTCAGCCATCACAGCCCTGCTTCACAAATTCAACTCCTATCCTTGTTGCATTTCTCTCCAATTGCAATAACCTCTGTCAAATCTATAATTTCAATTACACCTTCGATTACCTCCAACCGTTGCCCTATTCCTTAGGAGAGTTTCATCCACTGCTTTATGAAGTTCCTTGAGAAATTCTGTTAGTCAAACTCCAGTTGATAATTCTAGAGCTCACAAAAAATGCTCTAAAAACAATTACAGTGGTTACAGCACTGGACTAGGAACCCAGTGGTTAAGAGTTCAAATCAAGGTTACAGGGGGCTGACAGAAAATCTGAAGTTTGGTTCCACATAGTGGCCGAGGCACAGATTGCATGCAAATTTTAGAGTCAGATTTGCAGATACAATATGTAATGCCAACAATCCAACTGGCTGATAAAAGTTCACATTCCTAAAATGAGTTCAACTACCAAGGTTCAGTAATTACAACCTACAAACTCAAAATAATTGTACCAGGGAGGTTTGTGCTGTAGCAGAAAATGCTGAGCTGTTGAGAGCTTGGTTCCCATCTCAAGATCAAACACGTTGGGGGTTTTTAAGTACGGTAATTCTTTATTAAAATAGTGCTAACATTGTCATTCAAAAGTTATTTCCTATGACGAATGATCACATATGCCCATTAATAAAACTCAAGATAGATACTTTACAAAAAAAAGGGAAAAACTTGCATAAGATAGTCAGGATTACAGCATTAATGTGGACCCTACCCCTCAAACTCTTCATACGCCACTCACCTCACACCAACTTACAGCCATTTTTCAGATATCAAACTTTGCTTTCCTTACTTAGAAGTCACTATGCTGGAAGAAAAAGATCCAATTTCCAATCTAAAAATTAGAATAATTTGATTCCAACTGCACAATAATGACTAAGTAGTGTTCTCAATAATCAAACATTACCAAAACATTTACTGGTCTCTGGGAGCCACAGCGATAATGGGGTGATTTCCCATCAAGTGGGAAATTTATTTCAACAAAGTGGGGAGCTAGAAAGTGGAAATTCTATATTTTTACCTGTGATGTTGTGACTCAGGCTGACTGTTTAGCTCTGGATGCAGGTTGAGTCGTTATCATCAACTGCAACTTTTGTTGCTCTATTACAATATCTTAAGTATGTTGGCAAGCACAGAACTCAATTTGCACAAGGAGCTGAGCTCAGAATGACTCCCAGCCACACATCGATCCTTATCCACATACAAGATGAACCTCCTACTTTGGAAACCAAACGGGAGCAAAACTTTCTAATCTTATACATGAGTATATATGGTACATAGAGTATCTTGTATACCTTCACTATAAACCACAGCCATAAGCAGCACACATTAAACAGTACTTCAGAGTGAGATACTGAGAATGCTAACCCAAGTTCTAAAAGGTTTTAATGCAGCCAAGGAACATGCTTGCAGTTAGAAGTTTTCAATTTTAAATTGAAGTTAATACTTGAACAAATCTGAAGAAAGTTTTTGCATCATTAAAGTAGAATGCTAGGCTGTAATGAAGAAATGTTAAGCAGAAAAACTGCACTGTTTCCATACATATCAATATCTTTTTTAAAGTTTAATATTTCTTTCTGATTTTATACTGTTCACAATAAGCCACAAGACAACTGTACCTGGTAAGAATGGCTGCTTCATAGTTTCCATCAAACTCTTGAGGTCATGCTCAACATAATTCATAACTATATATATTTTATCCATGTTGCTTCCCACTACAATTTCCTAAAAAAAAAATAGCAGATTCAGTAAATATTCCCTCTCACTGCTACAGCATGCTCACCTCTCAAGGAGAGCAGGGAAACTGCAGCATTAATGTCTAGTCTCTACAAAATATCACATATATAATCTATAATCATTGCAACTGAGACTGTAAATATTTGCAAAGTTTAGGAAGTTCAATTGTATTTCCCCCCCACCCACCCCCAGACTATGGTTAACTTTATGCTATCTGCTGGAATACCAAAGTATCAAATATAACACCTCATACTCACAACAAATGGAAAAAAAAAAGTGCAAAATTTGCTGAAATATTCCAGTCTAAACTAAATCTAACATCTAGCTAATTACTATGGTAACCCCAGATATCCCAGAATTTCTCTCTCACACACACATGTAATTGTTTCTTACGTACTCTAACAGTGACAATGTTTGGGTGTTGTGCTTTCAGAATTGTGTTGATTTCCCGGAGGGATGTAATTGGAAATCCTTCCTTCTCCTTTTCCATTTTTAATCGTTTCAAAGCCACTATTTCATCTGAAACAAACAAAATTCCCAAACTGAACACACCATTCCTATTGTCCACTAACATTTTCATGATTCCATCTGATTCAAAGATATTATTTGTATGTTTATGCTACTTACAAATCCTAACAAGGGTACAAAACAGAATTCTATAACAATAAGCAGCCAGAATAGTCAAATAAAAGCAAAATACAGCGGATGCTGGAAATCTGAAATAAAACCAAGAAATGCTGGAACCACTCAGCAGGTCTGGCAGCATCTGTGGAAAGAGCAGAGTTAACGTTTCGGGTCATTGACCCTTCTTTGGAACTCAGTGTTCCGAAGAAGGGTCACTGACCCGAAATGTTAACTCTGCTTCTCTTTCCACAGATGCTGCCAGACCTGTCAAATGCTTGGATCAGGCAGCGTCTGGGAATTGAGTAAATTCTTAATTTCCTTACACTAGAAAACAAAGAAACTTCACTCCATATATTTTTGAGCTGTGGGGTTATTGTTTGAATGTGACAATAAAGCTGCTCATCTTTTTGTATCACCAAAATGATCACTATGAATAGTTCAGCGCAACAGACGGATAATTGTGTGAATGCCCAATTGCTGCCCTTAGAGGAATGAAAATTCAGTATTCAGCTTTTCAGAAATGGCAGGGACAGTTTCTAGAATCCATATTTACAAAAGTAGCATCCACAAAGACTAAATTACTTTGAAATCTATTCTTAAAAATATTTTAACCTCATGAAAGGAAACAAGTGTGTACTTAGGAGTGTGCACTGCTAATGACACCTATGACGAGACTGTCTGAAAAGTAGAAGGGGATTGTCTGTACACACCAGAAGTGGGAAAGAGAATGTGAAATGCTGGCTCAGATCTCAGTCTGACCCAATCTGGGTGGCCTATTCCAAACGCTGGTCATTCATTAACTGCCGTAGTGGCACCCAGCGATCAATGGCACCAGGCCAAATCCCCCTAGTCTCTCCACCACAGGTGTTTGATTTTACTCTACAGCATTGCCCATGACAGTGCTCCCATCATTAGAAGCTACCTTGTAAAGTAAATGCAAAAACTGAAAAAAATGCACGAAACATAATGCAACCAAGTGTTTCCAAATTATAGGGGAAAGGCCAAATTAACAGAAGAAACGATTTTCGTTCCTACATATTTCTACCCATTAGTTTAATTCTCCTTGCAAACATCCTGTTTTAAATATTTTGAAGCCACAACTAAGTTGTGCGTAAAGATTTCAACAACTCAGTCCACGTGCGTGGGGATGGTAGTGTATTGGTTATAATACAGGGTTAATAATCTAGAGAACGCAAGATCAAATTCCACCGTGGTAGTTTGAGAATTTGAATTCAGTTTTGAAAAATCAGAAGATAAAAATCTGGCATCAGTAGAAGTGACTGTGAAGCTGTTGGATTGCTGTAAAAATCCAGCTGGTTCAATAATATTCTTTCGGGAAGGAACCCTGTTGTCCTTGCCCCCACGTGGCTCCAGTCCCAGATAAACATGCTAGACTCTTAACTGCCCTCCGGAATGGCCTAGCAAACTGCCACAAAGAATAAGGAGGCCCACCACTCCTTCACAGGTCAACTAGGGATGCAAAATAAATGATGGCAATGCCAGTGATATCCACATCCTAAGAATAATTGAAATATTAAGTGAATGGGCAACAAGGTGGCAGATGGAGTACAATGTGAGAAAGTGTGAGGTTAATCACTTTGGTAGTAGGAATAGAAAAGCTGAATATTTTCTACAAGGCGTGAAACTTCTAAATGTTGATGTTCATACAGACTTGGGCGTACCTGCACAAGGAACACAAAGTCATCATGCGGGTACAGCAAGCAATTTGCCTTCCTAATTGCATGTTGACTTTTTTTGCAAGGGGATTGGAAACAGAAAATAGGAGTAGGCCATTCAGCCCTTCGGGCCTGCTCCACCATTCAAAAAAGATCACGGCTGATGGTCTAATTCAGTACCCTGTTGCTGCTTTCTCCCCATATCCCTTGATCCCTTTGGCATTAAGAAACATATCTATCTCCTTCTTGAATATATTTAATGACGTGGCCTCCACTGCCTTCTGCGGTAGAGAATTCCACATGTTTACCACCCCGAGAAAGAAATTTCTCCTCATCTCTGTTCTAAATGACATACCCCATATCCTGAGACTGTGACCCCTGGTTCTGGACTCGCCAGCCATCTGGAACAGCCTTGCTGCATCTAGCCCGTCTAGTCTTGTTAGAATTTTATAGGTTTCTATGAGATCCCCTCTCATCCTTCTAAACTCTAGTGAATATAGGCCTAGTCGACCCAATCTCTCTTCATATGTCAATCCTGCCATCCCAGGAATCAGCTTAGTAAATCATCTCTGTACTCCCTCCATGGCAAGAACATCCTTCCTCAGATAAGGAGACCAAAACTGCACACAATACTCCAGATGTGGTCTCACCAAGGCCCTGTATAACTGCAGTAAGTCATCCTTGCTCCTGTACTCAAATCCTCTTGCAATGAAGGCCAACATACCATTCACCTTCCTAACTGCTTGCTGCACCTGAATGCTTGCTTTCAGCGACTGATGTACAAGTCTCGTTGCACCTCCTCAGAGTACAATAATAAAAGAGGATTTGCTAAAATTGTACAGGGCTTTAGTGAGACCACACCTGGAATACTGTGTGCAGTTTTGATCTCCATATTTAAGGTTATACTTGCATTGGAAGCGGTACAACGAAGATTCACTAGATTGGTGCCTGGGATGAGAGCGTTGGCCTATGATGAGAGGCTGAGTGAACTAGGTCTATATTCTCTGGAGTTAAGAATGAGAGATGATCTCCTTAAAACATACAAGATTCTAAAAGGGCTCGACAGGGTAGACGGAGAGGTTGTTTTCCCAGGCTGCGGAATCTAGAATACGGGGCATAGCCTCAGGATAAGGGGTCCATCATTTAGGACTGAGATGAGGAGAAATTTCATCAAGCAGAGGGTTGTGAATCTTTGGAATTCTCTACCCCAGAGGGTTGTGGATGCTCCATCGTTGAATATATTTATGGCCGAGATAGATAGATTTTTGGTGTCTCCGGGAATCAAGGGATATGGAGAGTGGACCGGAAAGTAGAGCTGAAGCCGAAGATCAGTCATGATCGCATTGAATGGTGGAGCAGGCTCGATGGGCCATATGGTCTACGCCTGCTCCTATTTCTTGTGTTATTACAGTGCCCCCTTACCATCTGTGTCCCTTACATTAATCTGAAGAAATTATCTTCAATCCAGTACCTTGAACAACCACTACTGGCTTTTTCACATTTCAAGCTGCATAAGGCTTAACCTGAACTAGATAATGTAGAGCCCCAATTGTACAACGAATATGGATGTGGCCGCAGGTAGCTAACCACCTACAACACTGAAAATAAGAATTACACTCACCTGTCTTTTTGTCTTTAGCTCTATAAACTACACCATATGTTCCTTCTTCAATTCTATTAAGGCACTGAAATTCTTCTACACTGCGGCAACCCTTCAAACAAACAGTGAAGACAAATTATAACCAGTAATTGTGGGTGCTGTTTTAGACAATTTCTGAGGTGTGGCAAGTGTTGTATAAATAATTTTTTTTTTCTTTCATCAATAAGTCTGTTTCACAGAGCTGGCAGGCAGCCATAAAGACAGGGCTAAAATGTGGCGAGTCGAAGAGACTTCGTAGTTGGCAGGAAAAAAGACAGAGGCGCAAAGGGAGAGCCAACTGTGCAACAGCCCCGACAAACAAATTTCTCTGCAGCACCTGTGGAAGAGCCCGTCACTCTAGAATTGGCCTTTATAGCCACTCCAGGCGCTGCTTCACAAACTACTGACCACCTCCAGGCGCGTATCCATTGTCTCTCGAGATAAGGAGGCCAGAGAGAAAAGGGATCTGGCAGCTAACACTCCCCTGATGGAAAAACAGGAAGGGACAGCATTATTTGGAGCAAAATGGAGCATCTTGGAGTGAGGCAAGACTGGGAGGGAGTTAAAAATACAAATGGCATCTCAAGCTCTTCAAGCACTCCTGCCCATGAACTGTGGGCAATTAATGTTGGAAGCATGCATCAGTATTTTTGTCAGGTCATCCTTGTATGATTCAAGCAAATATTATAAATTAAAAATGTTTAGATTTGATGTCAGTGATTGCTTCCCCTTCTATTCTACACTTGTACCTGCTAGACTAGGCTACATTTATTGTAACAATACCCTTGTTCCACTGAATCTGCAAAACCCATGTGGATATGAAATATTATAGGCTATTCCTCATCCAAGTTCTGTACTAAAATACTGTGCACTTTTAGGCACTGATATTTTTATCACTTTGCTTTATGTTAGGAGAGTCTGCAGAGTAACTGTAGGGTACAACTCTACTAATTATGGAAGGTTTATCTGGAGTTATAACACCAAGATCCTGGTTAAATACCTGAAGAGCAGGCAAGTACTGTGGCAGTTCTTTCTTCAACTCAACTGGTGAAACGGGTGGGGAGTCAGGAACATACTCTCTCTCATTGGGGGTGTTCGAGATTGGACTCTCTTCCTCCTCCATCTCCTCCTCTTCCTCCTCCACACTTTCTTCTGAATCATGATCAAATTTTGATTCTGTAACTAACAAATTCAGTATCAGGAAATACAAATAACCTACACAAGCACAAATTACATATTAAATTTTAGCACTGGAAAACACAAACAGCATTTACCTATTTGGATGTGGTTTCCATTCTGCCTTTCTTCATCACTGTGTTCCTCCTCTTCACTAATTTCACCTAACACAAAGAAAGTCAAACCCTTAAAAACAAAAATGCTGCTTAATTTTAAAAATCATTCATTCATGTATTTACCCACCTAAGATCTTAACATGCTTATTCTGAACCAATTAGGATCAGTTTGGGCAGTTAGCAAGGACAGATTAGTGGTTCCCATTGTACCGGATTTTGAAATCTTTGAGGGCCCTTTCCATGTAAAATCCCATTATTAATAAAAACCTTCTTACATAATTATGGCACAGTCATGCAGAACTATTCATTACCAAGATCATAAGAAACAGGAGCAAGAGTCGCCATTCGGTCCCGCGAGCCTGCTCCACCATTCAATAAGATCACGGCTGATCTGATTGTGGCCTTAACTCCACTTTCCTGTCTGCCCTCCATAACCCTGGATTCCCTTGTAGATCAAAAATCTGTCTAACTCAGCAGTGAATATATTCAATGATCCAGCCTCCACTGCTCTCTGGCTGGGGAAAAGAATTCCGAAGATTAACAATCCTCAGAGAAGAAGCCACTTTTATTAAGACCCGAGGATGTAGGCCATCAGGTCTGGGGGACTTGTTGGCCTTCAGTCCCATTAGTTTTCCTAGCACTTTTTCTCTCCTGATTGTGATCGTTTCAAGTTCCTCCCTCCCTTTTGCCTCTTGATTTTCCACTATTCTTGGGATGTTTTTTGTGTCTTCTACATGAAGACAGATATAAAATACTTGTTCAAAGTCTCTGCCATGTCCCTGTTTCTCATTATTAATTCCCCAGTCGCATCCTCTAAGGGACCAAAAACTTACTTTAGGTACTCTTTTCCTTTTTAATTATTTGTAGAAACTTTTACTGCCTGTTTTTATAGTTCTTGCTAGTTTACTCTCATACTCTAATTTCACCCCTATTATTTTCTTGCAGTTGGTTTATAGGTTTCAAAGTATATGCACTAGGATGAGAGAAATAGTTTGATTCTCACCAGGAGACTGTTCAGATTCAACCTCAGACAAGCTAGGAGACTCTTCAGATCCTTCGCTGCTGCTCTCTTCCTCAGAGGCAGTTGCAGACGCTATTAAAGAAATTCAGGAACAAAAACAGATCATAAAAGAAAAGGCTTTGCAATAAAGGCTTTGCTCTTTTAAAAGCAACTGTTTACAAAAAATTTACAAAAAAGTATTTTGTTTAAAGATGTTCTCTAGGAGAAGAGCCTACAGGATAAGGATGAAGGAGATAAGCATTCAATTTGGATATAATTGTGGAGAAACAGACTTGGAGGACGTACTGAGCTCAGCAGTGTATGGAATAAAGAAAAATTCATGAACAAATAATCGCAAACTCCCTGGGATGAAAATCATTCCCACTGATGTTCAAACTTTTGGCTTCTCCTTTTAAGTTAATCGCATCATGCACTACTCCCCAGCTGAAAAGTTCCGTAACTCAAACAGGCTGAAATAAGAGCAGCCCGAGAGGATTTATTCGCAGAGTCTTCCTGCCTTCCACTGCTGAAATGCTGCACGTACAATCTTCTTTATTCTTCACAACCATTCTAGGGAAAAAAGTAACCAAGAGATAACAGGTCATGTCTGTGTCTCACTTTAGATTGGAGTTTATGGACAGCAACTTCATATAAATCTTGTTGCACATATGGCATGTCCAGGATAATTCCATGCAGACTTTTCCAGGCGAGCTCAAAGACGTGACGCATTGGCATGGCAAAGCTAAGGATATCCAATGTAACAGATAAATACATCACTATGTGTCATTATAAGACAATTTTGCTTTATTTGTTCATGGGATGTGGGCAACACTGGCAGGGTCAGCATTTATTGCTCATCCCTAATTATCGAGGTGGTGAGCTGCCTTCTTGAACTGCTGCATTCCGTGTACCTACTTCCACAGTGCTGTTAGATAGGGAGTTCCAGGATTTTGATCAAACAATAATAAAGGAACTGTGAAGTTAGGATGGCGTATAACTTGGAAGAGAACTTGCAGGTGGTGGCTTTCCAATGCAACTGTTGCCCTTGTTCTTCTAGTTAGTAGAGGACTCAGGTTTGGAAGGTGCTGTCAAAGAAACCTTGGCGAGTTGCTGGAGTGCATCTTGCAGATGGTACACAGTGAATGTTGAAGGTGGTGGATGGGGTGCCAAATCAAGCAGCTGCTTTGTCCTGGATGGTGTCGAGCTCGAGTGTTGATGAAGTTGCACTCACCCAGGCAAGTAGAGAGTATTCCATCACACTCCTGACTTGTAGCTTATAGGCCGTGGAAAGGATTTGGGGAGTCAGGAGGAGAGTTACTCGCTGCAGAATACCCATACTCTGACCTGCTCTTGTAGCTACAGTATTTATATGGCTGGTCCAGTTAAGTTTCTGGCCAATGGTAACCCCCAGGATGTTGATGGTGGGTTTGGGGGGGTTTGAATTCATTGATGGTTATGCCATTGAATTTAAAAGGGAGTCGGTTAGACACTCTCTTGTTGGAGATGGTCATTGCCTGGCAAGTGTGTGGCAGAAATATTACTTATATTACTTGCCATTTACCAGCCCAAGCCTGAATGTTATCCAGGTTTTGCTGCATGCGGGTACGGATTGCTTCATTATCTGAGGAGTTGCAAATGGTACTGAACAGTGAGCAATCAGCAAACATCCCCACTTTCTGACCTTATGAAGGAGGGAAGGTCATTGATGAAGCAGCTGAAGATGGTTGGGCCTAGGACACTACCAGCAATGTCCTGAGGCTGGGATGATTGACCTCAACAACCACAACCATCTATTTTTGTGCTAGGTATGACTCCAACCAGTGGAGAGTTTTCCCACTGATTCCCATTGACTTCAATTTCACTAGGGCTCCTTGATGTTACACTCGGTCAAATGCTGCCTTGATGTCAAGAGCAGTCACTCTCACCTCACATATGGAATTCAGCTCTTTTGTCCAAGTTTGGACCAAGGCTGTAATGAGGCCTGGAGCCGAGTGGTCCTGGTGGAACCCATTCATTAAAGTCTTTACAGCCCAGCACTTGTACCCTAGCTTTAGGAAGGCCAGGATATCTCCAATACCTGAGGATGATTCACCAGATGTTGTCTTTCTTTCACTGTCACTTATGTCCTGCAAATCAGACAATGGGTCTTTTTCTTCATGCCTTTCCTCCTTTACTGCACAGAAACACAAACAGTACAGAAAGATTTACAAAAGGAAACGTTAGTCATATCATTCATTTTCTCTATCTCTCTTCTCCATTCTCACTATTCATAGCCATCCTTTCTTTTCATTACTTTGCCTCTTACGCATCTGCTTACCATTATTTTCTAATCTCCTCCCCCCAGAGTGCTCTGAGCTTCTTGAGGTAAGGCATTTCAGTTGTATAAGGCAATTGCAATATCGTGGAGCTTGACTGTCTTAAGGAATCGGAGAGGAACGTCCCAGACGATTTTTCCTAGATTGAGTGCAGGTTGCATTTACTACTCCCCGGAATTAGTGTTGTCAGGAATGAATGAACAGATTGAGTGGATCGGATAGGTTAGATGAACCCGATAATTTTTCCACCCTTTTCATGGGTTCATAACACAATGCTGGATTGTTATACTCAAAAATCAAGACTATAACTGAGGTGCTCATGTAATGTACAAAATGTTAGCTTTAATAGCATGCGAGTCACGTGAACTCCTTTAGACTTTTATGGCATTAATAATTCATAGGCAGAAGTGTACTTTGAATATTCACAAAGCAAGTCATAATTTCATCAGATCTTGATCAATGTTGGATACAAATTCTAATATAAAGTTTCCTACGTTCTGCTTCTCAACTTATAATCAACATGCTTGCACACACAACAAATCTTCCATTAGAAACAGAAAAATAACTACTTACCTTAAATTAATCACATATACATCTATGCTACATAATGTGTGGTGGAAGCAAGATACATAGGAGGATTCAGCATCTTACTGAGACTTAGTGAGTGGACAAGAACGTGGCAGATGGAATATAATGTGGAAAAATGTGAAGTTATCCATTTTGGTAGGAGCAACAGATATGCAGAGTATTTTTTAAATGGTAAGAGATTAGAAAGTGCAGATGTACAAAGGGACCTGAATGCCTCAACAATAAGTCACTGAAAGCTAACATGCAGGTGCTGCAAGCAATTAAGGTTAATGGTATGTTAGCCCTTATCGCAAGAGGATTTGAGTACAGAAGTAGTGAAGTCTTGCTTCAATTGTATAGAACCTCGTATAGACTGCACCTGGAGTACTGTGTACAGTTTTGATTCCCTTACCTTAGGAAGGATATTATTGCCATAGAGTAAGTAAGAGTGCAAGGAAGGTTCACCAAACTTGTTCCCAGGATGGCGGGACTGTCCTATGAAGAGAGATTGGGGAAACTGGGCCTGTATTCTCTAGAGTTTCGAAGAATGAAAGGTGATCTCATTGAAACCTACAAAATACTTAAAGGGTTAGACAGGGTAGATGCAGGTTAAGATGTTTCCCCTGTTTGGGGAGTCTAGAACCAGGGGACACAATTTCAAAATAAGGGGGAAGCTACTTAGGACAGAGATGAGAAGTTCCTTTACTCAGAAGGTTGTGAATCTTTGGAATTCTTTACCCCAGAAGGCTGTGAAAGCTCGGTAATTGAGTATGTTTAAAGCAGAGATTGACAGATTTCTAAATACCAATAACATAAGGGGATAGGAGGATAGTGTGGGAAAAAGGAACAGAAGTGGATGATCAGCCATGATTGTATTGAATGACGGAGCAGGCTCAATGGGCTGAATGGCCTACTCCTGCTCCTATGTTACTGAAAAATATGCTACTAGTCTGCACAGCACATCTTTCAATTTGTTTTTTTGGTTACCCATTATACCAAATTTGAATAGAATTATCAATATTGTTCAGACTACATAAAATGTCTGTCATTTAAGACTACTCCACTGCATTAAATTTGTTAGCCTTACCAGTCTTTCTTCCATCTCCAAGTTCAATCCTCTCCGTGTGACGCCACATTGGGCTATGACTTCTGTGATGAAACTTTATTTTTTCACCGTATTCATCCTTCAATCCTCTGTGATGCATCACAGCTGAAAGAAAACAAACAGAAAACTAGTCAAATCTAATTAAACAACACAGCCAAGCATTCAAACAGTTGAAAAGCTGTATTCTTGAAAAGACTAGCTTCAAATGTTATGCATATTCCAGCAAAATCTTCTCGGGTGTTTAAGTATCTGCTGCATCTTGTGCTTTATATAGGTCTGTCCCCTATTCCAGGGAAGTTCCAGCTGGAAAATGGATTAGCAGTTATTATTTCTTGGTAAAGATGTCATTGGAATAGAGTCATAAGAGTTAGCGTTATACAGCACAGAAACAGGCCCTTCGGCCCATCGTGCCTGTGCCGGCCATCATGCACCTATCTATTCTAATCCCATTTTCCAGTGCTTGGCCCATAGCCTTGTATGCTATGGCGTTTCAAGTGCTCATCTAAATACTTCTTAAAATGTTGTGAGGGTTCCTGCCTCTACCACTCCTTCAGGCAGTTCGTTCCAGATTCCAACCACCCTCTGGGTGAAACTTTTTTTCCCCAAATCCCCTCTAAACCACCTGCCCCTTACTTTATATCTATGCCCCCTGGTTACTGACCCCTCCGCTAAAGGAAAAAGTTTCTTCCCATCAATGCCCCTCAATTTTGTATACTTCAATCAGGTCCCTCCTCAGCCTTCTCTGCTCTAAGGAAAACAACCCTAGTCTATCCAGTCTCTCTTCATAGCTGAAATGCTCCAGCCCAGGCAACATCCTGGTGAACCTCCTCTGTACCCTCTCCAGTGCAATCACATCCTTCCTATAGTATGGTGACCAGAACAGTACACGGTACTCCAGCAGTGGCCTAACTAGCGTTTTATATAGCAAAAAGTGAAAGTAAAAACAGATCAAACATATTACATTCCAAGTTATAAAATTGCTGAAAATGAACCATGTATTAATTGCTACTAAATTACTGAGATGGTCTTACACTAGAATACAAGATCGTGCACTTACTCCCCCATTTCACAATGCATTACCTGCGGGATTATTCAATGGTTTTTCAGGCACATGGAATCCCCAGGAGGCCCAGAATCACCTGTCCCAAAGCACTCGTGCTGCAGCAGTATAAAAAATATGCCTAACTAGTTATCGTACCCTTTATTTTATCAAATATTTTAAACGTATTATTTATATTGGACTGGACCGGAAATCTAATGTTGAGCGCCATGGGTCTGGCCAGACTGGTTAAAGGTCACATCTTAGACAGGGCTTCAGATATTGTAAGATAATGGCATCCTTTTTTCAGCATGTCAACGTACCCAACACTCAGTTTGTTTTGTAGAACTAGTCAGGCATGTACATACAATGTGCTGAAATAAAAACAGAAAATGCTGGAAATACTCAGGAAATAATGAAGAGTCACTGACCTGAAACATTAACTCTCTCCCCACAGATATTGCCAGACCCAAGTATTCCCAGCATTTTCCATTTTTATTTCTGATTTCCAGCACCTGCAGTATTTATGCTTTTACATACAATGTGCTATTCATTTTATATTGTCTCCCCATAAAAAACAAATGACACCATGTGAGGGCTTCCCATCAGTCATTTCTAACATTGAGTTGCCAACTCCATATGGCCACAAACACTGTACTGTCATAATTCCTTAATATTTCTTTTTAAAAAAAATAACTTGGACAAATGTGGATTAATTAAGGAAAGCCAGCATGGATTTGTTAAAGACAAATTGTGCTTAATTAACCTGATAAGAGTTTTTTTGATGAGGATAACAGAGGGCTGATAAAGATAATGTGGTTGATGTGGTGTACATGGACTTCCAAAAGGTATTTGATAAAGTGCCACGTAACAGGTTTGTCAGCAAAGTTGAAACCCATGGAATAAAAGGGATGGTGGCAGCATGGATAAGTAGTTGGCTGAGTGACAGGAAACAGAAAGTAGTGGTGAACAGTTGTTGAGACTGGAGGAAAGTATAAAGTGGGGTTCCCTGGGGGTCAGTATTAGTACCCTTGCTTTTCTTGGATCATTAATTTCCTAGACTTGGGTATTTTAGTGATACAGTACTGAAACAGGCCCTTCGGCCCACCGAGTCTGTGCCGACCATCAACCTCCCATTTATACTAATCCTACACTAATCCCATATTCCTACCACATCTCCACCTGTCCCTATATTTCCCTACCACTTACCTATACTAGGGGCAATTTTATAATGGCCAATTAACCTATCAACATGCAAGTCTTTGGCATGTGGGAGGAAATCGGAGCACCCGGAGGAAACCCACGCAGACACAGGGAGAACTTGCAAACTCCACACAGGCAGTACCCAGAATTGAACCCAGGTTGCTGGAGCTGTGAGGCTGCGGTGCTAACCACTGCAGGACACAATTTCAAAAGTTGCTGATGACAAAACTTGAAAGCATTGTGAACTGCAAGGAAGCTAGTGATAGACTTCAAGAGGACATAGACCGGCTGGTGGAATAGGCAGACACTTGGCAGATGAAATTTAATGCAGAGAAGTGTGAATTGATACATTTTGGTAGGAAGAATGAGGAGAGGCAATATAAAGGCTGCAATGATAAAGGGAGTGCAGAAGCAGAGGGACCTGAGGGTATATGTACACAAATCGTTGAAGGTGGCTGGGCAGGTAGAGAACGTGGTTAATAAACCAGATGGGATCCTGGGCTTTACAAATACAGGCATGGAATACAAAAGCAAGGAGTTAGGGTGAACATTTGTAAACACTGGTTTGTCCTCAACTTTGTGTGTTAAACCTTTCAGTGGGATGTTGGCAGCACTGGCAAGTCCAGCATTTGTTGCCCATCCCTAATCGCTCTTGAACCAAGTGGCTTGCGCCATTAGGGCAGCACAGTGGCGCAGTGGTTAGCACCGCAGCCTCACAGCTCCAGCGACCCGGGTTCAATTCTGGGTACTGCCTGTGTGGAGTTTGCACGTTCTCCCTGTGACCGCGTGGGTTTCCACCGGGTGCTCCGGTTTCCTCCCACAGCCAAAGACTTGCAGGTTGATAGGTAAATTAGCCATTGTAAATTGCCCCTAGTGTAGGTAGGTAGAAGAATTGAGGGAAGGTGGGGATGTGGTAGGGAATATGGGATTAATGTAGGATTAGTATAAATGGGTGGTTGTTGGTTGGCACAGACCTGGTGGGCCGAAGGGCCTGTTTCAGTGCTGTATATCTAAATAAAATAAATAAAAAAAACAAAATTTCAGAGGACAGTTAAGAGTCAACCACATTGCTGTGGGTCTGGAGTCACATGTAGGCCAGACAAGGTAAGGACAGCAGATTTCCTTCTCTAAAAGGACATTAGTGAACCAGATGGGTTTTTTAACGACAATTGATGATAGTTTCATGGCACCGTTACTGAGACTAGCTTTCAATTCCAGATTTTTATTAATTAATTGTATTTATTAATTGAATTTAAATTCCACCAGCTGCCGTGGTGGGATTTGAACCGGTGACCCCAGGACATTAGCCTGGGCTTCTGGATTACTAGCCTAATGACATTCCACTACATCACTGTCTCCTGTCCCAATTCTGGGCACTTCACTTTAGGAAGGATGTGAAGGCATTAGAGAGGGTGCAGAAAAGATTTACAGGAATGGTTCCAGGGTTGAGGGACTTCGGTTATGTGGACAGATTGGAGAAGCTGGGGCTGTTCTCCTTAGAGAAGGCTGACAGGAGATTTCAGAGGTTCAAAATGATGAGGGGTCTGAACAGAGCAGATAGGGAGAAACTGTTCCCATTGGCAGAAGGGTCGAAAACCAGAAAAGACCGACTGAAGATGAATACCAAAAGGTGACATGAAGAAATACTTTTTTTTAAAAAACAGTGACTGGTTGGGATCTGAAATGCACTGAGTGTGGTGGAGGCAGATTCAATTGTGGCTTCCAAAAGGGAATTAGCTATTTATCACAAGAGAAAAGAACTCTGCAGGGCTACAGGGAAAAGGTGGGGGATTGGGACTAGCTAAGTTGCTCTTCCAGAAAGCCAGCAAAGATAAGATGTTGAATGGTCTCCTTCTGTGCTGTAACCATTCTATGATTCTAAATTGTATGTTGGATTTGAGAAGTGAGATATATTTATACTATTTAAACGGCATAAATACCTTCCCTCCTGATGTCTCGTTCCTTGCGTCTTTCACGTTCTTTCTGTTCCCACTGTTCTTTTTGCAGTTGTTCTTTCTCCCTCATTCGCCTCTCCCGTTCCCTTTGGCGCTCGAGTTGCTCAAGACGGTCCCTGGAAGATTCACCACAATATTGTAAGTTTATAAAAAGCATTCAATAAGAAAAGTCAAGTGGTGATTTCACACATCACATACAACAGCTCACGTCACTCACCAAGGACTGCCCTGCCCCACATTGCTTGTATCTATAAAAGGTTTCATGTGCCTATCAAAACAAAAACAAAACCTACTTAAATAACCCCACTGTAGAATCCAGGTAACTATATTTCAATGTATGGTTCAATACACTTACGTTTTCCAAAACCAATGCTATGAGCTAAGTTCTATGAACTCAGTTTTACAATATTTTTATGGGGTGGAAAGCTTCAGGTAATGCTAAATAGTCCAGGACCAAAGTCTGCTGTGTCACAAAATATACAGTTTGTTTCCTCTATTTTTAATAGGGCAGTATGTCTGCTTTGCAGATAGATTTAATATAACATACTGCCATGATTCAGGGCTTTCTTTGCTCATAACCAGATCACCGTTGTCAACAATTAAGCTCCTTTCTCTTTCCTGAGATCACTACATGCCATCTACTCTTTGTTAATTTGATATATTCAGTGGATTTATCCATTTTTTTGTCCTCCAAGTGACTAGTTCATCTTACAAGGATTGCCTTCCTCCTGAATTCTATGCATCTGGAGTGGAGGAACGGAGATCTCAGAGGGGAGTAGGTTACATGGATGGGCAGAATGATGCCATGGAGGTATTGAAGTCAAGAAGAAGAATTTTAAATCTGAGTTGTTGGGGAAACCAGAATTTAATTGCAGTTTAGTGAAGACACAGAGTTGGTGGGCAAGTGGCACACTGACATCAGTGGAAAGGGAAATAAGGCAACGTTTATCACAGATCATCGATTCACTACTGCGCTTCAAGTTGAATTTTAACCGAGTCAGCTGGTGAGAGAGCAGCCAAATAATTCTCCATTTGCTTAGAAAATATATATATTTGGCAGTTAAATACTAATATCAATGCACTAAAATCTATTAATTGTTAAAAGTAGTGAAAGATGAAAATGTCTTTTGGGCTTCAGCCAGTCCACTTGACAAATGTAGAACACAATAAAGGAATAGCCGTAATGTTTGACAAATAAAAATATACATGCCGTTTTCTGAAAACCGAACCTACTCAACTACTACAGCCGATTTTTAAAAAAATTGGATTTATAAAACACAAGTACTGACTGCTTTGGCATCACTGTGGATCCTTGTTGAAAATGAATTTGACGAAAAAATAACTGGCAACCCCTGGGCATAATGTTAAAAGCTGAACTCTAATGCAGGAACACTGGATTCAGTGTAGTTTGTCAATATACTAATGAAATTTCATATTTTAAAAGCGACAAAGAGGCCAATTTCTCTTTTGAAATACTACTGATACAAGAACACATTTATTCCCCAATTGATAAGGCTAACTCAACTGTATAATCAGACCAACGCTGTTGAATGGAAACCTCACATTCCTCATAGGAAGGGTTTTCAAAAAGAATAAATGTGAAACATTAGGATACCTAAATGAATGTCAAGGTCATTATTAAGCATCACTACAATTGACAGAACAATGAGTTGCGCAGTCTAACATTGTCTTTTATTAGAAAATTTTCATTAAAGTAAATTGAAAAATGACAACATTTTCATATGATGCTGTGCACCGCTCATTAACATTTAATAGACTTTGATAGTGCATTTATGTAGAAGCAACACCACGGAGCACCAATGTGCTGTGCCAGAGTGGTGGTATATGGATTCAGACCTCCACTCAACTGATACTCTAACCCCAGTTAACCTGTAGCAGACAGACAGTAAGCATAGTAGAGGAGGAAGTGTTAACTGGATGGTAGTGTCCATTATAAATTGGTGGCTAAAAATGTCATTGCCCATTTCATTACATGGTGAGATATATGGAAGGAGGAAGAGGTATAAGGAAAAGTACCAGCAATGGGAAAAATTAGGGTCAGATAAAATATGTTTCTTGAGCACATGCAGCTGTATTTTCCAACTAATTGATTAGAGGGAATCAAAAACGAACAGATAATCAAGCAACAGGCTGAGAGGGAAATTTTGAAACGGTCATCATTGCACACTGGCAGGAACATTACTCCTGATGGCGTTTCAGCTTACTAAACATAGACTTTTTGATAATTATTTTTGTAGATACCAATATAAGGAATGTGAGCACTAGTAACCGTAGCATGTTCCAGTTCAGATAACCGAATCAGATATCATACAGCTAGATGTGGAATCCCAGTTTGTGTTGTGGGCTTCTGCTCACAGGTGGAAAAAAAAACATTGTGCTAAATGCCTGGAACATCAGCGAAGGCATTGATGTTGCTTGCTGCATTCTTGGTTGGTTATTGACATTTGGGGAAAATAAAGCATAAAATGGAGTAAACCCTGGACTTCTGAAATAATAAGCTTTTGAGAGTCATGAAAATGGATTATTGTTCTTATTTTCCTTATTGTATTCCCAGGGTTAAAATAGATTGTATTGAAAATAATTCAGCTTGGGGACTGTGCATTTCATCAAGCCACGGTATTCACTCCTCAAGGTAACACAGATCAGATGAAACAATATTATAAATATGTAATGGCTTAACTACCACCTTATTTACATGATTGCTTTGTTTTGAAAATACCCATGTGCTACTACAGTTTAGCTCAACCTCTGGAAAGAGACGAGCGGGAAAGGATCACTGTGGGCTGCAAGCATCATCTGTATTTTAATTCCTGTGAATGTATGACGGTGCTATCCAATTGTGAAAGATACAGATTGATCCTATTTGAACGTTAATAGAAAGAATATCTTTTCAGCCTTATTGCAATCCATGTGTTCCAATACCACTGAGCTGCAGTCTATGTGGAAGTGATGTGTACATTAAACCCACATATAGATCTTATGAACGCTGCTCCTTTCTTAGTATTAAGGGTGTTGTGTACCAGAGGATGTAGGGGGTTCATACTCGATAATCAAGTGAAATCTGCTGTACTGACCATATACTGCTTAACCTTGACCGTTCAAAAAAGTTTATTCCTATGTCTCACATTTCAAGCTGTTACCAATACAAGAAGCCTTTTGCTGTAGCAAAGTTTTATCTAAAAGCTTGGTAATTCTATATTAGCAGATATTGTGTGTATAAATTGTCACTCCAGTTCCATAGGAAGCAAAGGCTCCCAAGAGTGGGTCTTTAGCATTAAACAAGAAATATGAGTAGACCCCAAAAACATTAATGGAAAGAGCAAACTCTTGATTTCTGTACTAATACTTTATGGAAGCATAAATAAGATTGTCATATTTGGTACTTATAGTTTTTCTTTAAATTATTAGATGTTTTACAGCCTGCTAGCCCAGAGGAAAATTCTGTTCCTTCACCTTTCTCTTCTGGAATGTTCTCTGGCAAGTTCTCTCCGTTTCTGCCTTTCCCGTTCTCTACGTGCCTTATCTTGCTCCTCTCGCTGTCGTTTCCTTCGTTCATGTTCCCTTTCCTTTTCTTTCTCCTTCCCTCTCATGTGTTTTCCTGTTTACAAACATTTGCACGTTATACTGCTCTTGAACTTTTAATTAAACTTAATATTAGTTATCAGCTATAAATTAAAAGCCATTGAAATGGAATCACTCAAGTAGTTTCTCAATTTTCTGTATCAGAAAACATGGTGTGTAGCAGTATCATGGACTTGTAGGACAGAAGTACTCACCATGATTCCCAGGAGTTTTAATTGCTTTTTTTACACTCTCAGACTCACCCACATTGCTTCATGCAACACGATACTCCATCTAGTAACCTTGTGACAGATGCAAAACAAGCTTTGAAAAAAAGAAAGCTAATCAGACCCAAGTCTGAAATTTCCAAGTAGTAACAAACGTCTTCTGGTTGACCTCAGCTTCGTATAGGAACAGGAGTAGGCCATTCAGCCTCTTCTGTCAAACAATTAGATCGTGGCTGATCTGTATCTTAATTCCATCTACCCACCTAGGCTCCGTAACACCCTTGCCTAACAAAAAACAAAATCAATCTCAGTTTACCACCCCAGCCTCAACAGCTTTTTGGGAAGAATGTTCTAGATTTCCACTATCCTTTGTGTGAAGTGCTTCTTGACATCACCCCTGAACGGCCTAGCTCTAATTTTAAGGTTATGCCCCCTTGTTTTGGACTCCCCCCACCAGAGGAAATAGGGTAGATAGGGAGAAACAATCAATTCCTTTAATCATCTTAACCCTCTCAATTAGAGTACATCTTAATCTTCTATATTCAAGGGAATACAAACCTAGTTTATGCAACCTGCCCTCAATTTAACCTTTTCAGCTACATGTAAAGTTACTACAGCTCCTATTTCTTATGGATTGACTGTTAATGGCACAGGGCAGATTAGCAGCTAAACACTGCAGCCATGCAAGCAACACAAGAGATCCAGTATTAAATAAGCAAGAAATGAAAAAGTTATTGCACCATCAAGCTCGTTTTCCCCCATGCACTAGTAGTAGTATTACACTATCTATCCCAGTTACTTTTCTGTGCATGAGCAACTGTTCCATACAATATTCGATTAACTGAGCTGATGCTTATCTTTATAAAACTTAGATATTTATCCAGATCTTTTCTTAAAAGGTTTAATAAGTTAGCATTTATTATTTTTACTGAGGATTTACTGCAGAAAGGGCAGAACTAATGAGAGATGGGACAGGAAATCTTTGAGGTTTAACGAATGGCAGATACTAAATGAGTGTTCCAATTACCACATTCAGCAAAAATGAAAGAGAGGGCTGGAACAATTACATAGGATAACTATGGACAAGGATGTAGCAATAAAAATAATTGCTGGAACTCAAAATTGGAAAAGGTACCAAATGCTGAGATGTCAAAGTGAAAATAGCAGAGACACTGACAATATTTTAAACATCATTGGATATTTGAAGTTGTGCTAGATTCATGGAGGTTGCCAATGGAATACTAATGTTTAAAAGGTGAGAAAGGAATAATCCAGGTAACTATAAACTAGCCAGTCAAAAATCAGTAGTAAGAATCCAGAGACAATAATTCAGGATAAAATGAATATCCACTTAGAAATACATGGGTTAACGGAGAATGGTAAGGACAGTTTTCTAAAGGTGTATCATGGTTAACAAATGTAACTTTTTTTTGGGAATAGAATGGTATGCATTGAAAAAGGGAATTCAGTGGATGTTGTGTATATGAATTTTCAAAAGTTGTCGCTTTGGAGGCTTACTGATAAAATTAAGGCACACAATATTCGAAGGAATATGGCAGCATGAACAGCAAGGCGCGAATGTATGTTCTTCAAACTGCAGGAAAGCAAATAGGGCGTTCCTCACTGGGACCACTGATATTCTCCAGCAATAAAGATCAGGACTTGTGTTGAAAAGACAATACCAAACTTTGCAAATGACAAAAAATAGGTACTGTGGTTAAATATGAAGAGAAATGTAAGCAATTTCAAGAGGATAGACATTAGTTTATTAGGCAATTAGAGTGATTTTATACATTCTGGTAGGAAAAATGATATATGGTAAAACTTTAAAACATGTAGAGTTTCAGATACATAAATCTTTTAACAGTAGGAAAACATTCATAAAGTTGTTAAACGAGCATATGGGACCCTCATTTTAATAAAAAGGGGCATACAGCACAATAGCAAAGCAGTAATGCTAAACTTATACAAAAGATTGATTAGGCTGCAGTTAAACATTGTGTGGCCACCCAAATTGGGAAGTATATTTACTTCATTGTCCCCATGTACTAATTTAATCACCTCATCAAAAGCATTCTAGTTGAGTACTGAGACATGAGCTATAACTTTTAAAGCCATGCTGATTAATCCTTATGGTCTCTATAGCATCCTGCAAAAAGCTAAAGCATTTCTCAGTACAGTTGGTAGACTGATTGGTTTATAGTTTCATTGTCTCATTCCTTAAAAATATACACAGTGGGACAACATTCACAATCCTCATGTACATCCACTGTATTTACAGACCTCCTAAATATATCAATGAGAGCCTTACCCATTCCTTGGCTCATTTCCTTGAAGATTTTAAAGTTCATCTCATCTGCCTTAAATGCCCTGTAGACATTAAATTCTTTGAGTTTCTTCGTAACAGTCTTCGTTTCCCATGATTCATTTCTGAAGACTGTTGTAAAGAATTCATTTAACACTTCTGCCATTTAGTAATCCCTCAACATTTCTATCCAAATATCCCTTACAGGTCTTTTCTAGTGTTCCCCATTTCAAACACAGAACAAAATTCTGCAGATTCCTCTATTATCCATCTTTCTAATCTAAACGATTTCAGTCATCTTCAACTAACAATTCTTCACCAATTTCACGTTATGTGACCTTTTGTTCAGTCGCTTCAGTCTTGACCTTGGAACTTTAATTTTCTCCTTCACAGGGCTGTATTTCCTTTCCACAGAGGAAAGTGTGGTCATAAAACAACCCATTTGTCTTCAGTTTTACTGCCCAGCACTCTTCTGTTAAGCTTACTCCCCTAAAATCTTACATCTGATTTCTTGGCCTGATTTAATGCAATATTGAAAATATGCACATATGGTCTTTAGAACCAAAGCAGTCAACTACTGGCAGGGGGGGGTTTAATTGTTTTTAGTTACCTACTAAATATTACTTTTAACATAACATGTATCCTAAGACACAGATTTCAATTATATTTGAGGTTAGTTAATATCTCTACAAAATTTGGCAATTTTACTTCTCTCTTTCTTACATCCCTTGTCTGTTCTCTGGGTTGAAAATTTTTCCATTGATTTCCCTATGACCTCTCATGCATGCCTTGAGCAACTCCCTATCTGTCTGTTCGCCTACTGATAGTCAGTAGCTGTAATTACGTTTTCCCCTGATCAGTAATTTCTACTGCCTTTATACTTAACTGAATCTTTTTATTCTTCACCTAGCGTGATAGGCTTATGTAAAAAACACAAATATCCTCCGAGCTGCACTGTGCCCCTTTATGATTGAAATCATGTTTGACAGGTCTTTGTATCCATCTTCCCTGCTACTAGCAAAACAAAATCTTAAGTTCAATATCTAAATATCTTATATTTGCATTTCTTTACTCTGAACATTGCATCTTCCTATCTTGTAGACAGCAATAAGTACTTGCTTACTAATATTTTTAGAAAATTAATCATTTTCCTGCTCCATCTTTTTAATACCCAAGTGCACAGAAGTGCTTTCTACATGATTACTGCATTGCTTTAGAATTTTCATTAAGTAAAAATGAAAAGCTCATCTTTCCAATACATTTCAAAACAAAAGAGAAATCTTACATTACAGGACACCTAACACTAATTTTTCCAAATCCTGCAGTATGTCTCACATTATGTTAACTTGACTAAAATAAAACATTAAACACTGAATATTCATCAAACTGCCATCTCTCACCTTCAGCTGATCTGCTTCGATGTCTCCGTTTTTCCTTTCTCCTTTCCTCTTTTCTGTGATGTGATTTTTCTTTTTTGGAGGTTTGTTGAGGAGGTTTAATTGCCAAAGAATCATCCTCCTCACCTCTAGATTTTAAAAAATATATTAACATTATCAAAATGGATACATTTGATTTGTAAATACCACTGCTCAGAATTGCTTTGAAAAGCTGCTTCATAGTAGGTCTACAGAATTGTTGCAAAAGAAAGCTGGATCCTGGTTTCCAAAATCACTGGCAACGAGAGGACTAAAATAGCCACAAAATAAAAATACAAAAAAGGTTGTCCAGCTGAGAGAAAAGGTTTACTCTGAATTAACTATCTTAGTTTGATTCAGAAAATAGGATAAAGACCTGTCAACTTTATTTATGGATCTGGCTAGAAATTTAAGTAGTTATTCCATATTTTCTCTGTCGAAACCAGTACAATATGGTATAAAGTTTTAAATGTGAATCTTCTATATTATGATAAAGAAAAAAGGGTAACAATCCACATGATATTAAGTGTGTGTATCCCTCATACAAATAAAATAAATTGGCCATGAGTAAAATAAATCCATGGATATTTATAAAAGTATAATACCTGTAATTATAAAATGCCTTATCCAGTTGTCAAAACATTTCAAAAGGCTTCACACAATTAGTTACTTAGTTTTTTTTTAAAAAAGTACAATAACAGTGCTTATATGAGCTATTTATGCAGATAATAAGCAGGGTTTTTTAATGTTTGTATTTTGCTTTCTCGGTAGAAGGGTGTTTTCTATTTCCCACCACACATGTAAAAATGAAACTACTGCTAATTTAACGATTATAGCAGAACTACAAAACATATTTTCCCAACTTGCTCACAGAGGCTACACATATCCTGACATGGGGGGGGGAAAAAAAAATCAATGCTAGAAAACGTTTGAAGCTTTTATTTTCCATTGGCATTGGGGAAGGGAGCGCCACTACATCAGTACATGAAGTTACTAAGCATGACGAGGAGAAAGAGACCCAATTCATATATCCAAAACATGGCCCTCAAACTAAGACACATTTCACAATATATCAGCCTTCTAAAAAAGGTAAAACTGTTGTTAGAAGAAAAGTTGACAAATAGGGATCCTCTGGTTTCTGTTTTAAATACAGATGTTTCAAAACATGGCAACAAATGCATCTCGCAAGATCATATTTTAACAATATCTAGAAAACATTTTAAACTCGAAGAACAGGATCTGAAGAGTATCAAACTGGTGAAGGGTCTACAGGAAGGGTCAATGACTTCTTTCACCGATCTGCAAAAGAAAGTATTTGACCTGAATAATTTTAATAGGCATTTACAATGAAGTGCATGGGGAGGACAAGAAAATAGGCATTTCGTTTTAAATTAGAAAACATACCTATCATCTATAGATCCTTCTCGTCTATGTGGTGAATTGCGTATAGTTATCTCCATCTTGTCCTTGTGTTCTTGAAGTTCTCCTTCCTCCAGTGAGTCCCGCTTAGAATCCCTGTCATCCAACTGAGATGTATAAAAATAGGATGGTAATCCTGGACTGGTTCACTTATTAACATTTTAGTTTTCGTATCTTGTCTATGACACTTTTCTCATGTTCCAATTCATCTGCTCTTGACATTTTTCACCATCAATTCCCACTTATGTTCATTTTTACACTTCCATTCACACTTTATTACAATTTTCTCATCATATCTGGTTCATTAAACATGTGTGGACTATGATTCTATGATTGAGTTACAGATTGTTTTGAGAATGGCAAGGCTTGTAAACAATATAAAAATGAAAAACAGTGGCATAGAGAAGTCACACAACTTAATCAATACACCTGATATCATAGGTTTGACAGGTTTCTTAGCCTCGATGACAATGCAAAGATGTGGCTTTTTTGGCATTCAACATTCTGCAGCTTAATCACAGCAAAGTGTTAAGAGCCACATCCAAATTGACAATGAAAATAAAGCTTTCATAAAAACAGTAGCAGTTGCTGGAAAAAGGATTAGTTTCCCTGCACCTATATATTGCAAAGTACAACATTTCTTAAAGAAAACTACATCATGGAGAAAAACCCCTTTATTGTCACCTCCTTAAAAGTTTTTCTTTGGGCTGGCAAATTGAAAGGGACAATAAAAGGACTCCACTGTGGTACGGACAAAACACACTATCAAACACTATTTTGAAATCAAAATATTTTTGACATCTTAGCAATAAATGTTCACCAATAACTTAAAGTTGCATATTTTTAAATTTTCCATTCCTTCTTCATCCTATTAGACACAATTCTCCCATTAACTTCAGGGGAGTAGAATACGCAAAGCCCTGTGTGCCTGTGGAGTACTTTCACTCACTTAGCTGAGAAATACTTCCACAGTTTACAGTGTTGATTAAAATCCGAAGTTCAGGGTAGCTGTAAAATTTGTTGCATCTTGACTTGCAATTCTTTTTTTTCTAAAAAAACAAGTTTGTGCCCTGCTGATTTAAAGAACAATTTCAAAAACTTCTCTGGATTGATGGAAAAACCAACTGGGTAGCAACCTAGTGAAAAAAGCATATGTGGACCAAAAAAGGGACGTTCAGTGAAGCAATTACCACAATAGCATGGATAAATATAAAAAAATTACAAGCAAGAGAGGGAGTAAGAGATTACACAAACTAGGATTGCATATGCTGAAATTCAAAGTTCATGGGGTGATTTGATAGAGGTTTGCAAGATATTAAGGGGAACAAATAGGGTAGATGGAGAGAAACTATTTCCTCTGGTTGGGGAGTCTCAGATTAAAAATTGGAGCCAGACCTTTCAGGAGCAAAATTAGGAAAGGCTTTTACACACAAAAGGGTGGTAGAAGTTTGGAACTCTCTCCTGCAAATGGCAATTGATGCTGGAACAATTGCTCATTTTAAAAGAATGCTAGATTTTTATTAACCAAAGGTATTAAGGGAATTGGGGCAAAGGCGGGTATGTGGAGTTAGGTCACAAATCAGCCTTGATCTCACTGAATGACAGAACAGGTTAGAGGGGCTAAATGCCCTCCTCCTGTTCCTGAGTTTAGAGTCTATAGTAAAAGAAAAGCCTACCACAAGACACTATTTACGTATCCTGTTCAGAGGTGCGAGGAAGGAATTAGAAAAGGCTCCCCAGATATGGAAGCAGTATTCTACTCTTGGATTGACTTCAGCTTTATTTTAGAGTGATAAGAAATACTGAAAATGAAAGTAGTTTGACACAAATGAGGAACTCAAGCTCAGAGAAAAATTCCATTTGATCTCACAGGAGATGAGAATCTGTGCTCTGGATGGCAATGTTTTGTACGATTTCAGCTCAAAGGCCTATGACACTGAAATAAATTTTAATGTCATAATAATGAAGTACTTATTACTTTACAGAAATTTTAAAAACATTATTTAACATCTATCTTTGCTAATCCTTTCCTGTAAAAAATGTAATTTGAAATCTTTTACTTATCTTGCTCCTTTTGCCTCTAAGTGGTGTTCCAGATGTAGATATGCTTTTTAAGCATTGAGTTTTCCAGGCAATTGAAAGCCCAGACCTTTAAAATTGACAGTGTCACATCATAGATGCCACAGCTCAACCTTGGGTGCACTGTCATACATGACAACATGGAAGAGGCTGTGAACAAGTATTCTTGTTGGTGACCCAATACTGCTTAATGGCACCTAGACAAGTAAACATGTCCATTACACTAGGAGAGTTAAAAACTGGTATAAAAATATTGACAGATAAGGTCAAATATATTCCATTATTTCTTTTTGCCAACCTGCCCTTTAATTAGGTCAAACCAATAAAAGAAAATGGGATTGAATTGAATAAAATCTGCACCTTTTCAGTGGATAATGAAACAAAAGGATGGTATAGATTTTAGAAACCAAGCAAATCAGTACGAGTCATACACACAAATTAAACATGCCGATACGTATGCCAATTCTTAGATTAGCAAGGGCAGAATATATTGCCAGAAAAATGTAAAAACTAACCAGAATTCTGCATGGGCACCTCCACAATGTGGGCTATAAAATGAACTGAAAAAAATACATTTTTCTTGGAAGAGGATAATTAAGCAGTGCTTTATGTAATTAAATGACAGGTTTATTTGCAGTCTGAAGTTTACCTTTACAGTTTGCCTCAAGCTTCAGCATTCAATATTTAGAACAAGCTCACAATGGTGACATAATTGACACTAGTAGTACATACTAAAATACGTTACAAGATTATGAAAAGATTTCTGAACTGAATTAACCTGATTACCACTCACTGCTATGCTGTTCACAGGACATAAGCAAACTACATGTTGGAAATTATGAGAAAATTATTTGTTCCTGGGATGTGAGCGATGCTGGAAGACTACATTTATGCCCATTCCTAGTAGTCATGAAGGCAGTCAGTCAGTCAGTCAGTCAATCACATTGTGGGGGGCTGGAGTTACATGTAGGCTAGATCAAGTAAATACAGCTGCTTCCCTTCCCTTTACAGCATTAATGAACCAGTTAGATTTTTACAACAATCAGGCAGCTTTCATGGTCACTTTCTGGTAGTAGCCCACATAATTACCAGATTTATTGAATTTCAATTTCACAACTTGCCACAATAGGATTTGAATTGCTTGCCACTATACTCATCACATTAGAAGAATATTTTTTTTTTTTTTTTTAAGTACAGGACACCCAATCTACATTTTTTTCCTAGTATCTTGTAGCAAAAGTGGGATTTTAGCAAGTGCAAAGTGATGTTCAAAACTCAACTTTAAATGCTTTTCACAATTACAATTTACTTACTACAAAACTGAATGCGCTGTGGTAAAAGATTGCAAGACCACAATTCACTCATATGGTTGATTCTGAACACTCCTGCCTTTACCCAACTTCAATGAACATCTGCCATTTTTCAAACCCAGAAATCTCATGGATCAATAGAAACAAATGCCTTCAATTCAGGAGGTGCTCAATTGTTGTTGTACACTGGATATCACACTTCTAGAAGTATTCAACTACAAAAATGTCTTGTTGCTAAATATACAAGCAGGTTCAGGTAAAATGACCTGAGGCAACAGAGAATGCAGTAAGTTACAGTTGCACCCGAGTTCAGCTAACAGTCTTAATTTTTTGGGCACCTCTACAGCACTGGTACAGTCTGAGCATCACAGCTTGCTGCGTTCTCCAATTCATTCAACTGTCAGTAAGGTTCAATCAGTTGACTTCTGAAGTTGTGAAATCTTGCCCCAACAAAAATTTCATTAAGATAATGTTCTACTCTTAATACCATTTTCACAGACTTTAGCATTTACAAGTACTGTAGGATGGAGGGAAATACAGCTTCATCAGTATACTCACGAATCTATTTTTTTGCTTTGAGTCAGCGTATTCACTAACTTTGTCAATAGTTACAATCCTGAGCAGTCTCTTGTGCGAGAGCCACTCCCAGGAACAATCCAACATGCTGCACCGGAGTGACGGATTGTGGGTCTGCACCCGAGTCCCCACGCAGGTGAGCTTCTGATTTCAAGCATGTCAATCTCAGCAGTTGCCAAGTTGAGAAAAAGACAACTTATAGGACTGATAGTGCTATTAAACCGTAGGTCCTATAGTTGGATACAGAACTTTCAAATGGTCCAAGAATGGCACAATTTCCTTGCAGCCGCTCATGAAAGCAAAAGAAAAACAGGGCTAAATCGCAACTCTGCCAACATCCTATAGTAGGTGGGCTGTGAGTAGAGGCTACACATGAATGGAATTCGGACATGTGGTTCTTAGGCTGAATTAGGAGTAACTGAATACTGCAAATAAAGCTTTGCAACCGTTATTGAAGTAAGCAGCACCACAAAAAGAGACTAACTTAGGGATACAGAATGCTGACAGCATTACTACTTACATTTTTTGGACGTTTCACATCACCCTTTTCCTCCTGCTCTTTTCGTCGTTTCTTTTCCTGCAAAATCTCTTCAAGAGTTTTTACTTTCCAGTTATCCTTTTCATCTCCCATTGGTACAGACCACACTGAGCTAAAACAGAATCAGTTACATGCTAGTCATTAGGTTAGAAGAGACACAATCTGTCTGTCTCAACCGACTCATGCTGGACTTCAAAAAACACTTAAAAAATGTTATATGTAGACCACTTCCATTTCTTAAGGTGCAATGCAGACATTTTCTTCCTTCTGAACTGCTACTGAATTGCACACAGTCCTGGAAACACTTTTTTCAAAATCTTACCCCATCCATACTACAGAAGACACTTAGAAAAATAAATTTCAGGTCAAACTTATACCAATATACTAAACGATTACTAAATTTCATCATCTGCTACCAACACCAATTCAATCTGTTACTAGCTTGCAAGGAGATATTTTTTCCTCCTGCTAAATGAACAATTCCCAATGTTTTGGGCAGACTGAAAATGACTTATTAAAGGCCAGTTGTTGGCCATTTAGTTGGATATTCAAGAAAATTCAGTTCAGAACCTTTTTCGCAAACTACACTACACACCTCAGCAACACTCCAGTCATTGCAACTTTGACTTCTGACCCATGAGATTTTCCAAATTATTTTGGGTCTTAGATTTCAAGCCAATTTATAAAAATAAATTTAAAAAGTATTCCAGAGTGTTCATACACCTTCACTTTATTATCTTTTATCCTACTTGAATAGCAGCTCAAGCTAATTTTAACCATAAAATAATTTCAAAATAGTGACGCAATTTGAATTTAGGCAGACAAAAATCAAACTATTTAGACACACAGTGAGAGACATCACTGCTATATAATCAGCTTGTGCAGGTACATGTGAAGTTTTTTATTTTTACATCAACGTATTGCTCACTTCTCAAAAAGTTGCCTATACTTATTTCAAACATATAATTGCACGGATATAGGCATTTATCATAGATCTTGGATTTGATAATACCAACAGTGAATTTATTACTGCAGTACAGTGGAGTCCTTTTATTGTCACTTCCAATTTGCCAGCTAAAAAAAGTGACAATAAATGGTAACTGTTCTCCCATGGGAAATTCTCAAAAACATACATGAAATATTCTGCAAAATCAATAGAAAATAAATAAGAACCACTTTTTGCAGTAACTGCTACTGCCATTGTTGTGGAGCTTAACATTGTTCTACCATCTAGAAGGAACATTTGTATCCGACTAGCTATGCTGTAAAACAGCACAGCAAAATTACTGCAAAACTTCATCCAAATGCATATATTAGAAACTTAACATCAAATACATATATAAATTGGAATGAATTCCATTATTTTTACATTGTGTGATTGGTATGTCACTGCTCATTTGTAATCTCATTTCCTGATCAGCCTTGTCATCTCAATTGTCAATAAAATGTACTGATCAGAATTAATGCTTGGTTTGAAAAAAGCTCCCATTCAAGTGTCTTTCCTTGTCCCTTGATATTCAGTTAACCTAAAGTGACAAAAAAACATAATAAAGCCTACATGAACATAAGCATGTGTGTAAAAATTAAAAAGTTGGCAGGAATTGACAATAAAAAATGGCAGCATTTTTAGACCAAAAATTAACTGGCATCCATTCACGAGTTGGGATTTCAAACAAGTGTGTTATGAGACAGAAAAACGTGGACTCCACTGTACTTCCAACAACCCATCTATGGAGAACTTAAAGGAAAGCTGCATGTTAAAGGTTTTCTAGCAGAGAACAAGATCTAAATTCAAACACTATGCAGTAAACACAAGTGTAATTTTACCACTAGAAGGATGTTGAGAAAATGGATGTTGCTACAAGTCTCATTGTAGTGACTGTTCAGACTTACAAATGAACTCTTGCTCCAAGAGAATTGCGAATGTTTTTATACAGCACACTGAAAGCAAAAGGTACCAATTAGTTATAATTTGCCGCTTACAGTGTAACTAATGCATCTTTTATTACGTTGTACACTAGGTTAATAAGTTCACACCAAACTGAAAATGCTTATTTGGGATGTAACATAGTATTTTGAGAATAATTAAGCATTATCCCGATTTTAATTAGTAGAGACCAAGGAAATTAATTTTCAGATAATGGTATTAAAATTCCTCAAGCGTTGCCAATGTATTTACAAAATGTACCAAGTTTGAAATCAGAGGAATGACTCCTTACTTAATAGTCCATCATTAGCAAATAATGCTATGGGAAAATGTTTTCTAGAAAACTTTAATCTTCATCATTTGCAGTATGCAGGAATGGTGTTATTTGCACATTGGAAACAAAGACTATTAAAGGAAACAATTTATTGTGACCTTTCTGCCCACGACTGCCACAAAAGGATAGAAGTTGCATTTTATCAAATAAAGTACGATACACAATACTAGAACAGATATTAACCTAGGATTCATTTGTTGAGAATAACATGAGCTTTGCAATGAGACTTTGTTTCCAAACCATGCTCTGGGCACGTTAACAAGTAACAGTACATCTGTGTCTCAAGAAAATGACGAATCATAAATAAGTTTCATAGTCTTATCTGGTAAAAGGAGTTAAACTTTCAATCTCATTTTTGTACCTTAACAAATGACAGTAATTAGGGTACCAACTATAAAATCACTAGATCCAGTTCTCTGCTATAAATAAATATAATCCTCTGAAGCATGGCGTAATGCCATTTGGTACACTTGCAACCAAAGAAGATTAACTAAATGAAGTGGTACTGATTTGTCAGTTATAAACTTTTAATATATGAATGAATCACAGGTTTTTGAAGACTAGTAAGTAAAGGGACTTCTTGAACAAGAGTTTAATTATCAAAGACAGTAAGGAAAAAAAGAAACCAGGTTTACTGCTCCTGATCACCATTACATGACTCTACCAGGTCCAAACAGATTTAGATTCAGCTGTGATGCCTTTCATGATTAAATAACCTACCAACACTCCTGTCCGGGTTCACATATGAAGAATGGATACTTGGGTAAGATACTATAGAACTGCTAACACCTATGGACCCATAGAGTCAGCACCTTCAGGAGAGGGGAGACAAATGGAAAAAATGAACATATAACTCTATGCAATGTAGTTGTCTCATGACACTTTTTAAACATTGATCATTCACGACTACATTACAATAAGTCAGTACTTGCATCCTCCCAGGCTGAAGTAGTGGGCGCAACAGCACGATTCAAAATGAAACCGGGATTCAACCATCAACCGAGATCTTTTGTTAGTTACCTCAGTTTGATTTGACCAAGGCCAGCTCTCCTACCTTTCCCACTGCAACCCAGAGATTGCCTCTGAATGAAAACATGGCTTTTCTTAACGGGGCAGCTGAAAATTTTGAGGGGAATAACTTCATACGCCCTTTCAAATTATTGAAGGTATCCATCCATTTTCAAACTAACTGGGTTTGTTTAGCGAAAATATCATTCCTTTTGGGCCCAGGTTTCCTGAAAAGCTGAAAGTGTTGGCACCCAATGGCAGGTGGACAAGGCAATGATTCAAATGCTATGGCGCCTCAAATATCACCAACTGGTACTTTAGACCAAAGAAACCAAGGCCTTTCGTGTCCCCAGTAACGGGTTAGGGGTCTGGCAGGGGCCGGGCCAGGCCAGCAGCACACTCACCCGAGGCCCTCACTACCCTGCGCCGCCTTTTTCAGGAGCTGCTCTCCGTGCGGAAGAGAGGAAATACCGCCAGCTTCACTCTATTTAACATCCGGAGCTAAAGGGGGCTTCAACTCAATCACTCCAAGTACAAACTCTCCACCACCGGCCTCACCTCGTTCCCGCAGACCCCCAACACCCGCACCTCATCCACGGCGTCGCGTCTATAAGCCGTCACTTCCGGCGCGGTGTCCGCCCCGCGCACGCGTGCTGAGTTGCTCCATTGCAGCTTGAAGTTTGTAGCAAGTTGGGAAGTTTTGGGTGTTTGCACTTGACGGAATAAAACTGTTGTAGGCAGCAACTGATGCTGCCAGACCTGCTGAATGGTTCCAGCATTTCTTGTTTTTATCTTAAAATTATAACTGGATAAAATCACGAATACAATTGCAAGTGGCTAATAAAAATCTTTCAGTCACTGTAAACATTGCAATTTTGCCAGATCACTATTAAAAACACACTTTCCAAACTACAAAACTCCCAAAGAGCTTTTAAAAAGCTTTTTAAAAAAAGAGTAAAACTGAAAAACAGCTCCAATAAAATTCTCATTTTTTGTTAGGATTACGTATTCAGTGTTTTTCTGGAAAAATGAAACCAATGGCTTTAGCATTTATATAAATTTATATAAACTGACGAAAAATGTAATTACAATAGGAATGCTTGGGGACATTAGCTTGCCATGATTTAAGGGCAGGTACACCAAACATTCGATCTGTTGTATTAGGGGAAAAAGCTGAAGTAAACAAAAGTGCAATTTTTGCAGGAATGCATTTAGGGTTGCCAGCTGAGACTGGAGGCACTCGATGGTTTGATTACACAATAGTCTGATCATGTAACGTTTGTAAATGTTATTGCATTTGCCTTATCAAAGTTGGGACCTTCTGGTTGATTATCCTTTTCTCCTGGTTTCGCACCAGTAGCTGCTGCGTAAGGAGTTTCAGTAACCAACAGGTTAGTCTTCTACTTTGCAACAGTGACTGCACTTTCAAAAGTACTTCATTTGGTGTGAAGTGCTTTGGGACATTCTGAGATCGTGAAAGGCACTATATAAATGCAAGTCTTTTCTTCCTAGTGAAATTTTCAATAGACCTAGCTTCAACAGCGTTTTACCAGGTGGACGGATTAAAGAGTTCTCCCCGGTGTCCTGGACAAAATTTAGCCCTCAGTAAACACCGCTAAAAGAATTATCTTCTCATTATCAGATTGCTGCCTCTGGGGATCTGGTGCACAAATTGGCTGCCGTATTTCCTACATTGTAATAGCGACCACCCTTCAAACAGTACTTCATTGGCTGTAAAGCGCTTTGGGAAGTCCTGAGGCTGAGAGCCGGTATATAGACGCAAGTTTTTTTTCAATACGTGATTCATGGTATGGCTCAATAATATGGGCAGCTCAATAATATGGGCGGTGCAGTGGTTAGCACCGCAGCCTCACAGCTCCAGGGACCCGGGTTCGATTCTGGGTACTGCCTGTGGGGAGTTTGCAAGTTTTCGCCGGGTGCTCCGGTTTCCTCCCACATCCAAAGACTAGCAGGTGATAGGTAAATTGCCCCTAGTGTAGGGAGGTGATAGGGAATATGGGATTACTGTCTTTTGGGCCTCCTTATCTCGAGAGACAATGGATACGCGCCTGGAGGTGGTCAGTGGTTTGTGAAGCAGCGCCTGGAGTGGCTATAAAGGCCAATTCTGGAGTGACAGGCTCTTCCACAGGTGCTGCAGAGAAATTTGTTTGTTGGGGCTGTTGCACAGTTGGCTCTCCCCTTGCGCCTCTGTCTTTTTTCCTGCCAACTACTAAGTCTCTTCGACTCGCCACAATTTAGCCCTGTCTTTATGGCTGCCCGCCAGCTCTGGCGAATGCTGGCAACTGACTCCCACGACTTGTGATCAATGTCACACGATTTCATGTCGCGTTTGCAGACGTCTTTATAACGGAGACATGGACGGCCGGTGGGTCTGATACCAGTGGCGAGCTCGCTGTACAATGTGTCTTTGGGGATCCTGCCATCTTCCATGCGGCTCACATGGCCAAGCCATCTCAAGCGCCGCTGACTCAGTAGTGTGTATAAGCTGGGGGTGTTGGCCGCTTCAAGGACTTCTGTGTTGGAGATATAGTCCTGCCACCTGATGCCAAGTATTCTCCGAAGGCAGCGAAGATGGAATGAATTGAGACGTCGCTCTTGGCTGGCATACGTTGTCCAGGCCTCGCTGCCGTAGAGCAAGGTACTGAGGACACAGGCCTGATACACTCGGACTTTTGTGTTCCGTGTCAGTGCGCCATTTTCCCACACTCTCTTGGCCAGTCTGGACATAGCAGTGGAAGCCTTACCCATGCGCTTGTTGATTTCTGCATCTAGAGACAGGTTACTGGTGATAGTTGAGCCTAGGTAGGTGAACTCTTGAACCACTTCCAGAGCGTGGTCGCCAATATTGATGGATGGAGCATTTCTGACATCCTGCCCCATGATGTTCGTTTTCTTGAGGCTGATGGTTAGGCCAAATTCATTGCAGGCAGACGCAAACCTGTCGATGAGACTCTGCAGGCATTCTTCAGTGTGAGATGTTAAAGCAGCATCGTCAGCAAAGAGGAGTTCTCTGATGAGGACTTTCCGTACTTTGGACTTCGCTCTTAGACGGGCAAGGTTGAACAACCTGCCCCCTGATCTTGTGTGGAGGAAAATTCCTTCTTCAGAGGATTTGAACGCATGTGAAAGCAGCAGGGAGAAGAAAATCCCAAAAAGTGTGGGTGCGAGAACACAGCCCTGTTTCACACCACTCAGGATAGGAAAGGGCTCTGATGAGGAGCCACCATGTTGAATTGTGCCTTTCATATTGTCATGGAATGAGGTGATGATACTTAGTAGCTTTGGTGGACATCCGATCTTTTCTAGTAGTCTGAAGAGACCACGTCTGCTGACGAGGTCAAAGGCTTTGGTGAGATCAATGAAAGCAATGTAGTGGGGCATCTGTTGTTAGGGTTAGTATAAATGGGTGGTTGTTGGTCAGCACAGACTCAGTGGGCCGAAGGGCCTATTTCAGTGCTGTATTTCTAAATAAATAAAAAACAGCTAATGCAGCATACAATAGGATAAGAAAGAAAAATAGTACACTATCGTGAACCCAAAACTGCTTTGTGCTACATTCCTCATCTGTGATATTCTCTATTGGCTCCTGTCCTAGGATTTAGAGCACTTTTCCTCATAGGGAGGGAGAGGTCAAAGGTTTTCAAACAACCTGTTGTAGCTCTCTCTGTTATTACAAGTTGTCTTGTACTATAAAAAGGATCAAATTACTTTTTGTTACCATGATACAGCAATGTATAATTCTCATGAAGCCCATAATCATAGAATGGTTACAGCACAGAAGGGGGCCATTCGGCCTGTTGTGTCTATGCTGGCTCTCCACAAGAGCGACTCACCTGGTCCCACTCACCTGCCCTTTCCCCATAGGCCTGCAAATTTTTTCTCTTAAGATAATTATCCCTTTTGAAGGCCATAACTGAATCTGCCTTAGTCACACTCTCAGGCAGTGCATTCCAGATCCTAACCACTCGCTGCATAAAAAAGTGTATCGTCTTGGTTCTTTTGGCATTCACCTTAAATTTGTACTCTCTGATTCTCAATCCTACCATCAATGGGAACAGTTTCTCCATATCTACTCTGTCCAGACCCCTTCTGATTTTGAACACGTCTTATCAAATCCCTTAATCTTCTTCAAGGAGAAAGCCCCAGATTCTCCAATCTAGCCATGTAACTAAAGTTAATAATGGGTGTGATAACTTGCATGCAACAGGCAGTGAATATAAACACAAGACTATGAAAGCATGCAAGGAAAAGGTCCTAATTCTTGTGAGAATGCGATGAGTACAACACTATTGCATGACACTGACGGTAAACAATTCAAGCCCTTCAACATGGTGAGATGAAAAGAAAAATTGTAAATAGCAGACACACTTAATACAGTGCATTCTTGGAAAGTGTGGCTAGCTTCTCTTCGCTCGAGGAGCAACACCTGATCTTTTAATTAGGCACTCTACAGCCTTGCAGACTGAACATTGAATTCAATAACTTCAGAGCATGACTGGCCATTTTTAAAATATTTTATTTTTTAACAATGTGCTTGCTTTTCATGTATTCAGAGTTGCTCATTATTCTGCTATTAACGCACTCTCTGGACTAATGCTTTGTTTCACCACAAGCATTAACACACTCTTTGCCTTTGTCCCAGGACAGCTGTTATTTAATCTCCCTCTGCACTATGAAACACCCTTCCCCTTTGTTCTCTCCACAACCCCCCTCCCCTTCACTTGCTTAAAACCTAATTCTTTTCTAACCGTTGCCAGTTCTGATGAAAGGTCACAGACCTGAAACACTAACTTTGCTTCTCTCTCCACAGATGCTGCCAGGCCTGCTGAGTAATTCCAGCACTACTTGTTTTTATTTCAGCTACATCAATGGCCCTGGTTTCAGGCATTATTGTTGAAGAAACAAAGGTATTGATTTGACACTGCAAGAAAAACAGAAAATACTGGAAATACTCAGCAGGTCTGGCAGCATCTGTGAAGACAGAAGCAGAGTTAACTATTCAGGTCTGTGACCTTTCATTAGAACTCCAGTCACACACTTGAAATGTTAACTCTGCTTCTCTCTCCATAGATGCTGCCAGATCTGCTGAGTATTTCCAGCATTTTCTGTTTTTATTTCAGATTTCCAGCATCCGCAGTATTTTGCTTTTATTTCTTCTGTTTCTTCATGCTTTTTTTGAACTGTGGCACAAATTTAAGCTTCTTAAACTGTATCACCAAAATGTAACTTACAGAATATGCATACTAGCTGTACCATTTTGATTAGTAGCAGTTCTCTCATCGTTTTGCTCATGCTAAGTTAGAGGATACACCATTTTACAATAGGGATGTTATGGCATGTAAGTGTATATTATCAGGGCCATTGAGTTATTTCTGAATAAATCAAATGCTTTTTTTAAAAACATGGTATTCAGGAATTTTTGCAACATTTTGATATCAAATAGTGTCAATTTTTTTGTGAAAATTGTAAATGAAAGGCCTTCATTATTAATTGTTCATTTATCTACTGAAGTTCAAGTTAAGCAATTTTAATAAAACAAAGCTCAAGAAGATGGTAGGCTGCACATTACATAGTGGAGGTTAACATTTTGTGTTCAGCAGTCATTGTCACTTTAGTGGAAAAGGAGAAGGGCTATGGAGTTTAGCAACAGTTCTGGGGTGTTAGCTTTAAGATCAGGAAGGCAGTTTGGGCTATTTTAGTTCATCCAATCAGCAGTGGGATGGCAGGGATGGGGGAGTGGTGGGGGTTGGTGGTGAATGGCAGCATAGGGGGCTCTGGAGCCCCGGGAACAGGCAGTCAGGTCTTTAATCACTGGAAGCAAAGGATCCAAGGATGTGGCAGCATTAAAGGTGTTGGGCTCTTAAGCATTGAGTTCTGTGGGTGTGTCAGAACTTGAGTAAGTTTTGACATACTTTGCATGTCCAATCTTGCTTTTCAAATCAAAATAAAATTCTTAAATTTTCCTCGAGTAAACATAATTCATGTCAGATAAAAATCCTATAAAGTTATCAGGTTTTCATTGAAAAGATCAGTTACTTTGCACTGCAATCAGTTACTGAAAGGGGGAAGATGTTGGCCACAGGCCATCACACTGACATAAAACTTAAGGGCTAGATTATAGTCCAAATGTGATATTACCTGAAAAAAAAAATTTTTCTCCAGCTTTGGAAGAAAAAAGGAATTCTGTTACAGCATGAAAAGAACACTTCAGTTGTACAGACAATCAGACTTTAGGATATATGGGCCGGAACTTTACAGTGGGTGGACGGGAGCTGGCTTCCGCCTCGCCTGGGGATCCGTTCCGTATTTTACGGGTCCCCAGACTTTAGTTGTTCTATTGTCACGCCTCATTGAGCTGCCGGCCAGTTAGCGGGCCGGCAGCTCTTAGTCCCAGCAGTGCCAACTGGAGCAGTGGCCACTGCAGGGACTACAGCCCAGCGTCAAGAAAAGATGTCAGGGAGCCGGGAGGAAAGGTAAATCTTGGTTGCCTCGCCGTTGGTAATTGGTTGGGCCCCGGCGAGGCAAAGGTGGTCGGTTGGGGGCGGGGGGTGGGGGTGTTGGGTGCTAGGGGTAGTGGGGGCAGCCCTCCATCGGGCACCCTGTGCCCTTTCAGCAGGGCCCCTCCCACCCGCCGGGACGATTGCAGCCGCCTGGTTTTCCCAGGTTGCTTTTCCCGGCTCCAGGACGCCCACTTGTCAAGCGTAAAATCTGTGTGGAGGTGGGCTAAGGACCTTACGTGGCCACTTAAGGGCCTTGATTGGCCTGGGGTAGGCATGTCATTTTTCTACCCACTCTCTCCCCCTGCCCTACATAAAGGGGGGTGGAGGTGGGAGCAGGTCAGGAAAGCCTCCTGGAGCCTCCCACTCCATTTTACGCCACCATCCGGCTCGTTGAGGTGGCGTTAAAATCCGGTCATGGGAATTTCAGTACTCTATACGTGCTCAGACTGCAGCATTCAGGAATTGCAAGCAGAAAGTCATTGCTATTGGAAAAATATTAACTGCAAGTCTAGGCTTTTGAGAGTGGCTGAGATGGATGAAGGAAAAGGTGATATGGGAGCAGGAAGGGTAAACGGGATTAGAACTATTTGCTCACATGGAGGCTAGATGCCGAAACAGACTTGTTGGGCTAAATGGCCTGGCTCCATGTTGTATCTTTGATGTAAACAACGATACTCAAATAGACCAGATAATTTTATTTCAGCTCAGTGGGAGTACTCTGGCCTCTGAGGTCATGGATTCAAGTCCCATTCCAGACTTGAGCACAATCTAAGCTGACACTTCAATGCCATACCAAGGGACTGCTGCAAAATCAGAGGTGCTGTCTTTCGGATGAAATTAAATTGAGGCACTGTATGCCTTCTTAGGTGAATATAAATGATCCCATGACAATATTCAAAGAAGAACAGGGAATTCTCCCTGGTGTCCAGGCAAATATTTATCACTCCATCACTAAATCAATCAGATTATCTGGTCATTTATCTCATTGTTATTTGTGGGATCCTGATGGTGCAAATTGCCTGCAATTTCTATATTATAGCAGGGACTACACTTCAAAAGAAGTTAATTGAATGTGAAGTGCCTTGGGACATTTTGAGCTCAAGAAAGGTGCTATATAAATGCAGGTTCTTTCTGTACTCTATTAGCCTGGTACTCAAACAGGTTTATGATAAAACATTCAACAGGCACCATTTTGTAACGAACAGCATTAAAGTCAGATGATTTTTAATCAAAATGGAAAAAAAGTTTACAATATATAGCACAGCATTCATATTAATAGATTAAAATTGATTCCATACAAATTGTGTTACTTCAGCAACAATGGAGATCAGCTCCACTTGCCAAGCTGGTCACTATCCATACATCATTCTAAAAATTGAGAACTCAGCATGATTCCCATCGGTGATTTCATATGGATAATCTAACGAGATAATTTTGGTTTTGTGAAAGATTAATAATACAGATTGCTCTTCAACACTATAAATAGGGAATAACAGAGACTCAAATAAACCTGAAACCAGAGTTCAAAGTAATCAATAGGACTCCAATTATCAAGGTCACTGGCGTTCACGTTTTTTCCATAATACAGCTCTAGATGGAGCAAAGAATTAAAAACAGAGTATGTCAAACACAATTATAAACAATGTTGGCAAGGAATGCCTTCTCAAGGGGGAAAATAAGTTAGCTTTTTAATATAGTGGTTTACATTAGTCTTAAAGTGCATTTGGGAGGAGAGAATGTGTTTCAACTAGTACAGCTTCAAGTAATTTTTTTGTCAATAAGGGCAATTTGTGTCTGAAGCAGCAAGTACTTGACAAAGTTCTGTTGCCTGGAGAATAGTACTTGCCCTGGGTAAAACAAAAATCTTTAACATAGAGTGCAATTGAAAGTACAACTGTGGAAAAGCCTTTCACACAAAATACTATTCAAATGTTAACAATTACATCAGATGCAAACTTTTCCCCCTAAGTTTAGATTTACATAGTAAACAAGTAATTGCTGTTTCACGTAAAAGTCTCAGTTCTGGAAACCAAAAGCACACAGATGCTATTACGGAATTTATGCTCAAATTTGAATACAAATCCTTGAAATGCCACAATACTGTAAACTCTCTATTCATTGGTGAAAGTTAATTATTTGACAGAAACAGTTCAGATTAGTATACCCTGAGAAGTAGCTTCAATGATTACACACATCGTTAACATTTTTAAACAAATTGTGGGTGCTTGATGTTAGTGAGAAAAAGCATATTAATGCATAAAATCATTAACAGTTCTCAAACAAAAGCAAACAATCCATTTAATTGTTGATTACAGTGTTCATTTCATTTAACAAATTCAGAAATTAAGCTGGACAGGTTGATTATTGAATGCAGCTCCAACAACACTTGACTCCATCCAGGACAAAGCAGCCCATTGATCGGCACCGCATCCACCACAGTGGCAGCAGTGTGTACCATCTACAATAGGCACTGCAGCAACTTGCCAAACTCGCGACACCTACCATCTAGGAGGACAAGGACAGCAGACACATGGGAACACCACCACCTGTAAGTTCATCTCAAAGCCACACACCATCCTGACTTGGGATTATATCACCATTCCTTCAATATCACTGGGTCAAAATCCTGAAACTCCCTTCCTAACAGCATTGTGGGTGTACTTACACCACATGGAATGTAGCAGTTCAAGAAGGGGGCAAACCACCACCTCTCAAGGGTAATTAGGGATGGACAACAACGCTGGCCTTGCCAGCGATGCTCACATCCCACGGAGAATAATGAACTACTGTATCTTAAACATAAACAACACATTTTCTGGACCAAACACAGATCAGTACGAATAGTTAACGTTCCTTGGTTTCACAAAGTTATAGTTTGGCTCAAGTGAAAAGGAAAACTTTAGCTGAATAAAATGGACACAGACTCGGCAGTCCCACACAGTTCTCTCTCACCAACTCCATCCTTGGCAGCTGTCTGAGGCTGAACGCTACCTTGTGTCATGCTTGACCACGAGATTCTGACCACATATTCATGTCATCACTAAGACCCTCTATTTCCACATCCATAACATCGCCCAACCCAGGCTCTGCCACTGAAATCTTCATCCATGCCTTTGTTACCTCTAACCTTTGTTACCTCTAGCACTACTGGCTGGCCTCCCAAGTTCTAACTTCCATAAACTTGAGGTAATTCAAATCTCTATCTGTGTTCCAACTCACATCAAGTCCTGTTCATCCTGAACCCTGTGCTCACTGACCTACAGTGGTTCCTTGTGAAGAAACACCTCTATTTTAAAATTCTCATGCTCATTTTCAAATCCCCTCTATGGCCTTGCCCCTCCCTATCTCTGTAATCTCTTCTAACCCTATAACCCTCCAAGATATCTGTGCTCCTGTTCTCTTGAGCATCCCCGATTTTAATCACTGCACCAATAGTGCCCATGCCTTCAATTGCCAAGACCCTAAGCTCAGGAATTCTCACCTTTAAAACCTGTCCCTTTGACCAAGCTGCCCTCATATCTCCTTATGTGGCTCTGTGTCAAATTTTGTTTGATAACACTCCTGTGAAGTGCCTTAGAATGTTTTACTACGTTAAAGGCGCTATATAAATGCAAGTTGTTGTTCATTGTTGTTTCCGAAAGCTTTATGAAAATACAATGCCATCTTTTAGGAAGTTATAATTTTCACAATTGGTATTTTAAAAATCTTTAAATCTGTTCACTTTTGAGATTGTTAAAGGTCCTCACTCAGCAGAGGCTGAACTTCCTGCCCATTATTATTGCATGATACCAAAGCCTGGATTTTCTCTTGTTGATATTGTCGAGCCCGATTATACAGAAACACTCCAACGATGACTAAGGCTGTCCCAAAGGCAGAGTATGCAGTAATCTTGTTACTGAAGATGATGATACTAAGCCAAATCGAAAGGGCATGCTTCACAGTACTAGCAACACTAAATTGTGGAAAGCAAATAATTAAATATTAAACATTTTCAGTATTAATCCTTTATTTCACATTGCAAATATTCCACTCCCTCCTCACCCCAAGTTTGAGCTTCCATCATTTCAACTCTAATTACTAAAATGATAATTAGCAAAGCAGCCTTTGTTAGTTAAGAAAAAAAAAGCTGTTTATGAAATATTGAATTAAACAGGCTTAAACTTTGACAAAATGCTGTGAACAAATAAAGATGTCAGCAGAGATTAGTTATTATAATCAGCTAAAAATAACAGAACCTGAATAAATAATCTGTAAACTAATAATGAATACAAAGATGCATGTGGCCAATTCAAATGTTCACAAGTAGAAGGCAAGGCAATTTATTTCTGCATCTTGATATGAGCCCTCTATACACATAGGAAAAGACAGAGAAAAGGACTAGAGACAATCACGATGTAGTCACTTCTCAAAAGAGAATAATTTAATGGGCACAGCTGACAAACTGAAACTGCAACATAATGCGTAGCCTTAGGGGAGGGGAAGAAATATTTGTCAATCCATATTTAGAGTTTTGTAACAGATCATGATAACTATGTCAAGGCCATACTTCTGCTGGGGAGTTTTAGTTACGAAAAACAAAATGTTTAGTATCATAAACAGCAGAAACTGTAGTTTTTTGTATTTCAGTGCCTAGTAGCAAGTTTCCAATATCAATGTATTTACAACATTAAATTTTATGTGAACACGTCATCTGAATCTAGTGGCAAGATTTCATTTGGAATTTTGTGCCCAATTGACATTCAGCAAGTTTTACAGCATAAGCTACATGTCATAGAAATTGTAAAGAAACAATTGACAGCATACTTTAGTAATTTGCAGACCACTTATTTCAGTCAAATTCAGGTCAATTTACACAGTATATGTAAATTATTCTGAAACTCACTGAACAGAAAGTGATCTTTATGTACTCTACTGACCTCCCTATTCAACAGACGTGTATCTGCTGGTCAGACTGGTGTCAGTTTAGCATTTTTGACTGACGCTTTGCTACTTTTTCCACAGAACTATGGCACCAGTACTCTTCTTCCCTTCCCACCACCACACTTGCTATGTGCTTTTCATTTAATTTTTATGATGTTTGCTATTTTTAAATTATAAGCTCAATGCTTCCGAGTCAGAAGATCATGGCTTCAAGTCCCGCTCCAGAAACATAATCCAAGCTGACACTTACAGGACTGATGGAGTGCTGCACTGTCAGAGGTGCTATCTTTCAAGTGAGACAAGTACCTGACAATGTGGAAAATTGCCAACTTATGTCCTATCCACAAAAAGCAGGACAAGTTCTGATGAAATATCATTGACCTGAAACACTGGCCTGAATTTCCGGGGCCCCGCTCGAGACAAGAACGGAGGCAACGGGGGACCCGAAAATACTGGCCCCAGGCAGCGTGTCAATTTCAAGGTGCCAATCCCAGCGCCGACAATGCTCAGCAGGGCAGGGGGAAGGAACGATAGGAATTCTGCTGTCTCTCCAATTCAGGCCAATTATGATAGTTTAAAAGCTCATTAAGAGCTTTTAAGGGGTTGCAGTTCAGATTTTTAAAGTGCCACTCAGATTACCTGCACCTTTAGAAACTGACCAGCTGAAGGCAAGCAGGTACAGAGTGGGGAGCCAGTCAACAGGGCAAAGTGGGACTGGGCACTTGGTAAGGGGGTACCTTGGCACTTCACAGGGGGCAGGAAGAGTGGGCACTCAGAACCCAGGCTTTAAATAGAGTCATAACCCCCTGGCATTATGGGGGCAGAAGAGCAGGGAACAAGGCTGTCAAGGACAACTGGGCGGCCACCTGCCCAGAAGGAAGGCTCCAGCTGGTAATGGGGGCATGACTGTCAGATTTTGCGCACAATGGCGATGAGGAGCAACACCCTTCGAAGGAGGGGCAGAACCCCGGGCATCAGGAGAGCAAAGAAGGGCAGGAAGGCAACAGAAGCCAAACGCTCAACACAGGATCAACCACCAAAAATGAAGCTACCTGGAGATGACCGAGAACTAGTGCCACAGGAGACTGCGACTCTCCAGGCAAATGGTCACAGCCATCTGTGCCCTCATCACTGAAGACCTCACAGCACTGGTTGCTATACCCTGCCAGTGGCCATCAGTCATTGTGATCTTGAACTTCTTCACTTTTGGCTCCTTCCAAGGAGCAAAAGCAGAACACCACTGCATCTCACAGGTCACGCATGTCCTCTTTGCCAAAACCCGACAGCACATTCACTTCACAACAGACATAGCCTCCCAGGGACAGAAAGCTCTGGGTTTCGCCTCCATTGCTGGATTCCCCCAGGTACAGGGCATCATCAATTGCACCCATGTGGCCAATCAAGGCATCCAGTGAGCAGCCAGTGAGATCCATCAACAGGAAGGGCTTCCACTCCCGCAACATCCAACTGGTCTGCTGCCACAAGAGCTTCCCACATGTGTACACCTGCCTTTCTGGCAGCTGCTAAGTCTCCTTCATCCTGCATCAATGCAGGCTGCCTCAGTTCACACCAACCTTTAAAGTGTGCAGATGGAACCTAGACGACAAGGGAAATCCCTTGAAAAGATGGCTGCTGACTCCTCTACAGCAGCCCTAGACAGGCGATACAATGAATGCCACCTGTTCAGCAGGACAACCACTGAGTAGACCATCAGATTTCTGAAGATGTGATTCTGGTGTATGGACTGGTCAAGTGGTGCTCTCCAATATCCTCCTGCAAGGGTCTTGGTCATTGTAATTTGTTGTGCTCTCCATAACATGGACCTCCAGAGAGGTGTGGACCTTGAGGACAATGAGGTCCTGGTAGGAGACTGCTCACTGGGGAAGGAGCAAGAGGAGGTGGTGAGACAGGAGGAGGAATTTGAGGCGGAGGGAGATGATGCTGAATAGACAGCTTCCCCTGCTGCATGACAAGGTGGCCTCCTCCTCCTGCCACCCTCTGAGTAGAGGACCTCCCTTCTCTCCCTCATGGCCTCCAGCATTAGATCCAAGTCGGCATCGATGAAGCAAGGGTCTGACCTGCCCCAGATGCTAGGCCTGAGGCTCCCTGTGACATCTCGCTTCCCTCTGGTGCAGTGGAAGGCTTTGGCACAAACTGCAAATCTCTGCCTCAGGACAAACAGCAGCCTCAGTGGATGCTGCCATGGGGTGTCTAAATGAATCCCACACTTCTTCATGTGACACAGCTCCATTCCCACTCCCACTGGCTATAAGTGCACAGAAAACCCATCTCCATATCAATTAAGGACTCACCCCCATGAAAATCTGAACTTTAATCAGTTTCTCACCATAGGTGCGTTTCTAACCCAAAATAGGTTCTTGTTTCCTGCTTCCATGGTGAAAATTCAGTCCATTAACTCTGTTTCTCTCTCCACAGATGCTGCCAGACCTGCTGTGTATATCCAGAATTTTCTGTTTTTATTGCAAGTTCTTTCCTGGTCATTTTCAAACAGATTTCTCATTTGTGTTTTGAGAATCACTGATTGGATATTATGACTTACTTTAATGCATGACTTCTGTGGAATTGTTTGAGCTTATATTTTAAATTAGAAAACATATAGTTACAGCAGAATACTTTCACAATTGAGAGCATAGAACCTACATGTAACTGCATACAGACATTGCAAATATACAGCAAATTTTACTGGTGTGTGCATGTGTTCCTCTTTTTGCTGATATTAGTGAAAAAAACAACTCTCAATAACATCAACAGAAGTAAATAGACTCTGGTGTTCCAACACAGTTACACTTAGATGATCAGTTGAGCAGTGTGCTCTCACCTTAATGTAATATCTTCTAACACCTCCAGATGGAATAGCAGCCACTGTGTAGCTTTTATTTCTCCTTTTGGACTTAGTCCCTGCACATTACGTTTGACCTTTTTGATTAATCATTTCTCACATTTTGCCTGTTTTTGTGCTTTTCGGTTGATCATTCCCTGCTTACTGGTTAACTATTACTAGGCACACCTTCAGTTTTCTATTCAAATGCGTACTCATCATTTATTACTGACTTTTGTCGCTCTACTCATGAGCCTACCTGAAAGTAACAGGCGATATCCTTCCCATTAAAGCATATGCAGTCACACTCTGAATATGGAATAAGATTCCGTCAATAAGAAGCAGCATCACAATATCTTGGTTAAAACTGAAACTTTGTCCACTCTTTCCAAGGACTGGAATATCCTACAAGACGAAAAGGAGCTGGATTATTTACCTTTCGATCAATTGCATACAAGGCAACCAAAACATGGGACTGCTTTGGGTCTATATATTAATTGCTACATTCCAAAGCAAATTAAATATGCCCAGAGTTAGCATATTTACAAATGGCTAGCTCCACTCAACTATCAGTAAGCATAACTATATAGCTCTACCATTACAATATAAAGTATGAATGTATAAAGCATCACTTACACATAGAAAAGGCCATTTGAAGTTGCACAATACTCTTTGGGTGTTTTATTATAAAGGTTAATCTCCCCAGCTGTTACAGATTTACAAAAAAAACTGAATGCACCTACAATGTGTCTCCCTCACTATGCCTTTCCATTTAACTTCCATTTTGATCCCCCTCCTTTTGTGCCCTCGAAGTTTAGTTTACAAGACATTTACATAGTCATTTCTGCATCTGTCTGCAGGACGTTTTCACTTTCTACAAGTCTGTCATCCCTTCCGTTTTGACTGTTTGTTGTACAGTTTGTATGCATCTGTATTTTCTCGGTATAGAATTAGGCTGTTATGAAGGGCATCGGAGAAGTCAAGTATGGGTGTAACAACAATGTGGATAAGAGTTTTAGTAGAGGTGGTGGGGTTGGTGAGGTAAATGCAGATGCAGAAATTTAAATGAGCAAGCTTGATTATGGATATCATGAGTTTCAAACTCAAACGCAGATCAAACAGGATACTGGAATACCCATCTGATTCATCCTGAACAGTCAGATCAGAAGAGAGATGGAATCAACTCAAGGATTTTCAACAGAAACTAAGTAGGTAGCTTTAGTTGATCTAATGTTCAGTCAATTTCTGGCTAATATACAACTTGTCAGAAAAACAAACTGACACTACTGAGTTGCCAAAGGAGTCAAGGGTAGTGGTGGGGAGATAGATCTAGAGCTGAACGTCGACAACATAAATGTGGAAGTTCACCCCATGGCAAAGGTGAACATGCAAATTAGCAAAAGGAAAGGACTGAGGAAAGCACCTTGGGCTATTCCCCAAATGTCCATGAAAAAAGTCATTCTTGTGGTGGGTCTATGATTCTGCAGTTGGGATAAAACTGTTTGTTTTAGTTATGTAAGCTCAAGGAGTCAACCCATTATGCTTGCTCGTTGAGTATCAATGTTAAACATAGATTCCAGCAGTGTGTCTAAAGAGCAGATTTCAAGTTGATGTGTACAAGCAGAACAGTACATGAAAAATGCTCTACGGGAATAGGATGAAATGTTAAAAGTGCAAGTAGAAGCCTCTTAATCATTCAACAATAGTTTAGGCCCACCATTCAGCTAAATCCCTTAAAGCTTTTGTGAGCTGCAGTAATAATTTAAACCAAAATTTCACTTTTTAAGAAACATCTGCATGAAGGCACTGCACAACTTGGGCTCATAACCATAAATTCTCACTTAGACATCCAGTTTTAACTAAATCACCAGAACATGGTGTGATAATCCAGTGCCCTCCCAGAAGTCTTTTCATAGACTGATAGTCAAAAACTCTGGGCAGAAGTAACATACCCATTCTTGCACTAGGTGTTGTGGGAGAACCAAAGCAAAGAGAAAGAAATAAAATTTAAAAACAAGATACTGAATACAGATATGTTCCATTGGTCCATGCATTTCTCAAAATTTACTTCATAAAACATGATACTGCCCCTTCCCTCCCAGAATTTGTTTGATAAAATCAAAATATGAGAGCCAACACACAGTAACCAAAAGAGTTCATCTTACACTTTATGTAGGACTAGACAACGACACCGTCTGCTAATTTTAAGCATTTTATTTAAAACGCTTTTGATGTTACTGTTGATTTAAGATATCAAATTTTGAATGAGGTCAAAGGGGCCAGCTGTCTGCCCCATCCTTTTAGCTATAAGGGGTGCATAGAAAGGAGGGCCACCAAAAGGGTAATATTTTCTCAAAGAAGAGTGCATAACATTGTTCCCACATTTAAAAAAAAAGGAGACATGAAAATGACTAAAAAAAACTAGACTGTTGCAAGTCCAAATAAACCACATCCACTGGCTCCCCCTGCTTTCTCTCTACTTCCTTTTTTAAATAGTGGGGTTACATTAGCTACCCTCCAATCTGTAGGAACTGTTCCAGAGTCTATAGAATCTTGGAAGATTTCCATCAATGCATCCACTATTTCTAGAGCCACTTCCTTAAGTACTCTGGGATGCATACCATCAGGCCCTGGGGATTTATCTGTCTTCAATCCCATCAATTTCCCCAACACCATTTCCCTACTAATACTGATTTCTGTCAGTTCCTCTATCTCACTGAGCCCTGTGTTCCCCAACATGGGGAACGGCACAGTGGGCGCAGTGGTTAGCACCGCAGCCTCACAGCTCCAGCAACCCGGGTTCGATTCTGGGTAGTGCCTGAGCGGAGTTTGCAAGGTCTCCCTGTGACCGCGTGGGTTTTTGCCGGGTGCTCCGGTTTCCTCCCACAGCCAAAGACTTGCAGGTTGATAGGTAAATTGGCCATTATAAATTGCCCCTAGTATATAGGTAGGGGAAAGGTGGGGATGGGGTAGGAATATGGGATTAATGTAGGATTAGTAGAAATGGGTGTTTGATGGTCGGCACAAACATGGTGGGCCGAAGGGCCTGTTTCAGTGCTGTATCTCTAAATAAAAAAAAATAAATAAATAAAGTAAAGGATACTGCAACCAGGTTGAATTATTTCTGGTTTCTCAGGTAGATACAGGATAAAAAGCATATATAAAAAGATAAAAACCTTGCACTTTAACAGAAAAATGAACTGATTTGTGGCATTCCGCATGTTCTATTCCTAAACATATATCTGTATTTTCAAAAAGAATGGCATTTAGATTTGGGAGAAACCAGAAATCTATTTTGGCTAGCTGAAAACAAGTACTACAACTGCTAAATACGTCCTCTTACCAGAAGAAAAATCCATGTCGGAATTAGCATTACCACTGCAGCAGCACTGGTGTAGAACTGCAGTTCAGGTGGTCTAGAAATCCAAAAGAGAAAGCATTATAAAATACATACAATCCCAGAATGGCTATAGCACAGAGAGAGGCCATTTGGCCCTTCATGTCCATGCCAGCTGTCTGCAAGAGCCACTCAGTTAATCCCATTCCCTGCCCTTTCCCGTAGCTCTGCAAATGGTTCCTCTTCAGATAATTATCCAGTTCCCTTTTGAAAGCCACGATTGAATCTGCCTCCACCACACTCTCAGGCAATGCATTCCAGATCCTAACCACTCACTGTGTAAAAAAAGTGTTTCCTCATGTCGCCTTTCTTTTGCCATTCCACTTAAAATCGGTGACCTCTGGTTCTTGATCCTAGTGCCAATGGGAACAGTTTAGCCCTAACTACTCTGTCCAGACCCCTCTTGATTTTGAGCACGATTCTACAACATTCAGATTTCGAATATCCTACATTATGGAAAAACAATTTTGCTCCAACAGATTGGAGTGTATCTGTAATTGCAGATTTTCATTGCTATAAATTATTAAATGGAGAATTTAGGTGTGGCTTTAAAAGTGACCAAATATTATACACTATAGATTGTTTCAGACTAAAAATCAAAATTACAAATGCATACAATTGGATAAAAGCATTTTGTAATGAAAGTACACTGGTAGAATTCTATAGTTGTCCTATAAGTCTAGTTTCAGACAGCAACTTAAAAATATATACAATTCTGCTACTGGGCACTTATTACAACTAACTTTAAAAAAAAATCATTATTGCCAGAGTAGGAAACAACTTCCATAGATGTATGGGTATATAATGATTAAAATGATAAGCGTTTCTATCTAGATAAATGAAAAATGTGCATTTAATGACCAAAATTATATTTGCTGTATCCTTCACTTTTCATTAATGAAAATTTTTAAGTAGTTTATCCAATTTATATATGACTGTGGTACAGTCTTTGTCAGGGTGCATTTATATCTGAAAAAGTGGTGGAAGCGGATCCCACTGATAATTCTATAAAGGACCTGGACAGGTATTTGAGAATAAGGAATTTACAGGATTACAAACAAAAAGCAGGGATGTAGGACTAAGCACAAATGCTCTAAGACCCAACACACACCTCCTTCTGTGCTTTAAGTTATGATTCTATGATCAAATAAACTGAGCAAAAATTGCTCAACTTCTGGATTGAAGGGCCAATTTACACTGCCTCAGCTAAAACTCAATCGTAATTCCTAGTTTTCAAATCACTCTGAAGTTCATTGACACTGTTGTACCAACTTGCGTGTGATGCTGTAATACTCAAAGCCCAAGCAATAGTTTCTAAAATATACCAGCAATGAAAAATCTTTCATTCAATATCCCTAAGAAGGAAATCCAATTATTTATTAAATTTTCCAACTTTCTTGCTTTGCCATCAAAGAACCAGGCCCTTCATTCCACTGTAGTCTTCGAAGCCCAAACTGCAGAAGACCATGTTTATACTACAGCCTGGGATCAGCTGTTTAGGTTTTTTTTTAAATATATAGACACACCAAACCAGGGATGGCAGCACAGTGGCAACTTTGCTGCAACATTAAGGACGGTGTGTAAAAATATCCTAAAATTCATTAATCTGTCTCTCATTTTCTGTGCAGTAAAGGCAAAATGCAATGCGAGGGAGTCTGAGTTCAGGCTCCTTCTGGCATAGTAAGGAGGTAGCAGGAGGACTGAGAGAAAACCACAGTGGGTGGAAGGCTTGGAAATATTGGTTAGTAAATAGAAGAGGGAAGTGTTCAATCATAAGTAAATGATTTTATTTTGATCATAGTACACGATACAGAATGAGTCACATTAAGTGAATTAATTTAACAGTAATGATACTAAAAGGATGAAATTGAAATGATTGACACTTACGAGAATTTATATTTGTCTCCACTAAGCAATTTTTTAGAGAAAACATTCTGCAAACTAAAAAGAAATGTGTTACCACAGGTGTGCCACATAAAAGTATGTTTCAACATAACTGACAAATTTATACAGCTAAATCAGCAACCATTTTCTTGGCTAGAAAATTAGTTTAAAATAAGTATAGGAGTCTCATCAGAATATAAAACAATACTATAAATGAGGCAAACTGCAACATGAGTGGGAGACAAGAATTTAAAACAGTGTTAAAATGTACCAACAATGTAATTGCCATAGCACACAAGAATTTGACATTAGATTCAAAGGCTGTAAGCTAAATTCTGTAACCACTAAACCACTACACTTGAAAAGGGTTCCAGATTGCCGCTGATTTTGACAGTGAGAGAGGAAAGAATGAGACACAACTTTTAGAAAATCTAACTACAGTTTTCTAAGGGCATTTTTTTGCTTTGTATTTTTTTTAACAAATAAATAGGTGTGAATAAACAGGTGAGCTAAACTGGTAAAAAAAAACAGACTTTGCTTTTCAGCACAATGCTGAGGCTTACTGGTGCTAAAATGTGTTTACAAACAAAATGCACTTGTTAAAGGCTAGTTAGGCCAATCAGAAGAATTGCATGGATGTGAGGGGAAAATAGGAACAAAAATTAACTCATATTCAGTCCTGTAAGTGAATATAGAATGGGAAAGATTTTAATAACTATGATTTTATTTTAAAATAAGCATTTTAATGGAATGATAATTTATGTGTATGCAGCAGCAATTAAAGGTAATGGCCACTAAATATTTATCTGAAATCCATTGCATGGGACACAGAATTTACAGCACAGAAACAGGCCATTCGGCCCAACTGGTCCCTGCCAATGTTTATGCTCTACACAAGCCTCCTCCCATCCTACTTCATCTCACCCTTTCAAAATAACTTTCTTTTCCATTCTTCCTGATATGTTTATCTGGCTTCGCCTTAAACGCATCAATGCTATTTGCCTCAACTATTCCGTGTGATAGCAAGTTCCACATTCTCACCACTCTCTGGGTAAAGAGGGTTCTCCTGAATTCTTTATTGGATTTATTAGTGACTATCTTATATTTACAGACCCTAGTTTTGGTCCACCCCACAAGTGGAAACACATTTTCTACATCTACCCCATCAAAACCTTTCATGATCTTAAACAGCTGAATATCTTTTCTAGAAAAACGAGTCCCAGCTGTTCAAGCTTTCCTGATTAATATAACCTATCATAGAACCACAGAAAAGTTACAGCACAGAAAGAGGCCACTCACCCATCGTGTCTGCGCTGGCTGAAAAAAAAACTATCTGCTCAAACTAATCCCACCTTTCAGCACCTGGTCTTGCAGGTTATAGCATTTCAGGTGCAGGTCCTTTTAAATGAGTTGAGGGTTTCTGCCTTCACCACTGCTCTGGGCAGTGAATTCCAGACTTTGGGTGAAAATGTTTTTCCTCATGTCCCCTCTAATCCTTCTACCAATCACGTTAAATCTATGCCCCAGTAACTGACCTCTCTGCTAGGGAAACAGGTCCTTCCAGTCTACTCTATCTAGGCCCCTCGTAATTTTGTACACTTCAATTAAGTCACCCGTCAGCCTCCTCTGTTCTAAGGAAAACATCCCTAGCCTACCACAGCAGCTTGTGGAATTTAAATTCAAAGGTCTGCACTGAGGGTGAAGGGAGTTTGGTAAATGAGTGAATTTTAAGGGTTAATCTCTTAAGACTAGTTTTTGTTTTGTTTAGATCTAGCAATTAATTGAAATTCCTGTTTCAGTTAAGAGGTCAGTTAGGTTTCTTGCAGTTTTAAACAGGGATATACTAACACTCAGAGTAGCTGTAGCTAGTTAATCATTCTGGAGTCTACAGTTATCATCTTCACTAGCAACTACACGGCCAATTTTTGTGTCATCTACAAATTTCCCAATCATGCCTCCCACATTTAAGTCCAAATCATTAATATATACCACAAACAGCAAGGGACCCAACACTGAGCCCTGTGGAACACCATTGGAAACCGCCTTCCATTCACAAAAATATCCATCGACCATTACCCTTTGTTTCCTGTCTGAGCCAATTTTGGATCCAACTCGCCACATTCTCCTGTATCCCATGGCCTTTTACTTTTCTGACCAGTCTGCCATATGGGACCTTGTCAAATGGAGGGAAGGTCTTACGAGGAAAGGCTGAGGGACTTGAGGTTGTTTTCGTTGGAGAGAAGGAGGAGGAGAGGTGACTTAATAGAGACATATAAGATAATCAGAGGGTTAGATAGGGTGGATAGTGAGAGTCTTTTTCCTCGGATGGTGATGGCAAACACGAGGGGACATAGCTTTAAGTTGAGGGGTGATAGATATAGGACAGATGTTAGAGGTAGTTTCTTTACTCAGAGTAGTAGTAGGGGCGTGGAACGCCCTGCCTGCAACAGTAGTAGACTCTCCAACTTTAAGGGCATTTAAGTGGTCATTGGATAGACATATGGATGAAAATGGAATAGTGTAGGTCAGATGGTTTCACAGGTCGGCGCAACATTGAGGGCCGAAGGGCCTGTACTGCGCTGTAATGTTCTAAAAAAAAATATCTTACTAAAATCCATGTAGACAATATCCACTGCACTACCCTCATCAATCCTCCTTGTTACTTCCTCAAAAAAGTCTATTAAGTTAGTAAGACACAACCTTCTCTTAACAAATCCATGCTGACTATCCTTGATTAATCCGTGCCTTTCTAAGTGACAGTTTATCCCATCTCTCAGAATTGATTCTAATACTTTGCCCACCACTGAGGTCAGACTGACTGGCCTATAATTATTTGGCCTATCCCTCGCACCCTTTTCAAACAACGGTATAATGTTCGCAGACCTCCAATCCACTGGTACTTCGCCTGTATCTAGTGAGGATTTGAAGATGATCCTCAGAGCATCCGCTATTTCCTCCCTGGCTTCCTTTATAAGACTGGGATACAATCCATCCGGCCCTGGTGATTTATCCACTTTCAAGGATGTCAGACCCTCAAGTGCTTCCTCTCTCATTATACTAATCGTATCTAATATTTCACACTCTTCTAACTACAAAGTCTGCATCATCCCTCTTCTTTGTGAAGACAGAGACAAAGTACTCATTAAGAACCCACATCTTCTGCATCCACGCATAAGTTACCTTGTACATCTCTGATAGGCCCTACCCTTTCCTTAGTTATCCTTTTGCTCTTAATGCACTGATAAAACATCTTTGGGTTTTCTGCCAATATTTTTTCATGTCCTCGCTTTGCTTTCCTAATTTCCTTTTTTACTTCACCCCCTGCACTTTCTATACTCCTACTACGAGGCTTTCTAAAGCATTAAGTTTTTTGTGACTGTCATAAGCTTTCTTTTTCTGCTTTATCTTACCCTGTATGCTTCTAGATAACCAAGGGGCACTAGATTTTGCAGTAACACCCTTTTCCTTTGTGGGGACATGTCTACACTGTGCCGGTAGAATCTCATTTTTGAATGCCTCCCACTGGTTTGCCACTGATTTTCCTTCAAGTAGCTGTATCCAGTCCTCTTTCGCCAGATCACCTCTCAGCTTCATAAAATTTGCCTTCCCCCACTTTAGAACTTTTACTCCTGTTCTATCTTTGTCCTTTTCCATAATAATGCTAAATCTAACTGTATTATGGTCACTATCTCCAAAATGGTCACCCACTACTACTTCATCCACTTTGCTTCATTTCCTAAGACTAAATCTAGAATTGCACTCCCCTCTCGTTGGGCTTAAGTGCTAGCGAGAAAAGTTCTCTTGAATGCAGTTCAAGAATTTTGTGCCCTTCACACTGTTTGATATTAGGGTAGTTGAAATCCCCAACTCTTACTGCACTCAGAAATTTCCCTATATATTTGTTCTTCTATCTCCCTTTCACTATTTGGGGGTCTATAGTACACTCCTAGTGGCATGGCTGCCGCTTTTTTATTTCTGAGCTCAACCCATATGGCCTCATTTGATGATTCATTTAGCATATCATCCCTCCTCACTGCTGTAATTGATTCTTTAACCAATAATGCTACAACCCCTCCTTTTTTATCCCCCTCTCTATCCTGCCTGAAAACTCAATAGCCAGGGACGCTAAGCTGCCATTTTTGCCCCTCTTTAAGCCAAATTTCCATTATAGCAATATCATGCTGCCATGTGTCTATCAGTGCCCTCAGCTCATCGGCTTTATTTGCTATACTCCTTGCATTTAAATAAATAACTTTTAGCACTGCCGAATTCCTGTGCTGCACACTTTTTAACCTTTGCTTCTTCTGTCTTTCAGAGTCACTCGCTAATTTTCTGCCTCCCGTTCCCTGCTCTGAATTTGTCCTATCTGAAACTGCCCTCAGGTTCCCATCCCTCTGTCAATCTAGTTTAAAGCATCCCAACAGCACTAGCAAACTGTATTGCAAGGATATTCATCCCGGTCCTGTTCAAGTGTAGACCGTCCGGCTTGTACAGGTCCCACCTTCCCCAGAACCGGTCCCAATGCCTCAGAAATCTGAAGCCCTCCCTCTGCACCATCTCTCCAGCCACGCATTCATCTGGTGTATTCTCCTATTTCTATACTCACTAGCACATGGCCTTGGGAGTAATCTGGAGATTGCTACCTTTGAGGTCCTGCTTGCTAATCCCTTTCTTAACTCCCTAAATTCAACCCTTTTTCTACCTATATCGTTGGTACCAATGTGGACTAAAGGCCGGCTTGGGTCTGCAAATGAAACCCGACCCGAGCCCGACAGAACCACATCCAACCCCGAGCCCAACCAGAGCCCTTCCGTTTCTTCCTGCACCCGACCTGACCATCAGTTAACCTACCTTCCTTTTTCACTTTGTTGCTTATCTGCACAAGCTTAAACTAACTGTAACAAAACTACCTTTCAAGCCCAAAAAGTAAACTAACATTGGAGTCACTTACCTGAAGTTCTAATAGAGCACGTCTGACCCGGCCCGACCCGAGCTTGACACCCGAGCCGGACCCAGAAGTGCGACCCGACCCGAACCCGACACGTCGTCGGTCCTGTCGGGTTTGGGTCAGGCAGCTGGCCTTTAATGTGGACCACGACCTCTGGCTGTGCACCCTCACCCTCCAGAATGCTCTGCAGCCACTCAGTGTTATCCATGACCCTTGTACCAGGGAGGCAAGATACCATCCTGGAATCACGTCTGCGACCACAGAAATGCCTGTCTCTTCCCCTATCGAATCCCCTGCCACTAATGCTCTCCTGTCTTTTCTCCTCCCTCCCTGCACAGCTGAGCCACCCATGGTGCTCTGGTCATGACTCTCGCTGCACTATCCAGAGGAATACTCCCTCCCATCAGTAATTAGAACTGAACACCAGTTAGAAAGTGGGATGCTCTCCGGGGACTCCTGCACTACCTGCCGTCCTTCTTATCTGACTGGCAGCCACCCAGTCCCTCTCTGCTTGTGCTCTCTTAATCTGCGGGGTGACCACCTCTTGAAACGTGCTATGCACGTATCGTTCATTCTCGTGAATGCACCTCAGTGACACCAGCTGTTCCTCAAGTTCCAAGATTAAGCACTCGGGTTTTTGCATTTGGTGGCATTTTCTACACATGTAGTTGTCCAGGACATGGGTAGGGTCCTGGATTCCCCACATGGCACAGGATGTGCATTCGACAGATATGAGCAGCCCTGCCATACCTCGAATTATTTATTTACTGCACTAAAATTAGAAGTTAAATAAACACAATAAAATGGCTATAAATAGAACAAACACACAAACAAGTAACCACCTGGTATTTTAGTTTTTACTTAGTACTATCAGTTCCAGTATCATTCTAGCTAAATTGCTCTTGCAGAGAACAGGTATGGACCCGATGGGCCGAATGGCCTCCTTCTGTGCTGTAACATTCTATTCATGAGTAAACTGGCAGTTGGTACATTTCAATTAAGCCATTTTTATCTACTTCACAGCTGGATTTCAGAAATCTATGTCACTCTCAGCTGTTTAATGACAATTTTAACTACTGAAGGAGAAGTGTGAAAGGAACATTATTTTTGTGTTCAACATGGCTTCAACATCAGAAGTGCAATCTCAATTAGACTTACCCACACCGTGGTTATTTATTGCATTTTATTGTACATACGTGTGTTATTAGTGCCAGTCTGGCTTTTATTTTTTTTTTTATTTAGAGATACAGCACTGAAGCAGGCCCTTCGGCCCACCAAGTCTGTGCTGACCAAGAACCACCCATTTATACGAACCCTACAGTAATCCCATATTCCCTGCCACCTACCTACACTCGGGGCAACTTACGATGGCCAATTTACCTATCACCTGCAAGTCTTTGGCGGTGGGAGGAAACCGGAGCGCCCGGCGAAAACCCACGAGGTCACAGGGAGAACTTGCAAACTCCGCACAGGCAGTACCCAGAATTGAACCCGGGTCCTTGGAGCTGTGAGGCTGCAGTGCTAACCACTGTGCCGCCCATGTGCTGGTTTTCTACCATTCCAATCAAACTTGTATTACACAAACAATAACAAAATTGTATTTTAATTTGCACCCACTGAATTACATGAAAACACAACAATCAACTCTGTTTGCAACACTGTTAAATGAAAGTGACAAAATTGTAAATTCTGGGAATCAAATAAAAACAGAAAACAATGGAACGACATAGCCAGTCAGCACCTGTAAAAAGAAAGGGCAGGCTGATGTTTCAGAAGAATGATTAAGGCTGCACACCTGAATTACATAACCTATCTTTTCTTTTCACAGATATTGATTGGGCTGCCTTGATCGTTAGTTGGCTCATTTAGAAACTGGATATTACTTAAAAAGTGCAATGGTACATTGGTCTTTTTAATTGCCCAATTAGTACAAGCCACAAGTGTTATATTTGCCCACTGTACCCTTGTTACCAAAATATACTATAACCATTAAGTATCTTCAGAGTAACCTTTATACATCATGAATTGATTGAAGTGTACATTGGAAAATGTATACCTGGATGAAAAGTAGTGCAAAATTTGAAGTGAATGGGAAAGACGTACAAACTTGGTTACTGAGTCAGGTGGACAACTCTCCACTGTCGTCCAGCTGGGAAGAACTGCACTCACCTGGCTCCATTCTTATCTATCTAATCATAGCCAGAGTATCACTTGCAATGGCTTCTCTTTCTCCTAGTGCACCGTTATCTCTGGTATCCCCCAATGATCTATCCTTGGCCCCCTTCTATTTCTCATCTATATGCTGTCCCTCGGCAGCATCATCCAAAAACAGAGTTAATTTCAACATATATGCTAGTAACACCCAGCTCTAAATCACCACCTCTCTCGACTCCTCTACTCTTCTGTTAAATTTTTCAGACTGCTTATCTGACATCCAGTACTGAATGAGCAGGAATTTTCTCGAATTAAATATTGGAAAGACCAAAGCCATTGTCTGCAGTCCCCACTACAAACTCTCTTTCCTAGTCACTGACTCCATCCCTCTCCCTGCCGACTGTCTGAGGCCAAACCAAACTGTTCGTAACCTTGGTGTCATATTTGACCCAAAGATGAGCTTCTGGCCACATATATGCGCCATCACCAAGACCCCCCCCCCCCCCCCCCATTTCCTGCTCCGGAACATCTCCCAAATGCGCACCTGCCTCAGATCATCAGCTGCAGAAACCCTCATACATGCCTTTGTTACCTCTAGACTTGACTATTCCAATGAGCACCTGGCCAACAACCTATGCTATAACCTCTGTAAACTTGAGGTTGTCCAAACCTATGTTTCCTGCATCCTTACTCGCACCAAGTCCCATTCACCCATCATTCCTGTGCTTGCTGACCTACATTGGCTCCCGGTCAAGCAAATGCCTCAATCATAAAATTCTCATCCTTGATTTTGAGTTCCTCCATGGCCTCACCCCTCCCTATCACTGTAATCTCCTCTCACCGCACAAACCTTAGAGATATCTTCACTCATCCAGCCTCTCGAGTATCCCCAATTTTATTTGCTCCACTACAGGTGGCTATGCTTTCAGCTGCCCGGGCCCTAAGCTCTGGAATTCCCTCACTAAACCTCTCCCAGATCTCTACTTCTATTTCCTTCTTAAAGACGTTCCTTAATACCTATCTCTTTGACCAAGCTTTTGGCCATCTGGCCTAATATCGTGACTCGGTGTCAAATTTTGCTTTTTAACTCTGTGAAATACTTTAGGATGTTAATGGCACTATATAAATGCAAGTTGTTGTTGTTGTAGTTATTCAAGCTTAAAACAACAAAGCATTGCCATTTCTGACCTGTAATCCTGTCACTTATGCCAAGATGCAGTGTGAAAAACTGCACTGAATGTATAAAATATATTCTGTACACTCTAATAACATTAAACAAATGCTTTCAATTTATATTAAGATTTAATTACTGGGGGCTTAACTAAAATCAACAAATAGGAGCAAACAGTTTTATTCATCTGCTATAGAAGCTTCTACTCAAATTGAAAATTGAGCTAAAACCACATACCTAGGGGACTCATTTGTTAACACTAGAACTCCATAGCACCAGAACTGCGCATGATTTGGAATACACTGTCTGATAGGGTAGTGGATACAGATTCAACAGTAGTGTTCAAAAAGGAATTGGATCAATACTTGAAGGAGAAAAAAATTGCAGGTACATGGGGAAAGTACGGGGGAGTGGGACTAACTGGATTGCTCTTTGAAAGAGGCAGCACAGACTCAATGGACTGAATGCCTCCTTCTGTGCTGTACGATTCTATGTTGCAGTCAGGAATTGATGGGTTCAGGCCCCACTCCAGGAAGTGATCACATAAACTAGGAAGAAGGAAGTCTTGCATTCTTAGAGTTCTGATTCTTTAGATTAAATTTAAGTCAAAGCCCCAAGAACTCCTTCTGGAGCTCTAGCCAACATTTTCCCCTCAACTACCACCACCAAAAATCTGGTTAATTAATCATTCATCTCATTAATGCATGAGAGACTTTGCTTTATTTAAAAGAATGAGAGTGATTGCACTTCAAAACCTTATTGCACAGGAAGCATGAGTCATTAGAGAGATACAACAGTATACAAATTCAAGTCCTTTTTCCTTAAAATAACTGCATTCATTCTCTGGGATTTAGAAATCATGCAGTAATCCTCGATGAGAAAGAAAATACACAAAAATAATTTTATTTTGGTATTTGTTGGGAAGAAAACAGGTTGGCAACATTACATGTTCCATTCCAGATCCAATACTGATGGGCCAACAGTTCTTATCTGTAAACTTGTACACTGCAGCTAAATACTGCATACAGCAATATGATTTACAAGCAAGAAAGTAACAAAACTTGCCTTTTTTTAAAATGGCGATGTCTATCAAAAAGTACTTACCAGTCCATGATATTGGTGGATAAAGCAGCTGAGAAGCCAAGCATGTTAAAGCTGATTTCTGTGACTGTACACAATGCCAATCCACCCATTATAGGCATTAAAGACAAGTTAACCCATAAACCTAGGATTACAAAGCAGAAGAGGCAATGCAGTAATACAACAACATGCATTTATATAGCAATTTAGTGTACCAAAATGTCCCAAGATACTTCACAGGAGCGTTATAAAACAAAATTAGACACTGAGCCACATAAGGAGATATTTAGGAAAAATGACCAAAACTTTGGTTAGAGGAGTAGGTTTTAAGGAGCATCTTAAAAAGAGGAGAGGTGGAGAGACATAGGTTTAGGGAGGGAATTCCAGAATTCAGGGCCTAGGAAGCTGAAAGCACAGCCACCAATGGTGGAACAATTAAAACAGGAGAAGCCCAAGAGGTCAGAATTAGAGGAATGCAAAGATCTGAGGGCTGTAGGGCTGGAGAAGGTTACAGAGATAGGGAGGGACAAAGCCATGGAGGGATTTGAAAGCAAGGATTAGAATATTAAAATTGAGCCATTATTTAACCAAGAGCCAACGCAGGTCAGTGAGTACAGGGGTGATGGATGGATAAGACTTGGTACGAGTTAGGATACAGGCAGTCGATTTTGGATGAGCTCAAATTTATGGAGGGTGGAAGATGGGAGCTGGCCAGGAGAGCATTGGAATAGTCATGTGTAGAGGTAACAAAGACATGGATGAGGGTTTCAGCAACAGATTAGCTGAGGCAGGGACAGAGTCCATTATACATGGATAGGATTTCTGTTCGTGTAAAATATTCATATTTAATAAACTACAGTTTAGATATTTGCGGCAGTATAGTCTACAAGAATCCCTAAAGATCCAAGTACCGTCCAAGTTCCAGAAAGATAGGACAACAGCCTGAGCAACAAGGGAAGTCTATTTTTCAACATTATTTGCACAGGTAAATTGACATTTATTACCACAATCCACGATTACACCGGGGACAATTTTTTTGGCAATATTACTATATCTATCGAAACAGGATTCCTTACCTGTGTATTCTCCTAGAATAAGCCTAGACATAATTACGGTGAAGATTGGTGCTGAACTTTTTACAGTCTCTGCAAATGAAACAGCTACATTCTTTAGGCTTACCAGTCCCAAAACTACAGTAGTAAACCTGCACAACAAAAATGCACATCAGTAAATCCTTCTAGTGAAATGTAAAAGCAAGCAGAAAGTAGTGGCATAGCTATTATGAACAAATACAAATTGTATGAGACAATGTGCATTGATGAGGTAAAGCTCTCCAGAGTTATTGCATTTAACTTGGAGGCATCACTGTCATCACAATTTGATGTTAAATTTAATAACATGTATTTAGAGGGATCAAAAATATTCAGTAATTATGAAATTTGATTAACAGAATTCCTAGTATCTTTAATTTGATGCCTCATTGTAATAACTGCCTTGGTCCCTTAATCAAGCTGTTAGTGGAGGAACATTGACCATTACTCCAATAGTTGGGTGAAAATGTGTTAAATAACTGACAATGGAATTTGCTGCAATAATGATATTAATGACAAACACCATGAAGTTAGATTGCTGTGAGCCCTGATACTCTAGCCAATATTTGCTGCAGAATTGATTAGAATACCCCACAGGGAGCATAGTGGCAAATCAGAACTATAGCCAATGGTAAAAACTCTTTGCAATGTGATGCTAGTCAAGGCCACAAGGGTTTAACAAGATGTTTAAATATCGAACTGATGAGCAGAAGCAAACCCAAATTCATTATAGTACTGATTTGCCTTAAAGGCTGTTTTTCTATCTGGCTAGATTATTAAATAGAACAAAGATCCCACCACCCACCCTGCCTTCCCATTGAGATTGTATGAACAATATGAAAACCAGAGGGCTTTCAATCTTCAGTTGCTCTTTTCTGACTCGCTACTTTGATTGTAATAAGGTGAAAATAGGCACATTGTGATTACTGCCGACTACATTCACAACGCACATTAATGATTTGTATTAAAATGTTTAAAAAGTCACATTCATATGGTGGTTTAAGGCTAGGGACCAGCAACCCACCCTCTCCAGATATACACGATTTCACTTGCTTTCCACTATGCAATAGTGACAACTGTCTTAACTGCATTATTGAATAAAAAAACCTAATGAGGGCAACACAATTATTTAATTTAAAACAGTAACTGATGATTCCTGTGATTACATCAAAAATACTGAGCCCACCAGCATCATTCTACAACAGTCTAAGTGGACGTTGCAATCACAGTGGTGTTAATTCAGCAAACCCAATCTCACCATAGATTTTAATCGGGGACAGAGTTATGATAATTAGCTTTTCAACTATTTCAACGAAAGGAACAGTGGAGCAGTGCAAAACTCTCTAGAAATTATGGAGTGATGCAAGTAATGGTTGAAGTTACTCACTCCATAACTTACTAGGCCTTTCATGCTGTAAAGCGGTCCTGCAGTGTTGTGCACCATTACAATGGTACAAATCTCCAGTTTATTTTGAGCTACAATTATAACAAGAGTACGCTACGAGGCTGCGACCTTTACCAATACAGGAAGGTATAGAAGAGATTATGAATTTAACTAAACAAGATAATTGTGAGCATCGAGAATCTGTTGTCATGCAGGCCCCCACCTGCCAAGAATGAGGCACACATTGTTTCGCTACATGAACATTGAAGCTTGGAGTTGGTACTGGGAACAGTGGAGGGCCTGTCACAGGTAACTGCCAGGCCCCTTGCCGGAAAGACCTCTTTTACATGCTAGCAGACAGTGTTGGAACAAAGGACCCAGTACTTGCTTCTCCAGTACACAGAAGACCTGGTCGGACCAGTTTGGTCACATGGCTAACTGGCTGGCTGAATTTGAACTTGCCGCAGTGTTTGAAACTCAGAAAGCTCTTTTCTCCTGGACTAAGAACACCTCTCTCCTGTCTGCTCTCATCTCTTTCTCACAGAACTGAAGACCCATTGAAGACACATGAACCCCAAGAGAGAAAAGTCTCCTAGACTAAACAAGGTTTAAGAAGAATACTGCGCCCCAACGAAAAGCAAGACTACAATCAAGGACTACAGCGAGCTCGAAGCACGGTTAAAACCCCTCTTCAAAGATTGCCTCAAACTTTTTTACCTTATTTTTCTTCTGCTCTTTTCTGTCTCTATTTGCATATGTGTATTGCGTATGCATGCTAGCGTGGGGTGTGGCGTGTATCCGTAGGTGTTAACAGAATTAGAGTTTGAGTTTTAATAAATTTCATTTTTCTACTTTAAACCTAAGAAAGCCTGTTTATGCTCATTTCTAAGCCTTATAATTGGAAAGTGGTGAACAAGGATTCACCAAGGGGGAGCTCAAAACACTGTTTAAAAAGTTAAACCCTGTTACAATAAGACCAGGTGAAGACTAAAAGGGACCCTTGACACCTTTCGCATCTGGTCGTAACACTATGTTTTGCAGCAAGTTAAAAAACCTTGGTTTTGTTCTTTTTATAAAAAGTTTTGCTATAATCTATTGAAGTCTACAAGCTTAAGTTGAGGGCCAAAGATTAATCAAATGATTCACTATGATGAAGGGCTCAGACACTAAGTAACACATACGCTAAAAGTTAGGAAGTCAAGGATAAGAAGGGTACAGCCCATGTAAAGTGTTACACAGATGTGCAATAATTACTATAGAAGGTACTGAAGTGAATGGTGTTTCTTTTTAAATATAAAATAATAAGAGCCAGAGCACATAATGCAGATCAAACTATGATTTTAACAGCTAATAGATAAGGAGGAAAATGAAGATGGGAAATGAAGACAAGTGTTCGTATTAATAGAAAAATGTCATTAATCAACAAAATGTGTTTTTAGAGAGAAGCGAGAGAGTTGGAGAGGGGTCATGAGGAATCTGAAAGGGACCAGCTTGCAGAGCCTAATGGCTCTTTCCCATTGCTAGGTGTTATGATCTAATCCATTCAAAGGTTTAATTACATCATAAACTCAATAATTTGTCTACACACATCCATGCACATGGCTACACACAAAGTTACTTCTATAATGCCCAAACAACATGCCTCAGTTCAAACCTCAGAGGAGCAGCCCACCTCCATGAGTGATATTTCTTTAATTCCCCGCAAGAGCTGAATTTCTCTCAACCTGCCCCGAGAGGGACAGGGCGGGATATATGCCCCATTGCCAGACCCTGCTGCGACCGTGATCCAGTTTCTTGGGTGGGCCTCATTTACTATGCAGATGGGCTTCCAGCAGAATGAGGGAGATGGAGTCCACCACTGTCAGGCGAGGGAGATGTGGACTTTCTGTAGTGAAACCTGCTGCAGCAGCAGAAGGGACACGAGCTGATTTAAGGGACAGAAGAGGTCAAAGATCCGCAACAAAATTATGTTTTTCGGCTTGGAGTGAGCAACTGCCCAGGAGCTACTGCTTCCCCTCTCCTGGCAAGCACTGGGTTCAGTGAAAACAGCACTTAATGGTAGGCAACCAGATGGTTGCTGAACCATCTCTCTCCACTGTCATTCAATACAGCAGGGCAGCAGGCTGCTAGGGTATGTGGGAAGGAAACTTGAGCTTGGGGTATGGATGCAGCAGTAAGCCATCCAGCCCAATTTTCCCCATTTTCTGCTGCCCTTGCCCGCTAGGAACTGGATTAAGACTGTCCAAACCTAGTTCACACAAACAACAGACTAGATGACTTTTATCTCTCAATCTGGGCTAGAATCGAATCCAAGTCCCAGAGGAGAAAAGGCAGTGTTACATAACTACACTCCAGTCAAACTTCTGCCTACTTCAAAACTATTTTCTCTCAAATTTTCTTCTCTCCTTCGGATATATGGTTTTAAAAAGGGAAATAGCCTTGACAGCACATGTTGATAAACAGCTGAGCTCAATCATGTCCTCCTCTGGTATCCACATTCATGTAAATGAAAAGCAGGAACCCAGGCAAACTTTCCCTAATATAGTCCAAGATTACTGAGGTCAAATTTAACACCCTTAACCTCACTCAGCTGTTATCTCAGGACAGACCAGCAATTAAACCTGGAACCATTTTTTGGTCTGTGTCTCAGTACCACACATAATAGCGAATTTAGCCACTGAGCCATTGGGTGAGTTTAACTTTCTCTTTTGTGAATTTTGCTTTCGAGTTATTACTTTCCATTACCCCCATCATTTTTCTTACTCCCATAAGAATCTTGCTGTGCAACTTACACAACATTAAAATGTTAACGTAAAAGATAAACATTAAGCCAGGGTTATTATAGGATCTATCAACAGGATGATTGCATATTTAAATACAGCACAGTTTCACTAGGACAAAACTTTGAGTACATTGTGAGGATACAAGGAAAACCTTCAGCACATTTTCAAATCCAGATGTTTATGTCACTACGATGCAATCATCTAAAATTAAAGATCACTTTCCCAGTTATTGAATTGGGATGATGAAAGCCATGAATGAATTTTTAAAAAGTCCTACTTTGGGTGGAATATTTGACAACTTAACTATTAATGCTCAGCTAAGTAACAGCTGATTTGCAGAGACTAAGGTGCTTCTACACAAAGAGAGGTTCTTTTTAAATTAATTTCCAATTATACAGCAACCAGCCTGGTGCAGGTTTCCTGCTTACCTTATACACCCAAGGGTGGCACACACAAACCTAAACAGAGCAGTACATAATAAAATAAAAATAGGATTGGTTGATTGACCAATACAATTCACCTCTTCTCCAGCTCACCTCATTAATCCTACAAAGAACATAATCATAAGGAAGTTTGGTGGATATTCAGCTCGGGTTTTATGCTGATACAAACAACATGGGATGTACATTTTGAAACAACCAATCACAGTGGTTGTAAGTATCTGAACAGCACCTGCAAAAGTCGGACACAGCAACAAAAGATGATCAAGGATTAGTACAAGCACCACTTGTCAATCTTCATTAATCAAGAATTCAGTATTAAATTAGTGGTCAAAGCACGAATTCTGAACTCGTCGGCCATAAACAGCAGTGAAGTTGACATTGACGGAGAAAGAAAAGGAAGTTTCTAGATTTAAGACAGACATTTCTAATACAAATAAAACAGGTCTGTAGTATCCAACATCACAGTGACCCCAAAACAAGCACTGAACTAGTATTTCTGCGGTTAAAAATGTAATTTCCAAATACAGTCTTTTTAGCATAAATACATTTTTTTTAATGGATCTGACAGCATTTGTGGAGAAAGAAACAGAGTTAATGGGGGGAATTTTATGCTCTCCTCTGCATCGGGTTTGAAGGTGGGGAGAGCATATAATCGGGTGGAATGGTGGCAGGGGGCACCTTCCCACCTTCACCCAAATTAAGTCCAGGGCAGATAAGCCTTCCTGCCCCGCCAATTGAGCCTCCTTAAGTGGGCAATTAATGCTCAATTAAGGACTTTATCCCACCACCACCGGAATTGGCCCAGCGACAGGTGGGCCAATCACCACACGGGAAGCATGCCAAGCGAACCCAAGCAGGTTGCTTGCTGGCTCAGGAGTGGGGTGGGGATGGTCCCTCATTAAAAGGTATAGTACCTGAACAAGGGACCCAGCATTGGGAAGGGGAAGCCCGCTGACAGCCAACTCTGCCCTTGTTGCCAACCCCCATACACCCCTCCCCCACAGCCCCCACCCTGTGAAACACCTCCCATTGTGACATACCTGTGGCCTGGTTCCAGAGCCTCGGGTGAGTACTCTACCGGCAGCTGCCATTGCCTCTGCAGTGGCGCTGCTCAGTTAAATAGCTGCCGGCCTCTAATTCGCTGATAGCTCTCAGCAGGCAGGTTTTCCGTCGCCAGGGTCCTCAATGCCAGAGAAGGCCCACCACTGTCCACTTAAGTGCCTAATTAGCACTTGATTTTGGCAGGCCTTCCCTAGAGGAAGCAACACGGGGCTCTCGTCACACTTTTCTGGTCGAGATCCCCGTCGCCAAGACAAAAGTGTAAGCAGATAGAGGAATTCTGGATCAGGATTATTGATCTGGAAGCCGAACTGCAAACACTGCGCAACATAAGGGAGGAGGAGAAATGCCTGGACACTTTGTTCCGGAGGACAGTCACACCTCTTAGAACAGGGTCATCTATTTTGGTCTGCAGTGAGGGACAGGAGGATGTGACCATGAGTGAGGCAGGTAAAGAGACCGAGCAGACAGTAGTGGAGGAGCCTCAGACTTTACAATTGTCAAACAGGTTTGAGGTGCTCTCAACCTATGTGGATGAAAGAGAGGTCTGCAAGGTGAATATGCAGATTGGCCATGGCACTGTGGTACAGGAAGCTATTCAAGTGGGGGGAGCAAAAAGGAATGTAGTGGTAGTAGGGGATAGTATAGTGAGAGGGATTGACACCGTCCTGTGCAGCCGAGAGCGCGAGTCCAGAAGAGTGTGTTGCCTGCCCAGTGCCAGGGTTTGGGACATCTGCTCAAAGCTGGACAGAAACTTGGAGTGGGAGCGGGAGTATCCAGCTGTCGTGGTCCATGTAGGTACCAACGACATAAGTAGGACTAGGAAAGAGGTTCTGCTTAGACAATATGACGAGTTAGGCAACAAATTGAAGAGCAGAACCTCAAGGGTAATAATCTCTGGATTACCTGAGCCATGTGCCAATTGGCAGAGGGCACATAAGATTAGAGAAATGAATGCATAGCTCAAAGGGTGGTGTGGGAGAAGTGGGTTTCGGTTCGTGGGGCACTAGCACCAGTACTGGGGAAAGTGGGGGCTGTACCGCTGGGATGGGTCTGCACCTGAACAGTGCTGTGATCAGTCTTCTAGCAAACAGTACAACTAGGGAAGTAGAGAGGGCTTTAAACTAAACAAGGGGGGAGAGGGATCAAGCTCGGGTAGATGTAGCAAATCAAGGAGTAGAGTCAAGGCAGGAGAGCAGAATAGTAATATGGGAAATGAAAGTCAGAGAATGGCAGGAAGGGACAGAGAGAAAAAAACCTAAGAACACACCAACAGTCAAGACTAGATGTTACAAAGATAACAAAAAGACAAAACCAAAGGCTCTATATCTGAATGAACGTAGCATTTATAACAAAGTAGATGAACTGATAGCGCACACTGAAATAAATAAATACAATCTGATAGCCATTACAGAGATATGGCTTCAGGATGACAAGGATTGGATCCTCAATATTGAGGGGTATATAACATTCAAGAATAGGAAGCTAGGTAAAGGTGGAGGGGTAGCACTGTTAATCAAGGATGACGTTGGTGCAATAGTTAGAGATGACCTTGGTTCAGGAGATCAGGATGTAGAATCGATTTAGGTGCAGATGAGGAATAGTAGGGGAAAGAAGTCACTAGTGGGAGTGGCCTACAGGCCCCCTAACAGTAACCACAATGTAGGACAAAGTATCCAAGAAGAAATATTGTGTGATAAAGGGACAGCAATAATTGTAGGTGATTTTAATTTACATATAAACGAGAAAAATCAGACTGACAATAGTGGCCTGGATAAGGAGTTCATAGAATACCTTTGAGATAGTTTCTTAAAGCAGCACATTCTGGAACCAACCAGAGAGCAGGTTATATTAGACTTGGTATTGTGAAACGTGACAGGATTAATTAATGACCTCAGAGTAAAGGCACCTCTTGGCAGCTGCAACCACAATATGATTGAACTTTACATCCAGTTTGAAAGAGAGAGGAGTGGGTCGAAGACTAGAATTTTAAACTTAAATAACGGCAACTATGTGGGCATGAAAGCTGGGCTAGCTGAAGTGAGCTGGGTTACTAGGCTAGGAGATAGATCAATAGAGAAGCAGTGGCAGACATTTAAGGGGATATTTCAAAATACTCAGAGTAAGTATATTCCTACTATAAAGAAAAGTTCTAAGGGGAGGACCCACCATTTGTGGTTAACTAAAGAAGTTAAGAAAAGCATCAAACTTAAGGAAAAAGCATATAATTGTGCAAAGATGAGTGGCAGGTCAGATGATCAGTCAGTATATCAAGAATGGTAGAGAATGACTAAAAGGTCAATTAGCAGAAAGAAATTAGAATGAGAGGAAGCTAGCTAGAAATGTAAAAATGGATAGCATGAGTTTCTACAGGTATCTAAAAAGGAAAAGAGTAAGTAAAGTGAATGTTGGTCCTCGAGAGAGTGAGAATGGGGAGTTAATATAAGATAATAAGGAGATGACAGATGAAATGAATAAATATTTTGCTTCTGTCTTCACTATAGAGGATACAAAAAACATTCCAGTAATAGCTGTAAATCAGCAGGTGGAAGGAAGAGAGGAACTTGGTGAAATTACAATCCCCAGGGAAGCGGTACTGACCAAACTAACGGAGCTGTGGGCTGACAAGTACCCGGGTCCTGATGGGCTTCATCCCAGAGTCTTAAAAGAGGTGGTTAATGAGGTAGATGTGTTGGTGTTAATTTTTCAAAATTGACTAGATTCCGGAAAGATTCCATCAGACTGAAAAGTAGCAACTATAACCCCTCTATTCAAGAAAGGTGGGTGGGGGTGGGGAGGCAGAAAACAGGTAACTATAGGCCAGTTAGCTTAACGGCTGTCACAGGGAAGGTGTTAGAATCGATCATTAAGGAGGCAGTAGCTGGGCACTCAGAAAAACTCAAGATAATCAGGAATAGTCAGCATGGTTTTAGAGTCATAGAGAGATATAGCACTGAAACAGGCCCTTCGGCCCACCGAGTCTATGCCAACCATCAACCACCCATTTATACTAATCCTACATTAATCCCATATTCCCTACCAGATCCCCACCTTCCCTCAATTCTCCTACCACCTACCTACACTAGAGGCAATTTACAATGGCCAATTTACCTATCAACCTGCAAGTCTTTGGTCGTGGGAGGAAACCGGAGCACCCGGCGGAAACCCACGCGGTCACAGGGAGAACTTGCAAACTCCGCACAGGCAGTACCCAGAATTGAACCTGGGTCACTGGAGCTGTGAGAAAGGGAAATCATGTTTAACTAATTTATTGGAGTTCTTTGAAAGAGTAACATGTGCCATGGATAAAGGGGAGCCTTGGCTTTCCAGAAGGCATTTGACAAGCTGCCACATCAAAGGTTATTCTGCAAAGTAGGAGCTCATGGTGTAGGGGGTAACATATTAGCATGGACAGAAGATTGGCTGGCTAGCAGAAAATAGAGAGTATGCATAAATGGGTCCTTTTCTGATTGCAGGACTCCACTCATCACATCCTGCCAGAGGGGTGTTCTGGGGCCTCAACATTTTGCAATTTATATCAATGATTTAGATGACAGGAGCGATGGCATGGTAGCTAAATTTGCAGATGACACAAAGATAGGTAGGAAAGTATGTTGTGAAGAGGACATAAGGAGGTTGCAGACTGATATAGATAGGTTAAGTGAGTGGGCAAAAATCTGGCAGATGGAGTACAATGTGGGAAAATGTGAAGTTGTTCACTTTGGCAGGAGGAATAAAAAAGCAGAGTATTTCTTAAACAGAGAACGACTGCAGAATTCCAAGATGCAGAGGGCACTAGGTGTTCTAGTGCATGAGTTGCAAAAGGTTAGTATGCAGGTACAGCAAGTATTAAAGAAGGCTAATGGAATGCCATCCTTTATTATGAGAGGAATTGAAAATAAAAGTAAGGATATTATGCTTCAGTTATATAGGGCATTGGTGAGGCCACATTATTTCTTATTTAAGGAAGGATGTGAATGCGTTGGAGGCAGTTCAGAGGAGGTTTACTAGATTGATACCTGGAATGAGCAGGTTGTCTTATGAGGAAAGGTTGAACAAACTGGGCTTGTTTTCACTGGAATTTAGAAGAGTGAGGGTAGACTTGATTGAAGTAAGAAAGATCATTAACAGTCTTGACAGGGTGAATGTGGAGGGGATGTTTCCTCTTGTGGGTGAGTCCAGAACTAGGGGCACTGTTTGAAAATTAGGGGTTGCCCTTTTGGGACAGAGACGAGGAGAATTTTTTTTCTCTCAGAGGGTTGTGTGACTTTGGAATTCTCTGCCTCAAAAGGTGGTGGAGGCGGGGTCATTGAAAACTTTGAAGGCGGAGGTAGATAGATTCTTGTTAGGCAAGGGAATCATAGATTATCAGGGGTAGATAGGAGTGTGGAATTCGAGACAGAAACAGATCAGCCATGCTCTTATTAAATGGCGGAGCAGGCTCGACAGAATGAATGGCCTACTTCTGCTAATTCGTAAGGTATGGGCATAAACTCTCAGCCACTATTTCAAGTTGATGACCTTTCATCAGAACTCCAAGTTGAAATGTTTTTTTCTCCACAGATGCTGCCAGATCTGCTGAGTATTTGCAGCATTTTCTGTTTTTATTTCAGATTTCCAGCATCTGCATTATTTTGCTCTTGTACATTTTTCTACGTTTTGATGGTAGAGGAAACCACCATAAAAAGAATATACAATAGCACAACTATTCCTTCTGTAAAAATACATCTTCTAAGTTGTAAGAGGTCAGCAAAGAAAAATGGCATCATTCATTTTGACTTTGACTTCATATACAATTGTAATTTCAGGAAATTATAATGAATATATAAATAATGCCTTGGACATGGGTGGGGAGTAGATTGCACCCAGCATATACAGACTTTTAAAAACAAGTCATTTAATTCAAAGCTACTTATTATGTAAGTAAAGTCAGAATGGGGAGCTAGCCAGAGTTAGGCCCAGAACGGTCAGTATGAAAACAGTAATACATCAACACTAAAGATACATTTAAGAGTATTAGATATTTACCCAGCACTCCTGGTTCTCCTTCCAACAAAGTCAAGATGTATTTGTTGAGGAAAAGTGTACAGAAACTGAAAAAATACCAGAGGCTGAGGTACAACATGGCCTTCGTACTCCAAACTCCAGAGTTTGATTCAATCACTGTAGTCTCTGTGATGGTAATTTTTAACACATTTTCATCTGTGCAGCTGTCACTTCTTGTAATTACAATACTTTCATTCCTATTCAAAAGGGAACGACGGCCTGGAAAGTTCTTTTCTTTTGCCGGCTTTTCATCAGGAGGCTTTTTATTGTCTGGCAGAAGATGGGAATTCTCAGTTAGAGACATGCTCTAGCTAGCAGTCTGCGGCTTGGTCGGTTACTGAAAGCTTATGTCTAAAATGTACAGTAGGACAAAATGGTCACTCTGCCAATAACATAAAGCCAAGAAAGGTTGATGTATAAGGCTCTGTTCATGTCAGATGTATAATTTGGTCACCAACCAGTTCCTGCAGCATTGGTAATTTCCACCTTATTAATAGCACAACATCCAATCAGCAGCTGAAAGCAAAGAAAAAAGTTTGTTTTAAAAATTAACCAGCAAGAATATGTAATTTATAATGTGTCGTATGTGAAAATTGCCTTTTTGTGTTCTTGCCTTTTCTGATGTTCTATTAAGCATTTAAATCCAAACAGGTTTAAAAGTTAAAAACTGCATTAGTTGGACGGCTCTGACAGCTCTCTTGCCATGCTATGGACCAAGGAACTCAGATAAATTTCCTTTACCTTAGTTGAAACTAGTCAGTTGAGAATTTCAGCCACCCTTTTCTCCACAGAGATGGTTGGGGAAGGAGCGTGGAATTCCTGGAGATGAATGTCTCCAATCATCAGGGGCCTAATGAGGTTTCCATCGCTCCCGATACTGATGACGGCTCCATTGCTTCCTTGCCACTCCTGCTGCTTGGGCCTCAGCAGCGCTGCAACTGGTCACACAGTCAGGGCTGCTGGCCTCCTTTGTCGAGGGTTGCATTGTGCAGCTCCCACCTCCAGAACTCGCCCGCCGTCCCTAATTGAATGGCGAACGCGGAGGCGACCTACAAATTGGCTACCTCCACTAAAATTCTGCTGGAAGGTGCACTGGCGTCACAAGTGGGTACATGACCCAGAAATGAACTCAACATTGGGTTCCCGATGCTCATGGCAAAATTCAGCCCACAGTGTCAGCTGTGGCTGAGGTGGTAGCACTCTTGCTTCTGTGTCTTTAGGTTCTGGGTTCAAGTCCCAATCCGGGATTTGAGCACAAAAAAATCAAGGCCGACACTCCAGTGCAGTACTGAAGTAGTGCTGCACTGTTGGAGCTGCTGTCTTTTGGATGAGACGTTAAAACTGAGGCCCTGTCTGTCCTCGTTTAAAGATCCCATGGCACTATTTCAATGAAGAGCAGGGGATTATCCCCAGTGTCCTTGCCAATATTTATCCCTCAATCAATGTCATAGAAACAGATAATCTGGTCATTTATAACATTGCTGTTTGTAGGATCCTGCTGTGTTCTAATTGGCTGTCTTGTTTCTTACATTAGAAAAGTGACTATGCTTCTAAAGTATTTAATTGACAATAAAGCGTTATGAAATGTCCAGAGATCGTGAAAGGCAATAGAAATGCAAGTCTTTATTTCTTTTAAAATACTTCCTGTGCAAAGACTTTGAGGCACAGACATAGAGCAATGCACCAGAATTCTTTCATCCACCATTTTCCCAAGATTTCTCAATGACAACATGACATTTGAACATCTGCTATACCATGGTGGCAGCAATGGTGGGGTGTAGAGTGGGTCGGGTGTGGGAAGAGTGAAATCAAGGCAAAATAAGCTTCTCAGAAATGTATCATCTCTGTTCCACAGTAAACCTTCTGCTCAACAATCCAAATGTATTCTACTCTCTTTAACACAAAAACACCCAATCCCACAACAAAAATGGCCCACATACCATGAACCTTTTTGTGGAAAAAAAAGCACACCAAATAGCTGCTACTGTATTATAATAGTTGCAAATCAGGTTTTACAATCTGTTACTGCACAACATAATTTGATCAGTTTCCAGTTACCATAATGCCTCTGCACCAATTGGATAAATATACTTGACACATGCACTCCATCATTGATGCTGCTCATCAAAATGTTGAACTGGTTAAGTTATGAAAGGTCATCAACCTGAAATGTTAACCCTTGTTTCTCTCTCTCTGTCTCTCCACAGATGCTGCCAGATCTGTTAAGTATTTCCAACATTTTTAGTTTTTATTTCAGATTTCCAGCATCTCAGTATTTCGCTTGTGTGTTGAACAGGGTAGTCTGGTTTAATAATTGTGATCACTGAAAGCTGCATAATAGACGTTCAATCCACTTGCATTGCCCACCTATGCTAAATGGATAACATTTATTCATTCCAGTCGGCCTTAGGAGCGGCTTCCAAGTTACAGTATTAAGTCAAAAGCTCAGCAGACCCACTGACATTTCAGGGATGGGCTGTGCAAGGAAGACATCGTGGAGAACAGAACATCAGAAACAATAGTAATTCACCGTCAAAAAAGGAGGCAATAGAAAATTGGAGAAGAGGAAAGAATAGGAAAAAAATGGGGGAAAATGTCTTTATTTAAAAGAAAATCTGCAACGTGTTGCACAATAATCAGAATAAGTCAATTTAACCAGTGCAGTTCAAAAGGCTGGATGGAGATTGGAAAACGAGAGGGACGCGCTTCAATTGGGGACTTTTTATCTTCTGATACTACTCCATTTACATTGGTTAGCATATCGGCACATTAGTTTTCACAGGGGTAAATATACAGATAACTATACTTGTTCTAAAATACCACAACCTTTACACATAGCCATAAACCGAATTTAAACAGAAAGATAGCTGTATTATTGTACTGGGACACCTAGAGGTAGAATGTGAGAGTTCTCCCCATCGAGTTTATGTTGGGATTATTAAACAACTGTCTAACTGAATTAAATGCAAATATGTTTTGAAAGGGAAAACATCCCCCTTTTATATAAGAAAACCACTTCAAGTAAATTAAATTCCGAAATAAGCTGCTAGCACTGTAAAAGTAGCCCATTTATATTGCAGGATGCTGATCATGCCAGAAATGGGAGGAATAGGTCAGAAGTCAGCCAGATCTCCATCGGAAGGAAGGGTTATCAATGAGTGAGTTACATTGAGCTCCTCATACCTCCAAGTATTTGTTATTGCCTCTAGAGGGGCCAAGAAACACTGTGAGAGAGGCAATACTCAGCTGTTCCTCCAAAGACAGCAAGACTAGCAGTAGTAAATGTGAACAGCTGATGACGATAATGCGCTGCCATTTTTGAGAGCGATGGGTAGGCTCAGTACTCAGCCCAATGCAAATCAGCACTGCAGTTCACCTCACAAGCTGATACAGAATTACACCAGCACAGAAACGGCACCAGAAAATAAAATTACTAATAAACTGAACAATCCTTCCAGCAGCATGAATAGGGGTGGATGCCACAGTTTCAGTATGCTTTGGAACCAGTTCTAGTTTTATTACGAAGACAGCATATATGTACTCTTTTAGAACACATCTGCATTTAATCCCATTCGGTAGTATTTTAATTATTCCAATTGGACTCTACCAGAAATGTAAGAAAATATGCCAACAGCACTTCTGAGACTCTGGATTAGATTCAATAGAGAGTGACAGAATTCTCTGCCACATTGCATGTGGTTTTCAATATTATAATTGTGGCAAGTCAGCTTAGGATGTTCGAATGATCCATAATTATTCTGTTTCTTTCATAAACATAAATGAAGCAAATACATATTTAGTAAATTCAATACACTATTGTAAGCCAATGCATTAGTAGGCAATAGTCAATTGGTGGATTTCATGCATAGTACTCCAGCACTGATGTTTAGTTTGTTTTTCATCGCAAAGTGGGCAGCAAGTCAATAATGTTAGAGAACATTGGTTATTCAAAAATACTACAGAAGTCTGAAAGCATGGCAGAAACAGCAGGTATCAGTGACTCAAATTCAGTGGCATGACAAAACATGTCATGACACGCATCAATAAAACAAAACATTGCTGCGGACATGCTCCGGTGACCACCATTAGCATAACAGGGTATTTGACTACTAAATCAGGATTAAACCTTTAGTGTTCTATCTACAAATAGCAATTGTTCAAAGATCATTGGATCAATTATTTCCAAACACGCTGATAACAGAGGACAGTGCTTTCAAATAAAATGTAATCACTTGATTAACTAACTTGAATTTCAAAACTTTCAGTCTCAAACTTTTAGACTGCATTGAAAATTTAGCTACAAAGACAAAATAGAGCATTAAGCCATTTACTCCACTTAGCCAATAAAATCTCAAAGACTTGTATTTATATAGCATCTTTCATAACCTCAGCACATCCTAAAATGCAATGTGATAATGGCCAGATAATCTGTTTTCGTGATGTTGCTTGAGAAACAAATGTTGACCAGGACACAAGGGAAGAATTCCCCTGATCTGCAAAATAGTGTCATAGGATCTTTGACATTTTTCCTCAAAAATATGCTTTATTCATAAAATTTGAAAAAGCACATTACATAACAGTTCATATTTGGCATTACATGAAGTGCAATACAGATCAGCTTTTTCAATATAGTACATGAGGTAGCTCACTACACTTGCCTTTACAGATTATTATATTTACAATGTACATTTACATTTTGTGTTAGACATTCTCTGGTGCATACAACCCAAGGGGTTTTACACTGTTTCCAGCCCTTTGGCGTACTATGACAGGAGGGCCTTAGACTGTGGCCTTTCTGGCATAGGATCTTTGACATCCACCCAAGAGGACAGAGTTTAACATTTCCTCTAAAAGACTGCACCTTGACAACGCAGCAGTCTCAGCACTGCATGGCAATGTCAGCTTAAACTTTGTGTTCAATTCTCTAGAGTAGGATTTTAACCCAAGGATCAATATCAGCAAATTTTGAAAAGACAACACTCAGCTTCATTAAGGATTGTAGACGTTACACATGAAGAACTCATTTACCACACACTAGAAAAACATATCTAAAACTTGAATATATTTGCATATACACCATTTATGCTTAAAGTATTTCTCACTTGAATATTTCATTGTTCATAATTTAGTTACAATAATCTTGTATTATTTACTAAGGTTCTTTAGGAAAGCATTTATATAACCCCTATCACAATCTGTTGCCTGCCACAAAGCACTTCCTATGCAATGAACTATTATGAAATTAAATCACTGAGATAGGCAAATATGCCATTTTGCACTCAGCATGGTCCCCAAACAGTAATTATATTAATGACCAGTTAATCCATTTTTGATGGCATTGGATGAAGGAAGGACATTGGTCAGGGTAACAGGAAAACATGCCAATCTTCTTCAAATAGTGCCATAAAATCTTCATTGTCCATCTGAACAACCAGAACAGATAGGTTTAACAGTTCAACTGAAGGACTGTACTTCAGACAATGCAGTACACCCTCACTCACTCATTAATTAACTGGGTAAGTTACTCTTCAGAAGAAGGAATTTTCCTCCACACAAGATCAGGGGGCAGGTTGTTCAACTTTGCCCATCTTAGAGCGAAGACCAAAGTACAGAAGGTCCTCATCAGGGAACTCCTCTTTGCTGATGATGCTGCATTAACATCCCACACAGAAGAGTGTGTGCAGAGACTCATCGACAGGGTTGTGGCAGCCTGCAACAAATTTGGCCTAACCATCAGCCTCAAGAAAACGATCATGGGACAGGACATCAGAAATGCTCCATCAATATCGGCTATCATGGTCTGGAAGTGATTCAAGAGTTCACCTACCTAGGCTCAACTATCACCAGTAACCTGTCTCTTGATGCAGAAATCAACAAGCGCATGGGAAAGACGTCCGCTGCTATGTCCAGACTGGCCAAGAGAGTGTGGGAAAATGGCACACTGACACGAAACACAAAGGTCCGAGTGTATCAAGCCTGTGTCTTCAGTACCTTGCTCTACGGCAGCAAGGCCTGGACAACGTATGTCAGCCAAGAGCGGCGTCTCAATTCATTCCATCTTCGATGCCTCCGGAGAATTCTTGGCATCAGGTGACAGCACCGTATCTCCAACGCAGAAGTCCTCGAGGCGGCCAACATCCCCAGCATATACACCCTACTGAGCCAGCGGTACTTGAGATGGCTTGGCCATGTGAGTAGCATGGAAGATGGCAGGATCCCCAAGGACGCATTGTACAACAAGTTTGTCACTAGTATCAGACCCACCGGCCGCCCAGATCTCCGCTTTAAAGACATCTACAAACGCAACATGAAATCCTGTGACATTGACTTTTCTGTAACAATTTAATAACAACTGAAAAGCTTGTTCGGTCATTTCAAAGGGCAGTTAAGAGTCAACCACATTGCTGTGGGTTTGGAGTCACATGTAGGCCAGACCAGTTAAGGATGGCAGATTTCCTTCCCTAAAGAACTAAAAGTCATTAGTGAACCAGATGGGTTTTTACAACAATCCTGTAGTTTCATGAATATCTAGCATTTTATTCCAATATTAGTTAATTGAATTTAAATTTCCCCTAGTTGTAATGGTGGGATTCAAACTCATGTCTCTAGAACATTAGTGCAGGCCTCTGGTTAACTAGTCCAGTAACTTTCCCACTATGCTACCGTCACCATAATTTGCTCCCATATCAGTGCACAGCAAAAGCTCATAAAAATGCACTAGACTTTCACCTAGCACAATACTTAAAATAGATTGTGCTGATTTTTTAAAAATCCACTTAACTGTTTAATTTGGAATTAGAATAGTTTTGCAGAATTTGAGATCATCTTTTAGTGAAGTAAACTAGTTTCATGTTACATTGTTCAAATGCACATGGGATACAAGGTAACTTGATAAGGTGGATTCAAACTTGGCTTAGCTGTAGGAGACAGAGAGTGATGACAGACGGCTGTTTTAGTGACTGGAAGCCAGTGTCCAGTGGCGTACCACAGGGATCTGTGCTGGGTCCCCTATTGTTTGTCATTTATATAAACGACATAGATGACTGTGGGGGGTAGGATCAGTAAGTTCGCGGATGACACAAAGATTGGCCGAGTTGTTAACAGTGAGGTTGAGTGTCTTGGGTTACAGGAAGATATAGACGAGATGGTCAAATGGGCAGAAAAGTGGCAGATGGAATTTAACGCTGAAAAGTGTGAGGTGATACACTTTGGAAGGAGTAATGTGACACGGAAGTATTCAATGAATGGCCTGACACTGGGAAGTTCCGAGGAACAAAGGGACCTTGGCGTGTTTGTCCATAGATCTCTGAAGGCAGAAGGGCAGGTTAATACGGTGGTGAAAAAGGCATATGGGACACTTGCCTTTATCAATCGAGGCATAGATTACAAAAGCAGGGAGGTCATGTTGGAGTTGTACAGAACTTTGGTAAGGCCACAGCTGGAGTACTGTGTGCAATTCTGGTCGCCACACTGTAGGAAGGATGTGATTGCATTGGAGGGGGTGCAGAGGCGATTCACCAGGATGTTGCCTGGGATGGAACATTTAAGCTATGAAGAGAGGTTGGATAGGCTTGGGTTGCTTTTGCTGGAGCAGAGAAGACTGAGGGGTGACCTGATCGAGGTGTACAAGATTATGAGGGGCATGGAGAGGGTGGATAGGGAGCAGCTGTTCCCCTTAGTTGAAGGGTCAGTTACAAGGGGTCACAAGTTTAAGGTGAGGGGCGGGAGGTTTAAGGGGGATTTGAGGAAGAACATTTTTACCCAGAGGGTGGTGACGGTCTGGAATGCCCTGCCTGGGAGGGTGGTAGATGAAGGTTGCCTCACATCCTTTAAAAAGTACCTGGATGAGCACTTGGCACGTCATAACATTCAAGGTTATGGACCAAGTGCTGGCAAATGAGATTAGGTAGACAGGTCAGGTGTTTTAATGCATCGGTGCAGACTCGATGGGCCAAAGGGCCTCTTCTGCACTGTATTATTCTGTGATAAAAGATGAGAAATCAGCAAAAAAAAGTTAATTTCATTAAGTTTTTTTTGGCCTCAGAGTTGAACATGTAGGCTCAACTGTTCGTGATTTTCTTCTGTGTTGCAGGTTTCTGATGCTCTCAGCCAAAGCACGGTACACAGGAGAAAAATAACCAATTGGGTATTTTTTTAGCAATTAATCGTGTACAAAAATCAAACTGAATTGTGTGAGGTGAGATTCAGTTATATTCTGGGGGAAAAAACGCACAAATCGACGTTTTCAAACACACCAGGGGATTAACCTACATAAAAGGTCATCCACCGTCTGGCGTGCAAGAGAAGTTACAGATTAGCCTTCTACTTACACTGCAAACTGTGGCATGCACTATTAAGAAAATAAATCACCGAAAGCATTTCTAACAGCACGAGTGCCGCAGGGTATCTGCCAGAGCTCACACAAGGAGACTGTCTGAAGCCTGCACTGGATTCAGCCCAGCTCACTGCCCCTCTCCGGTCCGCATCACGATCGCCCCTCTCCGGTCCGCATCACGATCGCCCCTCTCCGGTCCGCATCACGATCGCCCCTCTCCGGTCCGCATCATTCACTCACCCGTCGCTTCTCCTAACGGACAAAGGCCAGATCAGCCTCTCCCCAAACATTCTTAACCGCGCCTCACACATCGTTCTGTATTATACACACACATTTTGACGATAAAGCCTCCACTAACTGCTGTTTAACATAGTGAAGAGCAGCACCTACTGGCATACTGCGCCGCTGCAACCGTTAGGACAAAGAGCGTCAGGTGGCATCAAGAGTGTCCTCCCGCTGGGCATTGTGGGCTGTAGCGTGTCAGCCAGGGCAGCAGCTCAAACTACCCTGAAGCTGTGGGCCATTTACATGTCATCAACACCCATCAATTGTTCAAACTCCTGGCCGAACCCCCACATTTCAATTTTGTTTAAGTTTCCCATTACTCTAATAATAGCTTTGAGTTTAGGAGGGTCCTTAAGAAGGAATGCACCTATGGTAAATGTTGGCATCCTTCCATCTAGGAAAGATGATGGACATGCAGCAAACAATCCATTTAAGTGGGGTGTTTGCACTTGGTTCACCTTTGCTGATGGCTGTGAAGGCCAATTCTTGAGAGACAGGTTCTGCCACAAGTGCAACACGTGAAACTGCCAAGTGACGCTGTGAGTTGTTGTTTTTGACGTTGGCGCCTGTTGCCAAGCTGCTGTAGCAACTGGTCATCATGGTAATGCACACCAGTCCACAGGATGTGTCGCCATTTCCCTCTTTAGCCAGTTAGTGACTCCCAGATGTGATAGTTGACATTTAGGGCCGTCACGCTTGCAAGCATCCTTGAAGCAGAGCTTTGGGCACCCCACTGGTCGTCTGGCCCAGCTACCTCAACATACAGAAGATCCTTGGGTATGGGACAGTCTTCCATCCTGCAGACGTGTCCGATCCACCGAAGCCGCCTCTATTTGATTAGTGCCAACACACTTGGGAGCTCTGCCACATTTGTGATTTTGTCCTGCCAGGATATACCCATAATGCACCGCAGACAGCGAAGATGGAAATTATTGAGCTTCTTTTCCTGGTAGCTGTAAGTCGTCCATGTTTCACAGCCATAAGCCACACAGCAAAGCGCTAAGAACACAGGCCTTATAAACCATGAGCTTGGTCCTAAGGGTCAGCTTGGTGTTATTCCATGCGCGTTTCGCAAGTTGGCTAAAGGTGGTAGCTGCTTTCCCTATGTGTGTATCGAGCTCTGCTCAGATTGTCTATTAAATAAGAACCAAGTACGACAAAAGTTCTGTTATACCCTGGAATACCTTGTTATACCCTGTTTTTGATCCAAATAGGAGGTTGCCAATTAAGAGGAACTAACTTTTGAAAGGGTCACCACTAATACAAGATTACGACAAGTTATACAAGGAAAAACTGTTCCCATTAACAAATGGTACTAGGGGACACAGATTGAATGTTTTGGGCAAGAGATACGGGGGGAATATGAGGAAGCACTTTTTTACACAGCTGGTGGTAATGATCTGGAACTCACTGCCCACAAGGGTGTTGGAAGCAGAGACATAGGAACAGGAATAGGCCATTCAGCCCATCGAACCTGCTCTGCCATTCAATACGATCATGGCTGATCATCCACTTCAATGCCTTTTTCCCACACTATCCCCACATCCCATTATGTCATTGGTTTTTAGAAATCTGTCAATCTCTAAACATACTCAATGACTGAGCTTCCACAGCCCTCTGGGGTAGAGAATTCCAAAGATTCACAACCCTCTGAGTAAAGAAATTTCTCCTCATCTCGGTCCTAAGTGGCTTCCCCTTATTTTGAAATTGTATCCCCTGGTTCTAGACTCCCCAACCAGAGGAAACATCTTACCTACATCTACCCTGTCTATCAATCAGTGACTTCAAGAGGAAATTAGATGGCCACCTGAGAGAAATAGACTTGCAGGGCTACAGGGATCAAGCTGGGGATTGGGACTGAATATATAGCTCCATAGAGAGCCAGCATGGACTCGATGGGCCCAATGGCCTTCTTCTGTGCTGTAAACGACTATGACTCTAATTACACTGGAACAAAAACTAAATTCTTTCAAGGAAACTTAGCCAATCAAATTAAGGTGATCTTCCAGAGGATGATGATGCACTCCAGTCCACTGGGTGTCCACCGGTCACAGAAGGCCTCAAGCATACCAGCAAACACTGCGTGCTCCCTCTCCAGGGTATCCCCTCACATATTCTACACTCCGTAAATTTGAGCTCATCCAAAACTCTTCTGCCCGTGTCCTAACTCACATCAAGCCCCATTCACTCATCATCCCCGAGCTTGCTGACCTACACTAACTCCTGGTTAAACCCTCCCTATCTCTGTAATCACCTCCAACGCCACAACCTTCCGAGATATCTGTCCTCCTCCAATTTTAGCCTTGTTGCGTATCCCAGAATTGCTCCACCATTGGTGGCTGTGTCTTCATCTGCTAAGGGCCTAAGCTCTGGAATTCCCTCCCTAAATCTCCACTTCTCTAGCTCTCTTTCATCCTTTATGATGCTCCTTAAATCCTACCACTTACACCAAGCTTTTGGTCAACTGCCCTAATATCTCCTTATGTGTCTTGGTCAAATTTTGTTTGATATTGCTCCTGTGAAGCGCCTTAGGACATTTTATTACATTAAAGGTGCTATATAAATATGTCGTTGTCTAGAAGGAAGCCATTTGGCCCATCATGCCAGTGCTACCTCTTTGAAAGAGCTTTCCAGTTAGTCCCACTTTGCCCTTTACCCATAGCCCTGTATTTTTTCTCCTTCGAGTATTTATCCAGCTCCATTTTGAATAGTTTCTTTATTTGTCCCATTACTGCCCCCTTTTGCCTTACATCATCCCTTTTGTCATATAATCTCTCCTGCCTGTCCATTAACACCCTCTCTGTACTAATGATTTATCTTTCAGCACACCATTAACATACCATTTGCCTTTGCTTCATGACCTTCTGATCAGTTATTCTCTATGACCCTGTCCTATCTACACCTCTTTTGTTATCTCTTGCCCCACCCCCGCTTTACTTGCTTAAAGCCTTTTACGTTTCTAATATCTGCCAGTTCTGATGAAGGGTCACTGACCTGAAACGTTAACTCTGCTTCTCTCTCCACAGATGCTGCCAGACCTGCTGAGTATTTCCAGCATTTATTGTTTGTGTTTCAGATTTCCAGCATCTGCAGTATTTTGCTTTTATGTACCTGTTATGGGCACTCTCGAGCATTTTGGAATGTTTTGCAACTCTAGAACTAGATCTCACTTTATTTTTTTGCAAAGGAACAAATCACCACTCTGATCTTCTTGTCTTATTCAGGGCTGAGGTGACAGAGATTTCACAGGGAGGTTTAGCTTGATGAGCAAGAGGCAGCTATTTACTATCTGACTTTCCTTTATAAGGACATCTCAGCCTTCTGTTTTCGAAACTAAATAGCCTAACCTTCTCCCATTTTTCCATATACTCAGTCATTTGATCATAGATAAGCTTCATTTCTGTTCTAGTAAATGCTACTAGAGCTTGAATTTCCCTCTGCCTCAGTAGCCAGAACCTGATTCAAACTGTGATCTGACCAGAGACACTTTTAAATTAAAATGGTTGATTGTTATTTTTAATGAGTGGCACTTGACAGGTGTGCTAGTTATTTTCTGTAAATCCATTTAACAAATTCAACAAAATCTCTATGATTTATGCTGGAGAGACTCACGATCAGAGTTTCCCTCTTTAGTAAGCTGCTTCAGTGTCATCAGCCGCAGGGGAAATCCTGAAATGGCCCTTTTGCAATCAGCAAAAAGAAAGTGTGACTTTTCCTTGGTCTGAAAGAGGATCTGGAGTCTCCCAAGCCTAGGGAAATATACAATAGCCTGGGAATGTAGCTACGCTGAGGTCAGGTGACTCCGGAGCAGATCTCAGGTTGGTCTGAAGCTGCACCCATAATGTTGCAATGGAGTTTCTGTGGGACACATGGTATACACCACATTTCTAACATTACTGGAGTGGGAGATGAAATGCTCATCGGACGTGGGCATCGCTGGCAAGGCCAACAATTATTGCCCATGTGTAATTGCCCTTGAGAAGGTGGTAGTGAGCTGCCTTCTTGAACCACTGCAGTCCATGTGGTGTAGGTACACCCACAGTGCTGTTAGGGAGGGAGTTCCAGGAATTTGACCTAGCAACAGTGAAGGAACAGCGATATAGTTCCAAGTCAGGATGGTGTGTAGCTGGGAGGGAAACTTGCAGGTGGTGGTGTTCCCATGCATCTGCTGCCCTTGTCCTTCTAGGTGGTAGAGGTTGCAGGTTTGGGAGTTGTTGTCAAAGGAGCCCTAGCAAGTTGCTGCCGTGCATCTTGGAAGTGGTGCACCCTGCTGCTACTGTGCGCTGGAGGTGGAGGGAGTAAATGTTTTAAGGTGATGGATGGGGTGCCAATCAAACAGGCTGCATTATCCTGGATGGAGTCAAGCTTCTTAAGTGTTGTTGGAGCTGCACCCATCCAGACAAGTGGTCATCCCTTTACATTCCGGACATGTGCCTTGTAGAAGGTAGGCACACTTTAGGGAGTCAGAAGGTGAGTTACTCGCTACAGAGTTCCTAGCCTCAGACCTGCTCTTGTAGCCACAGTGTTTATGATGCTGGTCCAGTTAAGTTTCTGGTCAATTGTAAACCCCAGGATGTTGTTGATGGGTGATTCAGCAATGGTAATGCTGTGGAATGTCAAGGGGAGATGGTTAGATTCTCTCTTGTTGGAGATGGTCATTGTGTGATGCGAATGTTACTTGCCACTTATCAGCCCAAGCCTAATGTTGTCCAGGTCTTGCTGCATGTGGACACAGACTGCTTCATTATCTGAGGAATTACAAATGGGATTGAACATTGTGCAATCATTAGCAAACATCCCCACTTCTGACCTTATGATGGAGGAAAGGTGATGAAGCAGCTGAAGATGGTTGGACCCAGGGCACTGCCTTGAGGAACTCTTGCAGCAATGTCCTGGGACTGAGATGATTAGCCTCCAACAATCACAACCATCTTCCTTTGTGTCAGTTATGACTCCAGCCAGTGGGGAGTTTTCCCCTGATTCCCATTGACTCCAGTTTTGCTGGGGCTCCTTGATCCCACACCCTGTCAAATGCTGCCTTGATGTGAAGGGCAGTCACCCTCACCTCACCTCTGGAATTCAGCTGTTTTGCTCATGTTTGGACCAAGGTTGTATTGAGGTCTGGAACCAAGTGGTCTTGACGGACAAGTATAAAGTACTGCATAAATCAAGGAATATTGTGCAACACATATTCCATGAATGATGTTAAAATAGCTAATCTAGAAGCCTTCCTCATTCAATAGCATCATGGGATCTTGTGATCCATAGCAAGGATATGAGTGGGAATTCCATCTATATCTGCATCACTGACTGCTGAAGAATGTTCATCTCTGATTGAAAGCACATCTTGTCCTCAGATTCAATTTTCACCTCTTTGGTATGAAAAGCTACTTATGACGTCAGTAAGTAAATTCTGTTTACAAGATGCACAAACCGAAGACCATGTCTACAGGGCTTAAAGTGACGGAATGTTTTTTTCTTTTGGTAACTGCCAGTTTGGAACCCCAAGGGCTTTCTATAGTTAGTTACACACACAAAATATAAGCAGCGCACAATTTTAGTTACTTAACAAGCCCCAAGACAAAACCGCTATCCACAAACAAATCCATTCAAGAAGGTCTTAATTGTTTACCTGGAAAAACTTAGAACACAAATATTAGTGACTGGAACATTCAGCAACCAAATTAACTGACAATTTTTGCCAAAACAGCAGTGAACCTTTACACTGCCACTTACACTTTTACAGATGTGACCTTGCCTGTTGACCATTTGAATGGAAGATCAGAATGAAGGAAAAGAAAGACTTGAATTTATATAGTGCTTTTCACAACCTCAGGACATTCCAAAGCGCTTTACAACCAATTAAGTACTTTTTCAAAAAAGCAAAATACTGCAGATACTGGAAATCCAAAATAAAAACTGAAAATGCTGGAAATACCCTGCAGGTCTGGCAGCATATGTGGAGAGAGAAACGGTTACATTTTGTCAGACGTTTTTGAAATGTGTAATGTAAGAAATGCAGCAGTCAATTTGTGCATTGCCAAGTCCCACAAACAGAAATGTGATAATTGAATAATCTGTTTTTTAGGTGCTGATTGAAGGATAACTTGACCAGCACACCAGAAAGATCTCTCCTGCTCTTCTCTGAAACAGTTTGTATATTGAACCACGGTCGTAGCTTAGGAGGTGACTGAAGTTATGTTGAAAATGTGGGTTTTGATGAGTTTTTTTTTAAAGGAAAAACTTGCATTTATACAGGGCTTTTCATGACCACCGGATGTCACAAGTCATTGGGTCATCATGGAACGAAAATTCTTCAACACGAGAGATGTCAGAGAGTTTGAATCCCAGTGAATGATTTGAATGATCTACAGTAAAGATGGACAATGCAGGTGAATTTTCCAATAGCCCATTGTGTTGTTTGATTTCCCTCATTTAGAGTGATAATGCTCAGGCTGAATCTGCAGCTGAAATTCTTCACTGCTAGCACAGCAGCCTTACTGACAGTTTCAGGGTCGCTACAAAGTGCTGCCAATCTTGAGCATCAACATTTTTTAAAAATAGCATCAGCCACATCTGAACCAGAATCAGAACTAAGTTGAATTGGTCTAAATACTTCTGAATGTCCAAATGTTCTTCTAATTTAACTTTGGCACTTGGTGTTGGAGCACAATACTTTAACCTTTGTTTTAATTCACACATCATCCCCATGACATCGGTAGGTGGCACTGTAATACAATTTCCAAAGCTAATGTGCAGCTTGAGGTCTAACACACAGGCTTGTCACTGCAAAATATATCGAAGGTAACTGCTCTGTCTTGTACAGTTTCAGTCTGTGACCACCAGGTAGTACTTCAGAGCAATGTTTATATCTGTCAAGTTACATTTTGGCTGGGGATTTCCTCAGCTGCTTCACCAATACAAATACTGTAGTCACATTTTCCAAACTCACTGGAAATGCACAGTACACATGCATTTCAAAAAGCAGAAATGTTTTTAAAATTTATCAACAAATGTGGAGCTCTCTTAGTTGTCAATTTACATAGATGCAGTAATGGGGACATCTGTGTTTATAACGTGGCTTATAAAGTTGAGCCATGCCTTAAACTCAGGCCCAGACTCATCTTCGCAATAAAAATACTTGTCTTGTCTCCCTATATTTTACACATGGATTTAATATTGTGTCACAAAACATACATTATTACATATAGTTTCTATATATTTTGTGAATTTTTCCAGATTCTGGAGACTTTGGAATAAGTTAGATGTTGGATTCAAAAAACTTCTGATAGTTGTCTTCTTTTTATGAAAATGCATGTTGGGACAAAGAGAGCTAAAGAAGAGAAGAGGAAAAGTAAGAACAAAGAGGGCGGCACAGTGGCGCAGTGGTTAGCACCGCAGCCTCACAGCTCCAGGGACCCGGGTTCGATTCCAGGTACTGCCTGTGTGGAGTTTGCAAGTTCTCCCTGTGTCTGCGTGGGTTTTCTCCGGGTCCTCCGGTTTCCTCCCACAAGCCAAAAGACTTGCAGGTTGATAGGTAAATTGGCCATTATAAATTGTCACTAGTGTAGGTAGGTGGTAGGGAAATATAGGGACAGGTGGGGATGTTTGGTAGGAATATGGGATTAGTGTAGGATTAGTATAAATGGGTGGTTGATGTTCGGCACAGACTCGGTGGGCCGAAGGGCCTGTTTCAGTGCTGTATCTCTAATCTAATAAAAAAAAGAGACACAACAATCTTTACATGGTGTCATTGTATAGGATACACACTTACTGTCCAATTATTTACTGTTGCATCAATTTTGATTACACTTTTTCGTCAACAGTTACTATTGAAATTATTACGTTAACATTTCCTATTCAATTTTTCTATGTCAATTATCATACCGTACTTTCAAGTTCTAGTCACCAGGTGGTTCTGGAGAATGGATTTCTGAAGTCTCTGAACTCTGTCACATCTTATCTATAAAAAAAGTATGTTTATCAAATCACTATGGGCAACTTACTAGTAAATAAAATTCTTTGGTAAGACCATGACATGTTGATGCTGTATGCTGGTCTACAATATGTAGTGTTGTAAAATGTTAGAACATGTTTCCACAAGGCAGATTAAGAACTTAAGAATTTAAGGAACTGAAAAAAAATTTACCTAATATATCTCAGCTGCTGACCCCCTGCTGACCCCCCATCCCCGCCACCTGCTTTCACCATTAGTCTTTCTTCCTTTGTATCTCCAGAATCTTTTGATCTTCTCTAACAAAATAAAAGTTCCTGATTTTGATCATATCATGTCAAGAGGAGACAACAAATTGAGGTGATTTATTGTTGTACCTGGTTTCATAGTAGTCTTGACAATAGCAGAAGTAATTCCATAAACCTGATACCTGAAAAAACAGCTGAAGTGCTATTTATGGAAGGGATATTCCTCTCAATGCAAATTACCTTTCCAAATTAAAATTAAAAAGTACTTCATAAGGATGAATTACTTAGTGAATTAAAATGTAAAGAGCTTGTAATGACTGATAAACTCCAGAATTACACTAGAATGAGATAAGAGCTGATAACTAAATACAGAATTAAGAGTGGTTAGAAATAGACAAAATTAACTTACTCCAAAAGTTTAGATACTTTCTGAACATATTCTGTGAATAAATTAGAGCATTATATTCAGCATGTATCTTATGTTAGTGTAGTAGGTCACTTTTAGTCACAACTTTCAATGGTGAGAAGTGTCTATACAAAGTAAGCCTGTTTCACTTGTAGAGATTATTCAGAGTACAGGATACTGATCGCAGTACCTTTAATTGATCAAAACACACAACTGAATTCAAATCAATTGCTATTAAAGTGTGAGGGACTGGAGGCCACAAGGTGTTCCTTTCAAAATTATCTAAATCATCCTCACTGGTATTTGGCTTAACATATTTTGGTTCTGGGATAACATGGATAGACTCACTCTTATCCCTTACAATTTTTGCACACTTTCCAAAATTCTTCACCCCGTTATCTCTTCCTTTAGCTCAGTTGCTCATTGCTCCTGTATTTACATACCTTGCAATATCAGCAACTGAATCATGTCTCTTTGTTGAGTAGGTAGGAATTGCAGTTTATGAAACATCCAGCATTGCTATTCCAATGGTCTAAAAAGAGAAATATTCCAGTGATAGCTTGGTGGAGAGATAAACTTCAGAGAATTAATCACCACCCTACATCCCATGGACCTGGAGAAAAAAAAGATTTCTGTGCAGTGTGTCTCGAGCCTCCAAATGTTATAATCTATGCTTGTATTCAATTTTTTAAGAGAACTTAATAATTGCTAATAAATGACCCATTTATTATGAGAAGTACGATGTACTATAACCTTAAGTATAAATGAAAGAAGTTTATTTATAACATGCATGTTTTGTATAAATGTGTAACCAGAAAGAAGGCAAGTTAAAACCAGTTGCACATAGAATGCCTGAGCAAAGATCTAATCTTCTCAATTTAAAAAAAAAGTTCTCTCATGGGATGGGGTGTCTCTGGCAAGGCCAGCATTTATTTTCCTTAAGAAGGTGGTGATGAGATGCCTTTTTGAACCCCTGCAGTCCCTGTGCTAAAGGTACCTCCATATTGATGTTAAGTTGGGAATTTGAGGATTTTGACCCAGTGACATTGATCGAAGGGCAATATATGTCCAAGTAGGAACAATGTGTGACTTGAGGGGGAACTTGCTGGTTGTGTTCCTATGTGCTTGCTACCCTTGCCCTTCTAGGTGGTAGAGGTCATGAGTTTGGGAGGTGCCGGCGAGATGCTGCAATGCATCTTGTAGATGGTACACACTGCTGCCACTGTGCGCCGGTGGTGGAGGGAGTCAATGTTTATGATGGTTGATGGGGTGCCAATCAAGTGGGCTGTTTTGTCCTGGATGATGTGAAGCTTTTTGAGTGTTGTTGGAGCAGCACTCTTCCAGGCAAGTGGAGAGAATTCCATCACACCCCTTACTTGTGCTTTGCAGGTGGTAGAAAGGCTTTCGGGAGTCAGGAAGTGATTTTCTTACTGTAGAATATCTGCTCTTGTAGCCACGTTTTATATTTGGCTGACTCATTTAAGATTCTGGGACCCCCAGGATGTTGGTGGTGGGGGATTCAGTGACGGTAATGGTGTTGAATGTCAAGGGAAGATAGTTAGACTCTCTCTTGATGCAGATGGTCATTGCCTGGCAGTTCGTGGCATGAATGTTACTTGCCACTAATCAGCCCAAGTCCTGCAAAGTCCAGGACTTTCTGCACGTGGGCACTGACTGCTTCAATATCTTAGGAGTTGCGAATGGTACTGAACACTGTGCAATCATCAGTGAATATCTCAATTTTTGACCTTATGGTAGAGGGAAAGTCATTGATGAAGTAGCTTAAGATGGTTGGGCCTAGGAGACTATCCTGAGGCACTCCTGGGGCTGAGATGATTGGCCTTCAAAAACCACAACCATCTTCCTTTGTGCTGGGTATGACTCCAGCCAATGGAGAGTTTCCCCCAATTCACATGACTCCAGTTTTACTCTGGCTCCTCGATGCCACACTTGATCAAATTCTGCCTTGATGTGAAGGACAGTCACTCTCACCTCACCTCAGGAATTCAGCTTTTTTCATGTTTGGACCAAGGCTGTAATGAGGTCTGGAGCCGAATGGTCCTGGAGGATCCCAAACAGTGCATTGACAATACCTTCCATACTTTGCTACTGATCCTTGGCATCAGTTGGCAGGACCGTATCTCCAACACAGAAGTCCTCGAGGCGGCCAACATCCCCAGCTTATACACCCTACTGAGTCAGCGGCGCTTGAGATGAGTTGGCCATGTGAGCCGCATGGAAGACGGCAGGATCCCCAAGGACACATTGTACAGCGAGCTCGCCACTGGTATCAGACCCACCGGCCGTCCATGTCTCTGCTTTACGCAAATGCGACATGAAGTCCTGTGACATTGATCACAAGTCGTGGGAGTCAGTTGCCAGTGATCGCCAGAGCTGGTGGGCAGCCATAAAGGCGGGGCTAAAGTGTGGCGAGTCGATGAGACTTAGCAGTTGGCAGGAAAAAAGATAAAAGCGCAAGGGGAGAGCCAACTGTGTAACAGCCCTGACAACCAATTTTATCTGAAGCACCTGTGGAAGAGCCTGTCACTCTAGTATTGGCCTTTATAGCCACTCCACGCGCTGCTCCACAAACCACTGACCACCTGCAGGCGCTTACCCATTGTCTCTCGAGACAAGGAGGCCAAAGAAGAAGAAGAATAGTAGGCTGATAGGATGGTAATTAACCAGATTGGATTTGCCATTCTGTTTGTGGATAGGACATACTTGGGCAATTTTCCACATTATTGGGTAGATGCCAGTGTTGTAGCTGTACTGAAACAGCTTGGCCAGGGACGCAGCTAGTCCTGAAGGGCAAGTCTTCAGCTGTACAGCTGGTATATTGTCAGGGCCTATAGTCTTTGCTGTATCCAGTGCAATCAGTTGTTTCTTGATATCATGTGGAGAGAATCAAACTGACTGGACTGCCCTCTGTGATGCTCAGGACCTCAGGAGGAGGCCGAGATGGATTATCCACTCGGCAATTCTGGCTGAAAATGGTTGTGAGTGCTTCAGCCTTGTCTTTTGCACTGAAGTGCTGGGCTCCCCCATCATTGAGAATGGGGATGTTTGCAGAGCCTCCTACTCCTCCCATTCTTCTTTGGCCTCCTTGTCTCAAGACACAATGGGTAAGCGCCTGGAGGTGGTCAGTGGTTTGTGCAGCAGCGCCTGGAGTGGCTATAAAGGCCAATTCTAGAGTGACAGACTCTTCTACAGGTGCTGCAGATAAAATTGGTTGTCGGGGCTGTTACACAGTTGGCTCTCTCCTTGCGCTTCAGTCTTTTTTCCTGCCAACTGCTAAGTCTCTTCGACTCGCCACGCATTAGCCCCGCCTTTATGGTTGCCCGCCAGCTCTGGCGATCGCTGGCAACTGACTTCCACGACTTGTGGTCAATGTCACAGGACTTCATGTCGCGTTTGCAGACGTCTTTAAAGCGGAGACAAGGACGGCCGGTGGGTCTGGTACCAGTGACGAGCTCGCTGTACAATGTGTCCTTGGGGATCCTGCCATCTTCCATGCGGCTCACATGGCCAAGCCATCTCAGGCGCCGCTGGCTTAGTAGGGTGTATATGCTGGGGATGTTGGCCGCCTCGAGGACTTCTGTGTTGGAGATGCGGTCCTGCCACCTGATGCCAAGGATTCTCCGGAGGCAGCGAAGATGGAATGAATTGAGATGTCGCTCTTGGCTGACGTACGTTATCCAGGCCTCGCTGACGTAGAGCAAGGTACTGAGGACACAGGCTTGATACACTTGGACTTTTGTGTTCTGTGTCAGTGCGCCATTTTCCCACACTCTCTTGGCCAGTCTGGACATAGCAGAGGAAGCCTTTCCCATGCACTTGTTGAATTCTGCATCGAGAGACAGGTAGATAGTTGATAGTTGAGCCTAGGTAGGTGAGCTCTTGAACCACTTCCAGAGTGTGGTCGCCGATATTGATGGATGGGGCATTTCTGACATCCTGTCCCATGATGTTCGTTTTGTTGAGGCTGATGGTTAGGCCAAATTCATTGCAGGTAGCCGCAAACCTGTCGATGAGTCTCTGCAGACACTGTTCAGTGTGAGATGTTAATGCAGCATCGTCAGCAAAGAGGAGTTCCCTGATGAGGACTTTCCGTACTTTGGTCTTCGCTTTTAGACGGGCAAGGTTGAACAACCTGCCACCTGATCTTGTGTGGAGGAAAATTCCTTCTTCTGAGGACTTGAATGCATGTGAGAGCAGCAGGGAGAGGAAGATCCCAAACAGTGTGGGTGCGAGAACACAGCCCTGTTTCACGCCACTCAGGATAGGAAAGGGGTCTGATGAGGCACCGCTATGCTGAATTGTGCCTTTCATATTGTCATGGAATGAGGTGATGATACTTAGTAGTTCAATTATCCACCATCATTCACAACTGGATGTGGCAAGACTGCAGAGCTTTGATCAGATCCATTGATTGTGGGATCACTTGGTTCTGTCTATTTCATGCTGCTTCTGCTTTATAGTATGTATGTAGTCCTGTGTTGTAGCTTCACCAGGTTGGCACCTCATTTTTAGGTATGCCTTATGCTGCTCCTGGCATGCTCTTCTCCACTCCTCATTGAACCAGGGTTGGACACCTGTTTTGATGATAAAGGTAGAGTGAAGGCTATGCCAGGTGATGAGGTTATAGATTATGGTAGATTACAATTCTGCTGTTGCTGATGGTCGACAGCACCTCATGAATGCCCAGTTTTGAACTGCTAGATCTTTTCTGAATCTATCCCATTTAGTGGTAGTGCCACACAAGATGGAGGATATTCTCAGTGTGAAGATGGGATTTTGCCTCCACAAGGACTGTGCAGTGATCCCTCCTACAAATACTGTCATGGACAGATGCATCTGCGACAGGTAGATTGTAAGGATGAAGTGATGTAGATTTTTCCCTCTTGTTGTTTCTGTCACCACCTGCTGCAGGTCCGGTCTGGTAGATATGTCCTTCAGTACTGAGCCACTCTTGGTGATGGACATTGAAGTCCCCCACCCAGAGTACATTCTGTGCCGTTGCAACCCTCAATGCATCTTCCAAGTAGTGCTCAACTTTGATTCTTTAGCTGAGGGAGGGCTGTAGGTGGTAATCAGCAGGAGGCATTTCTTGTCCATAATTGACCTGATGATGTGAGACTTCATAGGGTCAATGTTGAAGATTTCCCAGGCCCACTCCATCCCAACTTGTATACCACTGCCAACACCTCTGGTGGGTCTGTCCTGCCAGTCTGACAGGACATACCCAGGGATGGTGATGGAGGAGTCCATCTGTATCTGAATCTAATGTCTAGGTCAAAGCTGAGTGCGCCATCTGCTTTTATTCTACTTCTTTGCAGTGGTTTGATATAACTGAGTGACTTGCTTGTCCATTTCAGAAGGTAGTTAATAGTCAACCACATTGCTGTGGGCCCGGAGTCACATATAGACCAGACCAGGTAAGGACGGCAGATTTCCTTCTCCAAGGACATTAGTGAATCAGATTGGGTTTGATAACAATCTGATAGCTTACTGGGCAGCATTACCACAAGCAACTTTTTATTCTAGATTTATTTGTTTACTTTTAAAATGAATTCAAATTCACAAACTGTTATGGTGGGATTTGAACTCGTTATTCGCCCAGGTCTAATTTAAGAGTGTGTTGTTCCCCTATTTAATTCTCTCTATATAAAAATGTCTTGCATATATTTGATAAAACTGTGAATCATATCACATTAATTGAAACAGATAATGTGCTAATGTGATAACTGATTTATAATGCAGTAAAACTATTTAAATATATGTAATAATGTAAAACAAAACAGATAAAGCACTGTGAACGGTTATTGTAGACTGAAATATATTTGAAACCTTTTATTAATTTACATATATTGTACAAGAAGGTGACTACACGTGTAGAAACTGATCCTGCATGTCCAGGATTCATGTACAAGTGGCAACATTCCTGAAGATGTTGCTCTTTGTCTTGCTGTGTGTTTCCGTCTCTTTCTGGTGTTGAAATTGACACAAACCGTTATTTCCCAGGCGGAAGCTAAAAGTGTTAGCAAGAATGCAATGAAGTGACCACACAGTTAACGAAGTGAACAGCAAAGCACAGAAACCAAAGAAAGAGGAAGTTATAATGATAAGATGTATCTATTTTTTTTATATTTGCTGGAAGTGACGCAGCCCAGTAGCATCTTGTCCGGAAGTATTTAATAAAAGAGGAGTTGCTGAAAGTTAAATTATCTGCATTTAGATAGAGCCCAAGTCGGAGGCAGGAGCTGGGAGCCGGCCAGGTAAGAGGTTTGGTCGCGGGGAGGCACCGGCTTAAACCGCGATGAAGTGCAGTAACTCAGGAGCGGGGAGAGGAGAGAGAGAGAGAGAGAGATAGAGATAACAGCTGCAGCACAGTGCCAACAGGCTGCTAGTTAGAAATCTAGATATATTTACTTTCATTTCCGTTAGGCACGCTGCGATGGGATTGAAATAAAAGGTATTTTGGACAGAAAAGCAAAAAAGGGCAGAAGAACAAAAATCGGAAATGAATGACAGGTCACCGTGATTCAGTGGGAATAGCCCACAGTCAGGATTAATTTTAACTTTGTGCGACGCGTAAATTGGGCGAAATCAAATTGGTTTACCAGTGGTGTTTAAAGTTAAAATTACCCCCAATATGGGGGAAAATGGTAATAAGTTAAATTAATTTATATTTGCGGAATCCACTATGTTCTAATTTGGTTGTTCTGTATAAGTGCAGTCCAATAATTTTTTATCGACATAGTACACCAGGTACAGCACCATAGTGGTTATGTTACTGGACTAATAATCCACAGGTCTGGACTAAAGATCAGGAGACGTGAGTTCAGATGCCACCACGGCAGCTTGTGAATTTGAACTCAATTTTAAAAAATCTGGAATAACAAGCTAGTAATGGTGACCATGAAACTGCTGCCTTACCTGGTCTGGCTTTATGTTTCCTCTAAGCTGCGTAGATGCACAGCAATTAGGAATGTGTTGCATGTTGAACAGGCCACGCACAAGCAATGTTCCCTTTATGATACATACATGTGTGCCCTTGTGTCAGTGCAACAAACCGGCCACACAGAGCAAACAGAAGTTGGAGGGAGCATTGGTCTGGCCTATCAGAACGATAGCAATATGGTTGACTCTTTACCCTCTGACATGCTCGGTGTATCAAACATCAGGGGTGTTTGAAACGGTAAAATTAGGAAACTAGAGGAAGAAGCTTTAATGGAGCAAACAGCCTTTGCTCCTCTTTGGCTGCAGACGGAGTAGGGAGGTAGGATAATGAGAAGCTGGCACCCATCTTTAGTTTTTTTCTCCCTTTTATGTAATGTCAGAGGGTTCTCAACTCATCATTTGTGCATGTGTGATTGTACATATGTGAGCATGTGAGAATTGATGACTAGCCTTTAGCTTTTGGTTGTCACGAGTGGCTGTCATTTGTACTGACCCACCTTTGCCGAAGACTGTTCTTGGATTTATAAGGGACATTTCATTCTGTCCTGAACATAATATGTGAATCGTATAACATCATTATGCATCACAAATCTGTTCTGGAGCAAATCTTCTTGAATCGGTTGAATGTTTTCTTTACCATTTGTTAACTGATGGTTTTGTGTAACTTTTCTATTTAAAGGGGCAGCATGGAGTCCGGTTCTAATGAGGACAGTGAGTCTTTGTTACCAAATTTAAGGCCACGGCACAGTGAGCTCATACCCACACCATGTGGTCCGGTAAGTATGACATGTTTATGCTGGTTGTGACTTTGCTGTTGCGAGATTGCACCATCAGCAAAGTCAGTTAACATAATGGGCTGAGTTCCTGTATAGGGTATATTCTCATACGCAATTAATGCTTTCTTCAGTGAGGCACTAACACCTATTGCAGTCCTTAATCTCTGGTTATGTGCTACTTTTGCTTTCAACAACGAGACCGATATGGATTAAGGCAGGCTAAATTTCAGACATCTCTCTGTATGATTATTATATCCAGATTAGGAACCATAGTTTATGTTCAACGGTAATATTGTTACCTCAATTATCATTTTCAATTTATGGAACTTCTTCTGGACCTCTTTCCCGGTCCTCATCCTACTGGATTCTGAGTTCACCTGGCCTGTCTCATACTGCCTTAGTTTTGGTTTTGTTGTATCATAGACAATTACTCTGCTGCATGAAAAAAAATCATTTATTTTCTGGAGCTTCCATTGATTATCAGTCCATGTCCTGGACAGTACATCTGGCTGTATGATGAGTCATTAGTAAAAAATTGTGTTTACTTTTGCATATGTCATAGATGGTTGAATGAAGTGTCCACTATTTATGCTAGATCAGCAATTCAGGAGTGTGAAAGAAGCATTATTATTTCTGTGATGCGATTGGCTGACTGTCATTCCTGCTGTAAAATTTACAAATTGGATGCAAGTAAATTGCAAGCAGCCCACAATGTTTTACAGTAGCTTTTTCTTCATGATAAAGTGTCTGGAAAATGTTTTGCCTTAAAATAAGCATCATATTTATCACAGTGAACATCACACACAAGTGATCATCTAGGCTGTAAGATGTAACCCTCTTCGTGCCTTTTGCAATTATCTCTATTCCTTGCTGTTCCACACACGTCATGTGTTGATATTTCATTAGGTTGCACAGGATTACATAGAATGTACAGAACAGAATCAGGCCATTCAGCCCAACTGGTCCATGCCAGTGTTAATGCTGTCCATGAACCTCCTCCCACCCTACTTCATCTCACCCTATTAGCATATCAAGATATAGAATCAGTTTTGGTAGAGGTAAGAAATAGCAATGGTAAGAAGTCACTTGTGGGAGTAGTTTATAGGTCCCCTAATAGTAACTACATTGTAAGATGGGGTATACAGGCTGCAGGACATTCTGAAGGGGGAGCGTGAACAGTCAGAGGTCGTGGTACACATTGGTACCAACGACATAGGTAAAAAGAGGGATGAGGTCCTGCAACAAGAATTTAGGGAGCTAGGTAGCAGATTAAAAAGCAGGACCTCAAAGGTTGTAACTCTGGATTACTCCCAGTGCCACATGCTCGTGAGCACAGGAATAGGAGGATAGAGCAGATGAGTGCGTGGTTGAGGAGGTGGTGCAGGAGGGAGGCCTTTAGTTTCCTGGATCACTAGGTCTGTTTCTGGCAAAGGTGGGACCTGTACAAGTTGGACGGTTTGCACCTGAACCAGAACAGGACCAACATCCTTGCTGGGAGGTTTGCTCGTGCTGTTGGGGGGTGGGCAGGGGATGTTAAATTAATTTGGCAGGGGGATGGGATACAGAGTGGAGGTACAGTAGGGGGTGATGCACAGTCAAATATAGAAGAGAATGTGAGTCAGTCTGGAAGGCAGAGCAGATATACCTGTTAAGGCACAAGTGAAAAATGCAAGGCTGGATTGCAACTATTTTAATGCAAGGAGTCTTGCCAGTAAGGCAAATGAATTGAGGTTATTGATTAACACATGGCATTATGATATTATTGCTATCACAGAAATATGGTTGAGGGAGGGGCAGGACTGGCAGCTCAATATTCCAGGGTATAGAATCTTCAGGCGGGTAAAAGAGGAGGTAGCATTGCACTGTTGATCAAGGAGTCAATTACTGCAGTAAGGAAGGATGATATCTTAGAAGGTTCCTCAAATGAGGCCATATGGGTAGAACTTAAAAACAAAAAGGGGGCAATCACTTGGCTGGGAATGTACTACAGACCTCCAAACAGTCAGGGAGAGATAGAGGAGCAGATATGTAGGCAAATCTCAGAGAGGTGTAAAAATAATAGGGTAATAATAGTAGGAGATTTCAACTTCCCCAATATCTACTGGGATAGTCTTAGTGCAAAAGGCTTAAAGGGGGTGGAATTCTTAAAGTGCATACAGGAGAGCTTTTTGAGCCAGTACATAGAAAGTCCTACAAGAGAAGGGGCAGTAATGGACCTAATCCTAGGGAATGAAGCCGGACAAGTGGTAGAAGTGTCAGTGGGGGAGCATTTCGGGCATAGTGACCATAACTCTGTAAGATTTAAGGTAGTTATGGAAAAGGACAAAGATGGACCAGAAATAATAACTGTTACACAGTTGGCTCTCTCCTTGCGTTTCTGTCTTTTTTCCTGCCAACTGCTAAGTCTCTTCGACTCGCCACGCTTTAGCCCTGCCTTTATGGTTGCCCGCCAGCTCTGGCGATCTCTGGCAACTGACACCCACGACTTGTGATCAATTGATCAATGTCACAGAACTTCATGTCGCGATTGCAGAAGTCTTTAAAGCGGAGCCATGGACGGCCGGAGGGTCTGATACCAGAGTTGAGCTTGCTGTACAATGTGTCCTTGGGGATCCTGCCATCTTCCATGCGGCTCACATGGCCAAGCCATCTCAAGCGCCGCTGACTCAGTAGTGTGTATAAGCTGGGGATGTTGGCCGCCTCGAGGACTTCTGTGTTGGAGATACGGTCCTGCCACCTGATGCCAAGGATTCTCCGGAGGCATCGAAGATGGAATGAATTGAGATGTCGCTCTTGGCTGATGTACGTTGTCCAGGCCTCTCTGCCGTAGAGCAAGGTACTGAGGACACAGGCTTGATACACTTGGACTTCTGTGTTCTGTGTCAGTGCGCCATTTTCCCACACTCTCTTGGCCAGTCTGGACATAGCCGAGGAAGCCTTTCCCATGCACTTGTTGAATTCTGCATCAAGAGACAGGTTACTGGTGATAGTTGAGCCTAGGTAGGTGAACTCTTGAACCACTTCCAGAGCGTGGTCGCTGATATTTATGGATGGGGCATTTCTGGCATCCTGTCCCATGATGTTCGTTTTCTTGAGGCTGATGGTTAGGCCAAATTCGTTGCAGGCAGCCGCAATCCTGTCGATGAGTCTCTGCAGACGCTCTTCAGTGTGAGATGTTAAAGCAGCATCGTCAGCAAAGAGGAGTTCCCTGATGAGGACTTTCCGTACTTTGGTCTTCGCTCTTAGAGGGGCAAGGTTGAACAACCTGCCACCTGATCTTGTGTGGAGGAAAATTCCTTCTTCTGAAGACTTGAACACATGTGAGAGCAGCAGGGAGAAGAAGATCCCAAACAGGGTAAGTGCGAGAACACAGCCCTGTTTCACGCCACTCAGGATAGGAAAGGGGTCTGATGAGGCGCCGCTATGCTGAATTGTGCCTTTCATATTGTCATGGAATGAGGTGATGATACTTAGTAGCTTTGGTGGGCATCCAATCTTTTCTAATATTCTGAAGAGACCACGTCTGCTGACGAGGTCAAAGGCTTTGGTGAAATCAATGAAAGCAACGTAGAGGGGCATCTGTTGTTCACGGCATTTCTCCTGTAGCTGGCGAAGGGAGAACAGCAATGGTGGATCTCTCTGCTCGAAAGCCACACTGTGCCTCAGGGTAGACACGCTCAGCCAGCTTCTGGAGCCTGTTTAAAGTGACTCGAGCGAAGACTTTCCCCACTATGTTGAGCAGGGGGATTCCACGGTAGTTGTTGCAGTCACCGCGGTCACCCTTGTTCTTATAAAGGGTGATGATATTGGCATCGTGCATGTCCTGTGGTACTGCTCCCTCGTCCCAGCACAGGCAAAGCAGTTCATGTAGTGCTGAGAGTAAAGCAGGCTTGGCACTCTTGATTATTTCAGGGGTAATGCCGTCCTTCCCAGGGGCTTTTCCGCTGGCTAGAGAATCAATGGCATCACTGAGTTTCGATTTTGTTGGCTGTACGTCCAGCTCATCCATGACTGGCAGAGACTGGACTGCATTGAGGGCGGTCTCAGTGACAATGTTCTCCCTGGAGTACAGTTCTAGGTAGTGCTCAACCCAGCGGTCCATTTGCTTGCGTTGGTCAGTGATTGTGTCCACTAATTTAGATTTGAGGGGGGCGATCTTCCTGATGGTTGGCCGAAAAGCTCTCTTAATGCCGTCATACATTCCTCTGATGTTTCCGGTGTCAGAGGCCAGCTGAATATGACTGCATAGGTGTTGCCAGTAGTCATTTGCGCAGCGCCTGGCTGTTCTTTCTGCAGCGCTTCTGGCTGCTTTAAGTGCTACGGATGTTAACTCGCTGGGGGCTTTCTTGTAGTTCAACAGTGCAATGCGCTTAGCGGCTATGACAGGTTCCAGCTCTTCAATGTGAGATTGAAACCAGTCTGCATTCTGCTTCACATGTTTGCCATAGGTGGCCATTGCTGAGTCATAGATGGCGTCTCTGATCTGGGCCCACTTGGTCTCTGTATCCCCTGTGGGAGTGTTTTGAAGGGCTTTTTCAAGTGAATTTAGAAACTTACGTAACAGCTGTGGATGAGAAATTCTGCTAGTGTTGATGCCCGGGTGGCCCTTCTGCTTGGAGTGATGCAGCTTCTTTGGTTTGAGGCTAACCTTGCTGCACACCAGGGAGTGGTCGGTGTCGCAGTCCACACTGTGGAAGCTGCGTGTGATTTGAACGCTGTTTAAAGAGGCTCGCCTTGTGACAATGAGGTCCAGCTGGTGCCAACGACGTGATCTTGGGTGCCTCCAAGAAACCTGGTGACAGGGTTTAGTGTGAAAGAATGAGTTGGCGATGCAGAGGTTATGATAGGTACACAACTCAAGCAGTCTCTGTCCATTCTCATTCATCCTACCAATGCCATAGCGCCCAAGGCAGGAGGGCCATGAGTCGTGGTCGGCCCCAACCCTGGCGTTAAAGTCCCCCAGCAGGAACAGGTGTTCGGTATTGGGGATGCTACTAATGATATTATGGAGTTCCTCGTAGAACTGGTCTTTATCTTCAGGTGGGGAGCAGAGTGTTGGAGCATAGATGCTGAGTAGGTGTACTGGACCAGAGGCGGTGAGCAGTCGGATGGACAGTATGCGTTCCGAGCCATTTGAAGGTGGCTCTATCATGCTGAGCAAAGAGTTTCTGATGGCGAAGCCCACTCCATGCTGTCTTGGTTCCTCAGGATCCCTACACTGCCAGAAGAAGGTGTAGTCTTGCTCTCTTAGAGATCCGCTCGCAGGGAGGCGTGTCTCCTGAAGTGCTGCAATGTCCACATTTAGTCTTCTGAGCTCGTTGTTAATGATGGCGGTCTTCCGAGAATCGTTGATTTGTGTAAGGTCTTCCGACAGGCCAGGACACATAGTTCTGACGTTCCAGCTTGCAAAACGAAGGGCTGGTACCTTCTATCCTTTTTTTGCCCTGCTGTTTGGTGTGGTGTTACAGTCCACTTGTCGGGCATTGACCCTGAGCTCCAAGCACCCATTGAAGCAGGTGGGCTGTGGTGGGACAGAACCTTACTGACCGGGGGCTGCCCGGTTTGAGGCGGGCGGTAGCTGTCCAGTGAGATGCGATAACCTCTCCCACCGATAAAGGCAACCCGTGGCACCCAATCTCTACGCTAATTGAGCTGGACTTATAACCCGTAACTGCTGCCTTCCATGTTGATTTGGTCGCTGAGAGGCGACTATGGAGTGACCTCTCCATGGCGCATGCCTGGGCGGATGTATGGAGGTTGTGAGTTGCCCAAGCATCAAAACCCCCCTCTCGGCCTTCCTGGTGGGGTCCAAAGGAGTGCAGGGCACGACGTTTGGCACCAGTATGGCTGCAGGAACTGCCGGAAACATGCCAAAGGTGACACATGACCGCCTTCGGGGTTCCGCTCCGTATTTTCTGTTAGGGTTTACTCCCTTAGCCTTGGTCTCTCCCGAGATGCCCACAAGGCAGTGGGGTTGTTAGGGCCCCTACACAGGGGTAGGTGGATACCGGTGGGAGGAGGTGGGGGGAAGGGGGTGTGGGGGGAATGGGGTGCGGGGATGCGGGGGGGCAGGGGGTGCGAGGAGGAGGGGTGCGGAGGAAAGGGGTGGAGGGAAGGGGGTGCAAGGGGGAGCTGGGAAGGGGACTGCAGGGGTAGGGGAGAGGGGTGCAGGGGAAGGGGATGCGAGGGGAAGATGGTGCAAGGGGGGAGCTGGGAAGGGGGTGCGAGGGGGGTGGGGGGAAGGGGGTGCGAGGGGGATGAGCTGGGAGCGGGGTGGGGGGAGGGGGTGTAGGTAATAAAACATTTCATCAGCTCCCACCATTGTCCCTTTTACAATGATGTACTGCTACTGGGATCGGGATCTGGGAGCCGGGGGTTGTGGGGAAAGTTTGTGTAGAAACAGCGCGGAGTCGCCGAGTGAGCGGGAGCCGCTGCCGGGACCATGAATTGGGGAAAGGCCGATTTTAATATGATAAAACAGGATCTGGCCAAAGTGGACTGGGAGCAGCTACTTGTAGGAAAGTCTACATCAGACCAGTGGGAGTCATTCAAAGAGGAAATAGTGAAAGTTCAGAGCGAACATGTAGTCGTAAAGGTGAAGGGTAGGACCAACAAGTCCAGGGAATCCTGGATGTCAAGGGATATAGAGGATTGGATCAGGAAAAAAAAGGAGGCATGTGGCATATTCTGAGTGCTGAAAACAGCGGAGGCTCTAGAGGAGTATAGAAAGTGTAGGGGGTTACTAAAAAAAGTAATTAGGAGAGCGAAGAGGGGACATGAAAAAACACTGGCAGGCAAGATAAATGAAAATCCTAAGGCGTTTTATAAGTATATTACGGGAAAGAGGATAACCAAGGAAAGAGTAGGGCCCATTAGGGACCAAAGTGGCAATGTGTGTGTGGAGCCGGAGGACATAGGTGAGGTATAAAATGATTACTTTTCATCTGTGTTCACTATGGAGAAGGACGATGTAGGTGTAGAGATCAGGGAGGAGGATTGTGATATACTTGAACATATTAGCCTTGAAAGGGAGGAAATATTAGCTGTTTTAGTTGGCATAAAAGTGGATAAATCCCCAGGCCCAGATGAGATGTATCCCAGGCTGTTATGTGAGGCAAGGGAGGAGATTGCAGGGGCTCTGACACAAATTTTCAAATCCTCTCTGGCCACAGGAGATGTACCAGAGGATTGGAGGACAGTGAATGTGGTACTATTATTCAAGAAGGGTAGTAGGGATAAACCAGGTAATTACAGGCTGGTGAGTCTAACATTAGTGTTTGGGAAACTATTGGAAAAAATTCTGAGGGACATGATTAATCTCCTCTTGGAGAGGCAGGGATTAATCAGGGATAGTCAGCATGGCTTTGTCAGGGGGAGATAATGTCTAACTAACTTGATTGAATTTTTTGAGGCAGTGACTAGATGTGTAGATGAGGGTAAAGCAATTGATGTAGTCTACATGGACTTCAGTAAGGCTTTTGATAAGGTCCCGCATGGGAGATTGGTTAAGAAGGTAAGAGCCCATGGGATCCAAGATAATTTGGCAAATTGGATCCAAAATTGGCTTAGTGGCAGGAGGCAGAGGGTAATGGTCAAGGGTTGTTTTTGCGAGTGGAAGCCTGTGACCAGTTGTGTAACACAGGGATCAGTGCTAGGTCCCTTGCTGTTTGTAGTGTACATTATTGATTTAGACACGAATATAGGAGGTATGATCAGTAAGTTCGCATATGACGTGAAAATTGGTGGTGTCATAAATAGTGAGGAGAAAAGCCTTGGATTACAGGACGATATAGATGGGCTGGTAAGATGGACGGAGCTGTGGCAAATGGAATTTAATCCTGAGAAGTGTGAGGTGATGCATTTTGGGAGGACTAACAAGGCAAGGGAATATACAATGGATGGTGGGACCCTAGGAAGTACAGAGGGTCAGAGGGACCTTGGTGTACTTGTCTATAGATCACTGAAGGCAGCAGCAGAGGTAGATAAGGTGGTTAGGAAGGCATATGGGATACTTGCCTTTATTAGCCAAGGCAACGAATATATGAGCAGGGAGGTTATGATGGAACTGTATAAAACGCTACTCAGGCCACAGTTGGAGTACTGTGTACAGTTCTGGGCACCACACAACAGGAAGGATGTGATTGCGCTGGAGAGGGTGCAGAGCAGATTCACCAGGATGTTGCCTGGGCTGGAGCATTTCAGCTATGAAGAAAGACTGAAAAGCCTTGGGGTGTTTTCCTTCGAGCAGAGAAGGCTGAGGGGAGATATGATTGAGGTATACAAAATTATGAGGGGCTTTGATAGGTTAGATAGGAAGAAACTTTTTCCTTAGCAGAGGGGTCAATAACCAGGGGGCATAGATTTAAGGTAAAGACTAGGAGGTTTAGAGGGAATTTGAGGAAAAATCTTATCACTCAGAGGGTGGTTGGAATCTGGAACGCACTGCCTGAAGAGGTGGTAGAGGCAGGAACCCTCACAACATTTAAGAAGTATTTAGATGAGCACTTGAAATGCCATAGCATACAAGGCTATGGGCCAAGTGCTGGAAAATGGGATTGGAATAGTTAGGTGCTTGATGGCCGACACAGACACGATGGGCTGAAGGGCCTGTTTCTGTGCTGTATACCTCTATGACTCTGAACAATGGGGGCTTGTAAGAAAGGTATGACAATAGTCATGGGTGATTTTAATCTAAGCATAGATTGGACGAATCAGATCGGCAAAGGTAGCCTGGAAGATGTGTTCATAGAGTGTTTTTGGGACAGTTTCTTTGAACAGCATGTTCTAGCCCCAAGCAGAGAGCAGGCTATTCTAGATCTGGTTGTATTCAATGAAGCAGGATTAATTAATGACTTCATAGTAAAGGCGCCTCTAGGTAGCAGTGACCGTAACATGATTGAATTTCACATTCAGTTTAAAGGAGAGAAGAGTGGGTCTAAGACTCGTGTTTTAAATTTAAATAAAGGGAATTACGAAGGTGTGAAGACTGAGCTGGCTCAAGTGAACTGGGAAATTAGGTTAAGAGGTAGGTCAGTAGAGATGACGTGGCAGACATTTTAGGAGATATCTCATAACACTCAGAAAAGATACATTCCAGTGAGAAAGAAAGACTCCAGGAGAAAGATGCATCATCCGTGGCTAACTAAGGAAGTTAAAGAAAGTATCAAATTGAAAGAAAAAGCGTACAATTCTATGATGATTAATGGTAGGTCAGAAGATTGGAAGAATTTATAAACCAGCAAAGCATGTCTTAAAAAAAAAGAGGGAGAAATTAGAGTATGAGAGAAAGCTAGCTAGAAATATAAAAATGGATAGTAAGAGTTTCTACAAGTAATTAAAAAGGAAAAGAGTAACAAAAATGAGTAAGGTCTGGGGAATTAATAATGGGAAATAAGGAAATAGTGGAAGCGTTGAGCAAATATTTTGTGTCAGTCTTCACTGTAGAAGACACACATAACATCCCAGAAATACTTGTAAATCAAGAGGTGAAAGGGAGGGTGGAACTTAAAACAATTATAATCACCAGGGAAAGGGTTCTGAGAAAACTAGTAGATCTAAAGGCTGACAAGTCCACAGGACCTGATGGATTTCATGGTAGGGTCTTAAAAGAAGTGACTGTGGAGATAGTAGTTACATTGGTTGTAATTTTCCAAAATTCTCTAGATTCTGGAAAGGTCCCATTAGATTGGAAAATAGCGAATGTAACTCCTCTGTTCAAGAAAGGAGAGAGACAGAAAGCAGGAAATACAGGCCAGTCAGACTTACTTCTGTCATAGGGAAATGTTAGAATCTATTGTTAAGGATGTTATTGCAGGGCACTTAGAAAATCTTAATGCAAACAGATAGAGTCAACATGGTTTTGTGAAAGGGAAATCATGTTTGACTAATTTATTAGAGTTCTCTGAGGAAGTAACCAGCAACATGGATAAAGGGGAACCTGTAGATGTGGTATACTTGGATTTCTAAAAGGTGTTTGATAAGGTACCACATCAAAGATTACTACACAAAATAAGAGGTCATGGTATAGAGGGGGTAACATATTAGCATGGATAATGCTAATTATCCATGTTAGCAATCCTGTTAGCTAACAGGAAGCAGAGCTAGGGATAAATGGGTCATTTTTGGGTTGGCAAGCTGTAACTAGTGGAGTGCCACAGGGATCAGTGCTGGGCCCTTAACTATTTACAATCTATATCAAAGACTTGGAATGTAGGGACCAAATGTATGATTGCTAAGTTTACTGATGATACAAAGATAGGTAGGAGAGTAAGTTGTAAGGAGGTCATAAGGATTCTACAAAGAGACAGATAGGTTAAGTCAGTGGGCAAAAATTTGGCAGATGGAGTATAATGTGCGAAAATGTGAACTTGTCCACTTTGATAGGAAGAATAGAAAAGCAGTATGTTATTTAGATGGAGAGAGATTGCAGAACTCTGCGTTACAGTGGGATCTGGGTGTCCTGGTACATGAATCACAAAAAGTTAGTATGCAGGTACAGCAAGTGATTAGGAAGGCAAATGGAATGTTGTCGTTTATTGCAAGGGGAATGGAATATATAAGTAAGGAAGTTTTACTCAGCTGTACAGGGTGTTGGTGAGTCCACATCTGGAATACTGCGTACAGGTTTGGTCTCCGTACTTAAGAAAGGATATAATTGCATTAAGAAGCATTTCAGAGAAGGTTTACTCAACTGATTCCAGGGAGGAAGGGGTTATCTTATGAGGAAAGGTTGGACAGATTGGGCCTCTATCCATTGGAGTTTAGAAGAATGAGAGTTGATCTTATTGAAACATGTAAGATCTTGAGGGGTCTTGACAAGATGAATGCTGAGAGGGTGATTTTCCCTTATGAGAGAGACTATACCAGGACACAGAGTTTAAAAATAATGGGTCTGCCATTTAAGATGGAAATGAGGAGAATTTTTTTTTTCTCTCAGAGGTTTGTGAGTCTGTGGAATTCTCTTCCTCAGAGAGCGGAGGAGGCAGGGTCATTGAATACTTTTAAGACTGTTAGATAGGTTCCTGATTGACAAGGGAGTCCAAGTGTAGAGGGGGTAGACAGGAAAGTAAAGCAATCAGATCAGCCATGATCTTATCCAATGGTGGAGCAGGCTCGAGGGGCCGAATGGCCTACTGCTGCTCCTAATTCATATGTTTGTATCTACATACAAATTAGGAGCAGGAGTAGGCCACTCGGCCCTTCGAGCCTGCTCCACCATTCAACAAGGTCATGGTTGATCTGATTGTATCCTCACCTCCACATTCCCGCCTACCCCTGATAACCTTTCACCCCCTTGCTTATCAAGAAATTATCTACCTCTGCCTTAAAAATATTCAAAGACTCTGCTTCCACCGCCTTTTGAGGAAGAGAATTCCAGAGACTCATGACCTCTGAGAGAAAAAAATTCTCCTCCTCTCTGTCTTAAATGGGTGACCTCTTATTTTTAAACAGTGACCCCTAGTTCTAGATTCTCCCACAAGGGGAAACATCCTTTCTAAATCCACCCTGTCAAGACCTCTCAGGATCTTATGTTTCAATCAAGTCGCCTCTTATGCTTCTAAACTACAGCGGATACAAGCCTAGCCTATCCAACCTTTCCTCGTAAGACAACTCGCCCAATCCAGATATTGATCCAATAAACCTTTTCTGAACTGCTCCAACGCATTTATATCCTTCCTTAAATAAGGAGACCATTACTGTCCACAGATGTGGTCTCACCAATGCCCTGTATAACTGAAGCATAACCTCCCTACTTTTGTATTCAATTTCTCTCGCAATAAATGATAACATTCTATTAGCTTTCCTAATTTCTTGCTGTACCTGCATACTAACCTTTTGCGATTCATGCACTAGGTAGGACACCCAGATCCCTCTGCACCTCAGAGCTCCACAATCTCTTACCATTTAGATAATATGCTTTTTTATTCTTCCTGCCAAAATGGCCAATTTCACATTTTCCCACATTATATTCCATTTGCCAGATCTTTGCGCACTCACTTAATCCCTTTGTAGCCTCCTTATATCCTCTTCGCAACTTACTTTCCTACATATGTATGTTCATATGTTTCTTCTATTCCTTTCTCCCTCGTGTTTATCCCGCTTCCCCTTAATGCATCTATGCTATTCGCCTCAACTATTCCTTATTGTAGTGGGTTCCACATTCTCATCACTGTCTTGGTAAAGAAGTTTCTCCTGAATTCCCTATTGGATTTAGTAGTGACTATTTTATATTTATGACTTCTAGTTTTAGACTCCCCAAAGGTGGAACCATCCCCACATCTACGCTATCAAACCCCTTCGTAATCATAAAAACCTTCATTTAAGTTGTGTGTTTCCAAGCAAAATAGATACGGCCTGTTAAAACTAAACTTCAAGTTTACGTGAAATGGAGAAAAAAGTATCTTTTTCCTCTCTCCTCACAGATGAAACAATGTTCAGAACTATCCTTGTTAGAGAAATTCTTCCTCGCTGCAGCAATACCCTCTCTCATTGCTATGTCAGCAGCTACAATCGAAAGTATTATAAATCAGGTTAAGACTCACGGTGTAGGCCCAAGTCAGGAAGACTTCAACATCTCAATGATACAACTCATTGGAATAGGTAAGATCCATTCAGTTACTTTACTGTGAATGTGTGAAGATGCATTATCAACTTAAAACAGTAGACTAGAAACTGAGTAATATGAATAGGCAAATGACATGTGTCGGTATGACATTCCTTTGTCTGCTATTTTAAAGCAGGTGTTATTTTAAATGAGTTAATGCCTGCCTTAAGATAATGACAAAGCAGTGTCACTTGAATGCTTTAAGCAATCGTAGCTAATTTCACTAGCAGAGGTTTCTAGGTTTATGCATTTTGTTTAACTGTCTAATCATATATGATGATTTTTACTTGTGTTTTGGGATCACATTCCACAATGCAGTTTGTTTTTCTGTGAAAACTAAAACCCGCAGGCCTCACATATGAAAAGTAATTCCAGTAGTTGTGTTTGACCCGTGAACTACTTATGCTTTAAGCTGTAGCAGTAGTCATTATTGCATCGGTTGTATTATAAAAAAAAACAAAAGTGCAGTGGTGGAGTTGGAAAATGTTGAAGGGGATGAGCTTTAACGATGTAAAATTCAGTTCCCCGGTAAAGGTCAGGGACAGGTGTGGAAAATGTTGACACTTTCTCCGTGCTTTCTCCAACATTTTGAAGAGTTTTGCAATTCAGAACCTGGAGCCAGAATAAAAATAGTTGTTGCAAGTCGTAATTGACTCGACTAATGCACCATTCTGAGATCATGCCCAGTGACTGGATTTGAAGATCAGTCGCCGATCTCAGTGGCGAGCTCATGCAGGCCACATGGGAAAGAGCCGCCGCGATCTCCTGCGTGGTGGCTCATTTAAGTAGCTGGGACGACCCGTTCCCCACAATCACGTGGCGAGGGCGGGCTATCCATTGCTGGCAATGGCATCGGCTGCCTGTGCACAGGCGCTGGCACCATTTTTAAAGGATAGCCAGCCCTGCCGGCATATTTAAATGTTTAAAGATATATCCCCAAAATTTATCAAATAAATTTCTAACTCCCCTTCACCCCCCCCACAGACTGCACAAAGTTTAAAGCTCACTCCTTCCCACCATCCTCTACACCCATAATGTTTATTTGACCCCATCCCCCCCCCCCCCCCCCACTGAAAATCTTAACTCCTCCCCCCCCCCCCCCCCGTCCCACCAGTGTCATGTCAGCTTATCGGATGGGGAATTGATGGCCCGGGAGTGATGGCCGCCGCACCAAATATCACAGTGGGCCCGGAAGATTTCAGGTTAGTTTATTTAAATTTATTAAAGTCATTTATTTAAATATTTAGATTCAGTTCCCATTACTCAGCGGTGGTGGGGGTGGGGGCCGCCACGTAGCCACTTCGCTGCCGGGAGGATCAGGCCGGCCCTTCCTGTTATCAGCCTCCGTCGCAGGCCACTGCCAGACCCATATTCTGGCCCCCCAGCCACGGAGCCTGAAGGCGTGGGCTTGGTAAAATCCAGCTCAGATAATCTACATGTATGCAGGTGCCATGGCCTTTGATGGAGCAGTCCACTGTTTTTTGAGTGCATCCTTCCCGCAGATGGATCAACATGATACTCTGTGTTCTATCAAGGAGCCTGCTTGAAAACTATTGGTCATTTCCAAATGAAACAGAACCCGAGTATCAATCAAGGCTGGAATCTGAACTCATAATCTCATTGGTTAAGAGCCAAATTTGCATCACAAGACTGTGCTACATTATTTAAATACGTGGGATTAATTTTCAGAATACTTTGGTTGTAGCTTAAATTTCCAAATAGCATATCTTATTAACAATCAGGAATGAGAAAAAGTTCTGTAGCTGATCTTCTGTAATTTGTTGGCATTTCCCTCTTTCATTCTCTTAGTGGGGAAGCCCTTATGATAGCACAGGGGTGTCTCTTCATATAATTATGGGAGAGAAACAACTGCACTAAGAATTAGGACGCATTTTCCATTCCACGTGATGCTCATTTGGAATTCTCCTCCCATCCCAACTTCCCTGAGGGAGGATAGAAGCTGGGAATCATACAAGATCTAGGGCTAAAAATTGTCCTTCATTGGGCGCAGGAGTTGCAGGTCACCACCTGCCCGCACTGGTTCCTGCGAAATCTGTGCTGCTTCCTCATTAACATGATTGTGGTGTGCTGCTGAGCATTACCTGTGCTGCTGGCTAGCTGCATGCACAATGATGGAGGATAAGAGCATGTGGGACTAGCATGTGTCTCGGCTAGCCTCCAGCTCTTAAAGGCAGTCTGTTCCTCTTCAAGGGAAGTTGCACTAGAACATGTAAGTCTGAAAACAGCTGAAATAGAAACATTAAAGGTGAAGAGAAATTAAGCACCAACCCAGTGAGAGGTTCCAAGATTCCCCGATGCCACTCTGGAGGAGCTAGTGACTGTATTGGAGAGAAGGAGAGAGGCCATGTTTCCTTGGGGGGTGGCCAGGACATTTACTCAGAAGGGAATGGGTTAAGGTGGCCGTGGAGATAAATGCCTGGAGCTTGGACCTGAGGACCTGGAAGGTGAGTTAAAGCCTTATGTCCTAGTACCTTTGACAATGAATAGAACTGTCTGTCAGAATTTGGCCCATGTTTGTGATCACTAGTTGGTCAGTACATGGTGTGATGCCCAGCTGTTTATCCTGTAGGAAGATGATGCTTATAATTGCGGAGAGCGAGGTATTACATGTGAAGCATGTTAAACAGTGACCACATAGAGGCGTGATATAACAAACTGTTCCAGTAAAACAGAATGATTAGATTCTAATTGTGAGGCTCGAACTACCAGCATGTAAACATGCAGAATTTCAATCAGTTGAGGCTGATATATGAAAGCAAGGCAATTACACGACTCCTTCTATAACTTTAAATTAAGTTTCTACATTACACTGACTACACTTCAAAAGGATGATATTGTCTGTAAAATTCATTGGAACCTCCTGAGGTTGTGAAAGGTGCTATATAAATGCAAGTTCTTTTTATATCCCCTTCTCCTGCAGGAGCTGTCTAAACAACCAAGTTGGACCTCCAGGCCACTTGGGCATACTTGCCAACCCCTGCTAGCTCTGTATATGAGCTGCCTCTTCAAGTCGTGCTTCTGGCTCCAACTGGATCCATTCCAAAAAGTTTGTAATTTGCCACTGCTGTGCACATGCCAACATTGTATAAGGGCAAAAGCAGGAAATGACAGCCTGTTTTGGCATGGGAGTAAGTTAGAACCACGATTTGAAGGGGCACTGTGCAAATGGGTTCAAAACAGTGCTCATTGGCCACCTTATAGGCACCATTTTGTTCAACTGAATTGCCGCATGAGTCACTGCCTGCAGGAAAGGAGGGACGGGAGAACTGGAGGGTGGAATTATAGATCTAATAGTTTGTTGCAGGATAGAAGAGGATGAGATTCCAGGCCTAAGTGCTTAAAACATTGAGGGTTTTCAGAAAAAAACTTGTGGTTAACTGTAAGATATCAGGTTTTGTTTTAAAATGAGGTTTACAATAAAAGAGGATGCGAAGAAATTGACTACAGATATTTTACATTTCCTCAGGAGACAATGGGAGATTGTGGTTGTATATTCCACACTTAGAAATTCGTATTTTCTTTAAGTCTCTTCTGCATTTTGAGTTTCCTAATTCTAACGCCCGACAAATTTGTTGATTTGTACATTGAGAAGTGTGTTAGGAATTACGAAATTGTCATTTTTACAGCAAGATTTTTTGCAGCCGTGGTTGTTGCAGCTACAGTTTGTGAACTTCAATATCCCTTCAAAGACCAAGAAATAAGGTTACTTTCCTGAACATTTCTACGTTTGCAAATCCATGTAGTTTCCTTAGGCAGGTGCTGCATTGCCTACTACCAATCCCTGCCCATGAATGAGATACCCTTTGCTATAGGGGCACAATGTAAAGGCCCCCCCCTCATCAACACTCAGCTGGATGGGAATCAGCAAAACATATTGAATGTGAAGATGCTCAATTCCAAGATCAGCCGCCATTGGAAGCGAAATGTGGTTCTGGACTTTTGTGCGAGACCGACCTCCCTGAAGAACTGGGCATGAAGAGGATGTTAAGGAGTGGTATTGGTGAAGAGCATTTAAATGTGCAGCCTGAGCAAAGTCCTATCTCAGCAATGCCAGATCAAATCTGGGATGCACTTGAGCTGCCCGAAAGTAATTTAGGTCATTAGGGCATGTTGTTGTACTACAACCGAGTCCTTGGCAAGCTGAAGGCAAGTGGAGTGCAAGGATATGTAGCATTCCAAATAAATAGGGTACTGAGATAGCCTAGCATCTAATGGTGGGACGTGATATCCAAATAGAGAGCATTTGAGAAGCAACTATTGAAGTACAATTCCTTTTCAGAAACATCACATTTTCTGAGCAGACAATGCAAAAAACCCGGGCCTTGTTGATTGTCAAAGCCATGATGGTGGGCATTTCAAAGCATCTTGTAGGACAGCACTCCGAGAAAGAAAGACTTGCATTTCTATAGTGCCTTCCATGACCTCAGGACACCCTAGCAGTCAAAAAAGTGCTTTTGAAGTGTAGCCTCTATTGTATGTTCCGAGTGCTTCCTTTTTTTTGTTAAATTTTGAGGATTTGTGTTTTAAAACTGAAACGGAGTCCATGGACTTTTTTTTACAAGGGTCACTGAGAGGTCTGGATTGTAAACAGTTACTGGAAGGCATCTGTTTTCAGATAAATACCCAGCAGGGGTTTTTTGACTTGGGGAAAGTTGTTTACTAAGAAGGGATAGGTCAAGATTTATAGGGGTCAGGAGGCTTGACTCTTGTGACATTGTGTTTGTGTGTGTGTATGTGTGTGTGAGGGGCTAAGGTAAAAAGGGAACTTTTATTTTTCAATTTATGTGTTTATTCTTTGCTTCATTACTGGTTAAGACTTGTTTTATAATAAATGATAATTTTGTTTATTAAAGAAACCTGGTTGGTGTGTTTTATTCTGGGATAAAAATCAAGTCTATGATTGATTATGTTGGTAAATGTGAAAACATTTATTTATACCTTGTGACCTGTGGAAAAGTGGAACTAGAATAAACAGTGCACTCTTCCTGCCTCGGTTGTAACATGTATTGTAGGAAACGTGGCAGCAAATTTGCACACAGCAAGCTCCCACAAACAGCAATGTGCTAATGATTGGATAATATGTTTTTTTGTTGACTTGAGGGATAGATATTGGCCAGGACACCAGGGACCACTCCCCTGCTCTTCTTTGAAATAGAGCCATGGGATTTTTTTATGTCCATCTGGGAAGGCAGTTGACATAAGTTTAATGTCTCATTTGAAAGACGGCACCCCTGACATCACAGGGTTCCTTCAGTACTGCACTGGAGTGTCAGCTTAGATTGTGTGCTCAGTTCTCTGGAGTGGAACTTGAACCCACAACTTTCTGACTCGCAAAGGAAGATAGTTGTGGTTGTTGGAGGTCAATCATCTCAGCTCCAGGACATCACTGCAGGAGTTACTCAGGGTAGTGTCCTGGGCTCAACCATCTTCAGCTGCTTCATCAATGATCTTCCTTCAATCATAAGGTCAGAAGTGGGGATGTTCGCTGAAGATTGCACAATGTCAGCACCATTTGCGACTCCTCAGATACTGAAGCAGTCCGTGTAGAAATGCAGCAAGACCTGGACAATATCCGAGCTTGGGCTGATAAGTGGCAAGTAACATTCATGCCACACAAGTGCCAGGCAATGACCATCTCCAACAAGAGAGAATCTAACCATCTCCCCTTGACATTCAATGGCATTACCATCGCTGAATCCCCCACTATCAACATCCTAGGGGCTACCATTGACCAGAAACTGAACTGGAGTAGCCATATAAATACTGAGGCTACAAAAGCAGGTCAGACGTTAGGAATCCTGTAGCGAGTAACTCGCCTCCTGACTCCCCAAAGCCTGTCCACCATCTACAAGGCACAAGTCAGGAGTGTGATGGAATACTCTCCACTTGTCCTGGATGGGTGCAGCTCCAACAACACTCAAGAAGCTCGACACCATACAGGACAAAGCAGTCCACTTGATTGGCACCCCATCCACAAACATTCACTCCCTTCACCACCGATGCACAGTGGCAGCAGTGTGTACCATCTACAAGATGCACTGCAGCAACACACCAAGACTGCTTAGACAGCACCTTCCAAACCCATGACCTCTACCAACTAGATGGACAAGGGCAGCAAATGCATGGGAACACCACCACCTGCAAGTTCCCCTCCAAGTCACACACCATCCTGACTTGGAACTATATCGCTGTTCCTTCACTGTCGTTGGGTCAAAATCCTGGAACTCCCTCCCTAACAGCACTGTGGGTGTACCTACCCCACATGGACTGCAGTGGTTCAAGAAGGCAGCTCACCACCACCTTCGCAAGGGCAATTAGGGATGGGCAATAAATTCTGGCCTGGCCAGCGATGCCCACATCCGATGAATGAATAAAAAAAAAGAGACAAGCCAAGCTGACACAAGCAGTAACCCTTGACTGTTGTTGATGAAGGAGATTAGCTCTTGTCCTCTGCTGCATTTAGATACCAGCTGACCAGTAATGCAAGCCTGTTCCTTAATGTACTCATTGCTGTAGTGCTAATGCTCTGCCCTCCTTGCTTCTCTCTCCCTAGTGTTCTGCTTTTACTACATTTTGCGTGGGATTTTCCAGGAGAATCGCCAGGAGCTAATTGCATTTATTCTATCCATTTTACTCGTGGTGCTTCGATCTGTGGTGAATTTTGCTTCAGCAACACCAATGGAAAGAGAAGATCTGAAGGTGGGTGTCACGAGCGATTTATTGGATGCCTGACTCTTCCTCTCAGTATTTTGATCATTGTTTTAAGGTGCTGATCTGAGGGATCTACTTAACATGTGCTGAATGCAATGATCAGTGTAGAGTTGAATTCGTGGGTATGTTGAATGCTGATTGTTATCAGTTGTAGTCACCATAAGCAAAAGAGAATGGAGTTGAGCAGCTTTTCCAGGCATTTCTCCTCTGTATGAATAATACCATTTCGCACTTATAGGCTGACATACATGACCATACATCTGAGGCGGAACAAGCTGTTCATTTTTCAACATAATGTTGCACAACTTATCAACATCAACACAGCTGCTTTCGGTTGCAAAAGTTCTGACCATGCGCAAATCCAATAGAAACTCCAAAGCTCTCAGATCTGCGCCCCCACCTACCCCCCAACGGTCACAGCCTGCACCACTGTTCACTGAGCAAAATGCTCCTTTCTTAAAGAATAACCATTACTTTTGTAATGTTTATTTTATTTGAGCATTATTTTGTGTGCTAATATTGATTTCCTCTGCTAATTTCCAGATTAATGAAGCCTGGCTAATTTCTAAACTGCTCTGTGGCTCTCTGCATGGAGCCTTTGGGAAAGAAAATCTCTCCCTGTCCAATTTATTGAATTTTAAATAATTTTTTAAAACATATTAACTTGTTAGGGTTTAGAAAATCTTGTGGTGTTTATAGGAAGTGTGGCAAAGTGAGAATGATGCCATTTGACTGCAACAGGCTATAAGTAGGCTCGCAGAATGGGCAAACAAGAGGCAGATAGAATTTAATACAGAGAAGTGTGAGGTGATGCAGTTTGGCAGAAGTAGCTAAAGGTTAGGTTGGAGAAGCTGGGGTTGTTCTCCTTGGAGCAAAGGAGATTAAGGGGAGATTGGACGTGGTGTACAAGATTATGATGGGTTTAGACAAAGAAAAGCTGTTTCCATTAGCTGATCGTACAAGGACTAGGGATATCAGATTTAATGTTTTGGGCAAAAGATGCAGGGGAATGTGAGGAAGAGCTTTTTTACGCAACGAATGGTAATGACCTGGAGACCCTTGAGGGCGGTGGCAGCTGAGACGATGAATGGGATGGGCACTTGAGGGGAATAAACTTGCAGGGCTGTGGGTATCAAGCGGGGGAATGGGACTATTTGGATTGCTGTGTAGAGAGCCGGCATGGACCCGATGGGCCGAATGGCCTCCTTCTGTGCCATAATAATTCGATAACTATGAATTAGAGCAGGGGGCAGCAATTCTGCTATGTCTTTGTCCCATTTTGACATTGAATCAAAATTTTGACTGGAGTTGGGGTGGGTTGGAGATAGTGGGGGGAGCACAAAGTCTTCTTCTACTCAGCCCTCCTTTTTTTGGTCATTCATGGGGTGAGGGCATTGCTGGCATTTGTTACCCATCTCTAATTGCCCTTGAGCTGAGTGGCTTGCTAGGTCATTTCAGAGGGCAGTTAAGAGTCAACCACATTGCTGTGGATCCAGAGTCATATGTAGGCCAGACCAGCTAAGGACAGCAGATTCCCTTACCTAAAGGACATTGGTGAACCAAATGGGTTTTTACAACAATCAATGATAGTTTAATGGTGGCGTGACTGAGATCAGCTTTTAATTCCAGAATTTTTAATGATTATTAATTAATTGAATTTAAATTCCACCAGTTGCCGTGATGGGATTTGAACCCGTATCCCCAAGGTATTAGCCTGGGCCTCTGGATTACAAGTCCAGTGACAAACCCACTATGCCACCATCCCCCTCTGATAATAGCACTGGTAGAAACAGACTGGCAAGATGATGGCGGGCATCCCGATCTACCTCAGTAGTCCCTGTCACTGCATGAAACAGGTATAGTGTGTGTATAGGGACTAAGTGCTGGTGGAATTTGTAATTCCCCCTCCCCCCACCGCCAACCCCACACCCAAACCACAGTGGCTCTGTTCTGCTGCAGCAATGTACCTCAGTGATATTCCTCCCACCATCACTCTAGCTGTGATGGCACCTCAGTTGTGCCAAAACGAGTGCTCGAGACACATGAATGTCTTGATCCCGAGATTAGGCACAGGGCCAGTGTCAGGATGATTCAGTGGGTAGAGGTTCTGCACTCTGCACAAGTGTTTGTTTCTTCATCATTGCTTATGGACAATAGAAAACTGTGACCATCTCCACTTCCCTCTCAAGCTCAGATTCACTCTCTCTTCCTCTGTGTCTTTGTCTTCTACTCTTCCCACATCCTGTTTTATCTTTTTATGTAACTCTGACCCCTTTATCTTGGTATCGCCTTGTGTTTATCCAGCTTCTTTTCCTGACTCTTCACCTCCTGCTGTTTCTGTGAAGTGACTCAGTTGGTTCCATTCTTGTCTCTGGGCTCAAATCCACTCCAGCACTGGAATCGAGGCTGACAATTCAGTGCCTATTTTTCCAGATGAGCTAATTAAACTGAAGACGTGTCAGCCTGTTCTGGTGGTTGGGGTGAATGTATAAAATCCCATGGCACTATGCAGAGAAACATGGAGACTAGAATAGCAGGGACTTCATTTTGTGTCCTGGAAAACCTTCCTCCCTCAATCACCATGGCCCAAAAATAGATATTAAATTCTAAACTCAATTCTCATTCTGTGGTACAGACTGCCTAGTAAACAAGCTCAGCTATTCTGCTGACTGGCACGAAACTGTAAACACAGAACTCTCAAGCTGCTGGTTGCAGACTTGCCATAGATGGTAGAGTGACCTTTGAACTGCACAGGAAGCAGAAATATAAACGCACGATTGGAGACCTCTGTTCTCGGAGCTTTCGGTCAAAGAGGACTATGGCCATGTACTAAAGGTGCAGAGCTTTATACCTTTGATATAGACAAACTAAAGTGTGTAAATGAGCAGTTTCTGACAGTTATTTGGAGGGTTTGAAAGATGCAGAGCAGAAAAGCTGTTCTCTCTGTACCATTAGGCTGATCAGCTATGTTCTGTATGAATAAAATCTGTTCCATGCACTCCATTATCTAGTGTCTTGTGCTTACTTGAAACTTGTCAGTGTGAACCATAGGAGAAGGGAGATTGACTTACATAACAGTTCACAACAACACAAACATGCAGTTATATAGCACCTTTAACATAGTAACATGTCCCAAGTCACTTCACAGGATCATCAAACAAGAATTGACACTGAGCCATATAAGGAAATATTAAGACAGAAGACCAAAAGCTTGATCAAAGAGTAGGGCCCTACCAAATTCACGGTCACATTTTTACAAATTTCATAGTCACAACATTCTAGGAATTGTGAATGTCATGATTGTACATATTTAAGATGTAAATTACACAGTCACAACAAACCATGAAAATGATCTATTTAAAACAAAAAAGGGGAGATTTCTGTTTTCAAATGGCATTTATTGTATCCTCAAAAACTATAGTAAAAAGCTGACAATAAACAGATCACATTCTTTACTCACTGAAGCCAGTGGTTGAATGTGCACATGGAGCAACCTACAACTGTCTCTTTCTTCATTCCCTGTCTCTGTGCTGTGAACACCTGTCCGTGTTTAGACACAGCTCTCTCCGCGTCCACAGAGTTTGTTGGAATTGTCAGACAGCGCCGTGCTAGCCTTGCATCTTGGGGGATTCTGCATTTCACAGAGTTCCAAAACTGCAGCACAGGCAAAGTACAATCTGTTTCTTTTGCAATGCTTTTATAAGCAGGAATCTCCAGCCTACAGTTTTTGTCAAAGCCAAGAATCACACATCAAATGAGTTTAAATCCACCATCAATAGGTGCATTTGTGCAGAGTCAAAGATACCCACAGCTTTCAGGAATGTTGCAGAAGGTTGTTGAAACCTCTGAGCCGCTTTTTCTTCACCGCTTGACTCTTCCCTGTAGCAGTAATATTGTTTCGGCTTCTTTGCTATGCAACATCTGTTTGATTTCAGCATCATCAGAGTGTTGTTCGTTTGACTGCTTCAGCCCACAACAGTACATTCATTACTTTATTGTAAGCTTTGTAGATTGTGATGTGTTGAGATTCAAACCAGTGAATAAATCCGTCAGTTGTGTAGCATTCTTGGCAACAAACTGAACCTCCTCATTAAGCTGAGCATCGTTTAGAAGGGTTACAATGTCTGTTAAAACCTGTGTTGTCAGTGTCAGTGTGAGCTCTTTTGAGCCAAAGTCTGTGTAGTATTTCAGATGAACTGCATGATGCTGTACTGCCTAAAAGCAAGAACTCCAACCTGTAATTAATTACTGGCTCTGGAGGAAGGGTGATGTTTTGTCCCCCAATTTCAGACACATTTGCAATGTGTTGCTTGTATCGAAGCCTGTGGTTAGGGCAGTGCTTGAAGATCTTTTTAATGTATCAGACCAGTTTGTCAACTTTACCAAACTCACTTTTCCACTGCACACTGACAAGAGAAACTGTATGTGCATTACATGTAATATGGACAACGTTAGGCATTACACCTTGGAGCACAGATCTGAAAGATTTTGTCATGTAAATTGCATTGTCACTAATGACAGCAGACGCTTTGTTGAAATCTGCACTGTATTTTGAAACGGTTTCGAATATCACTTGGGAAACTGCTCATAGAACTGTGATGTAGTTAGCAGGTTATAAGTGGATGCAGTCTGCGAGGACTGTTAGCATTCCTGACTGTACATCTTTGGCCTTACCAGACATGAAATCAAGCAAAACATGCAGCACATAGTTGTCTTGCTCATTGGTGAACTCATCACAAATAATTGCAAAAGACTCATATGCGTTAATCTGAGACTTCATCTCCTCACAATGTGTAGCAAAAACCTGCGGTAGGTAGTCCTGTCATAGTTTGGCAACTTGGCAAGCAACCACAATTTTGCACATTACATTGAATGAATACCCACAGCTTTGGGTGATCAAGTTTTTCCAATGGTGTGTTGGTGCTTGCAAAAGCATCCACAAGTTCCATTGTAAACAACTGACGATTTTCTGAACTCTCTGCCGACTTCTTAAAAAGAGATGAAATCGTTGCTTTTTTTTCCGCGTGTTTGTTTTCCAGCAGTGCAGTGTCAGATACTCTTTCTGCTGTGATGACATTCAGACTCTTAATGGCGCTGCACCGTTGCCCGCCATGTGTGATCCAACGAGACATAACCGTTTGTACAAACAGTACTCCACCATCGGGATGCAGAATTTGGTTTATAAATTCTTTCACTCGATGTGTTGCCGTGCTTGTTATGGCCGTTCGTAATTTGCTCATTCTGGCATTCTCACCTGTCTGCGAACACTTGAGACTCCTTCTCTCAAAACTGCACCGGAAGCCCTCCCTCATCTATCAATCAGCGAGGTGAGCCTTGTGCCAATGAATAAAATGCACAGAATGGTCGATTTCATGGATCACTTGAAATTTCACAGTCCATGTCGCATTTTCATGGCTATGAATTTAGTAGGGCCCTATCAAAGAGGTAAGTTTTAAGGAGCATCTAAAAAGGAGCAGAGAGAGATGGAGGGAATTCCAGAGTTTAGCAGCTAAAAGCACGGCTGCCAATCGTGGAGCGATTAAAATCGGGGATGCTCAAGAGGTCAGAATTAGCAGAGCACAGATATCGCAGAGAGTTGTGAGCTGGTGGAGGTTTCGGAGATGGGGAGGGGTGAGGCCACGGAGGGATTTGAAAACAAGGGTGAGAATTTTAATATTGAGACATTGCTTAACTGGATGAGCATAATTTTATGCAGGGTGGAAGATGGAAGGCTGGCCAGGAGTGCTTTGGAATAGTCAAATCTAGAGGTAACAAAGTCATGGATGAAGATTTCAGCAGCAGATGAGCTGAGGCAGGGGCAGAGAGAGGCGATGTTATTGAGGTGGAAATAGGCGGTCTCAGTGATGGCGCAAATATGTGGTCAGAAGCTCATCTTGGGGGTTAAATGTAACACCAAGGCTGCAAACACTCTGGTTCAGACTTAGACAGTTGCCAGGGTGAGGGATGGAATCGGTGGCGAGGGAACAGAATTTGTGGCGGGGACAGAAGACAACGGCTTCGGTCTTCCCAAGATTTAATTGGAGAACATTTCTGCACATCCAGTACTGGACGTTGGACAAGCAGCCTGACAATTTAGCAACAGTGGAGGGATCGAGAGAGATTAGAGTGGTCAAGAAGGCATACGGTATGCTTTCCTTCATCGGACGGGGTATTGAGTACAAGAGTTGGCAGGTCATGTTACAGTTGTATAAGACTTTGGTTCGGCCACATTTGGAATACTGCGTGCAGTTCTGGTTGCCACATTACCAAAAGGATGTAGATGCTTTGGAGAGGGTGCAGAGGAGGTTCACCAGGATGTTGCCTGGTATGGAGGGCGCTAGCTATGAAGAGAGGTTGAGTAGATTAGGATTATTTTCATTAGAAAGACGGAGGTTGAGGGGGGACCTGATTGAGGTGTACAAAATCATGAGAGGTATAGACATGGTGGATAGCAAGAAAGTCCAAGTGTATCAAGCCTGTGTCCTCAGTACCTTGTTCTACGTCAGCGAGGCCTGGACAACGTACGTCAGCCAAGAGCGACGTCTCAATTCATTCCATCTTCGCTGCCTCCGGAGAATACTTGGCATCAGGTGGCAGGACCGTATCTCCAACACAGAAGTCCTCAAGGCGGCCAACATCCCCAGCACATACACCCTACTGAGCCAATGGCGCTTGAGATGGCTTGGCCATGTGAGCCGCATGGAAGATGGCAGGATCCCTAAGGCCACATTGTGCAGCGAGCTCGTCACTGGTATCAGACCCACGGGCCGTCCATGTCTCCGCATTAAAGACGTCTGCAAACGCATCATGAAGTCCTGTGACATTGACCACAAGTCGTGGGAGTCAGTTGCCAGCGATCGCCAGAGCTGGCGGGCAGCCATAAAGGCGAGGCTAAAGTGTGGCGAATCAAAGAGACATAGCAGTTGGCAGGAAAAAAGACAGAAGTGCAAGGGGAGAGCCAACTGTGTAACAGCCCGACAACCAATTTTATCTGCAGCACCTGTGGAAGAGTCTGTCACTCTAGAATTGGCCTTTATAGCCACTCCAGGCACTGCTTCACAAACCACTGACCACCTCCAGGCGCTTACCCATTGTCTCTCGAGACAAGGAGGCCAAAGAACACACTACTGATAATTGGAACATCAGGCACTAACAGAGTGGCAAGAATTCTCATCAATAGAATTTAATAATGCAGAGTTAAACCTCAAATCGACCACCAATAATTTCTCTGCTGTAATCATCCAGTTTGTGTATGAGATATAATGATGCAGTTTCCGTGCAGTAAATATGTCCATCACACTTTGTGTTGTTGTACGTGCAGACCTCGTCCCGCACAGCGGATTTCATGCAAATAACCTCATAAAAAACAACAAATGATTGAAGAACCATGTGTTGTGGGATGACCTTAAGAGCAGACCACCTTAAGAAGCTGTAAGTGAAGGTCACCGGAAGGAGTGATGTCGTGTCACACATGACCAGAGAGTTGTGGGTGTAGCCTGACAGAGTGAGGTGTGTTTAGATGTGGCTCATTCAGTAACTGTTTGTGTATATATATGTTCTAGTTTAACTTTTAATAAAAACCCACGTTTTCTTTGGATATTACTTGTAGCCCTGGGAGTCTTACAATACATCACGCACCAAAGGAACAAGTAATATTACAACATGTTTTAAAATAATGCATTGAGATCAAGAAAGACAGTAATTTCCTGTTAGTTTCTGCTGACCTGTCTCCAAGCAGCTGAGCTGGGGATTGGTCAAAGAGTCATTTCCTTCTCCCGACTTTCAGGAGAGGCAGAATTACAACTTTTCAAAAATGGGACAAACTTCCTCCAGCAGCAACTCATCTATAATTGCCTCAGAATGTGGCTATTTCCAGTACTTCTCCAAGATAGAAGTTAGCTGAGTAGGGAGATTAGATTTCTGCACTGCTGCAACTGTACCTTGAGGCATAGAAATAGGAAAAATTAAACAGTATTCACTCTTAGCAAACAATGTTCCTCAGCCACTAAGATGCAAACACACGCCTTGTTATTGTGTGTCACACAGAATGATCTGTCGGTTATTTCATATCCACTGACTTATCCAAGGGCAGTGGCCCAATCCTCATCACAGGGGTTAGGGGACCCTATAAAGTCCTCCCTCTGTATAGGACTAACCACCCTTTTGGCTGGCATGTCATGGCCATGGAAGGAGCATTCATGTCATGGCCTATCAGACTGTTAATCAGCACGGGAATCCTTCCACTACTTCACACTGCCCTCCAAGGGCGGATGCGAAGATAGCAATACAACAACGACCCATGAGCATCAACACAGGGAACCTTCCATAAAAACTAACTTGTAATGTGGTTTAATGTGGCAAACGTTTCCAAAACTAGAAAGATTGTTATTGTAGCCATAGTCCCAAAGGACCATAGGCATCTCTCTCCATTAGAGAGAAACAGGTGCTAATGTATAGCTTGAGGGGCACCACTCCTCAAGCAAGGCGAGGAGGCAGGCCTCCATGAACTACCACAGCTGGGAAGGGGATTGAGCCCGCGCTGTTGGCAGAAAGGTTGTTGCAGATGGAAAGGCATTCAGCTTCAGTGCGGCTCCCAACTCTGGTTGGACATTTTCTTGGAGGTTTCATCACATGACCCCTCTGCCTCCAACAGCTCCGTGTCCATACTCTTGCCATTGGTCGCCTGACATGTCTATTCCCATGAAGCTCCGCCTTCCCACACCAGTTGGAAAGCAGACAGATTCTTTGTTACCTGGTCGGCTGCATCTTGACTTTCAGTCAAACTGTCTTTTATCCCATCTCCAGTATTTTTATGACCAGTAATTGAAGAACAGTTCCTTTTAATGCCCCTGTTGTGTTTTTCCTGAGTTTCTAGCAGAGAGGTGACCAAAAGATTGATCTTATATCCTGGAGGCTCCAATCTTGGAGGATTGGTAACCCCAAGCTCTGCAGTCACATGAAGCAGCAAACCTGCTGAGGGCCACTAGCAGATAATGCAGGTGGACTGGAAGTAACTTACTGAAGTATAGCAGTAAATCCAACAGTTCAGATGGGCCGAGAGGACATTGATTGAAAAACAATCACGGTACAATACTAATTTTGCTCATTTTGTACATCTTCTTTCAGATACGATTTGGATTCATTATTGCATTTGGGCTTTTTCTAATGATTATAAGTATAATTTACCTGGTCAAGAGTCCCAGCATGATGGCTTTCAGAGTGGGTGGAGCCTTTGAAAGTGCTCAGTCAGAATACCTCATGGTGAACCTTTGCTTTTCTATGGTGACTTTTGATCTTCAAGCTCAGGTAACTGAGAAAGTTAACATTGTTTAATTGCGATAACGCAGATAATTTTTCTGGAGCAAGATGATTTTTGTTTGTATTTTATAAGCCCACTTTGAGAATTATAAGTCTATCATTGATGGTAAATGATCAAGCCATGCTCTGCTTAGTCTGTAGCTGTGATTCTCACACACTCACTATCTCAGCCTGTGTCTGTCTCTACCTCTCTACCAACCCTTTTGACCCCTCCACTGGCTTCGTGATGTCAGACTACTTGCCCAACATCCAGTGTTGGATCAGCCACAATTTTCTCCAATTAAACATTGGAAATTCTGAAACAATCATCTCTGGGCCCCCATCACAAACTCTGAATCCTAGTCACCGATTTTATTTCCGTCTTTCCACTGTTGAACCAGATGGTCACAACCTTCGCATCCTGTCTCACGCAAGCTGTGCTTCAAACCCCATATCCTCTCCAGTACATACTCCCACCGCTGTAACAATGCCTGCCTCAGTCCCACCTTCACCAATCTATTGCTGCAAATCTCTTTGTGATTTTGTCACTGCCAGATCCCTTTTCCTAGTAACTGCACCTTGACATAATGGGAAGGGTTGTGTCGTCCTGCTGCTGGCTTGGCTTCATGAAGGAGCTGCTGGATTTCCTGTTCCCTCTCCAGTCAGTGAGCTGCCTTCCAGTCCTCATTCAGTGCTGGCAGCTCACCAAAGGTATTCTAATGAGGTGCACAAATGAAGATGATTGGGGCCTCTGGCTGGTGCCATCACTCTACCCATTCCACATCCACTACACATCCAAAATGAAAATAAATTTTACAGAACCGTCCTCAGTTGTATATTCTTTTACTGAAAAGTAAATCAGTGAAATCTTACTAATAAATGTTGCTTCTCCTCCACAGCTCTGCCTGTGTGTACTTGTCTTGACCTCAGGAATGCATCAGTCCCAGAATTATATCATCATGGGAGTGGGCATCTGTTGGGCAGTTTCTAAAGCTGCTGTTGGCCTCACAGCTGTAAGTAGTACAGATTTGTTTTTTGCCAGCTGTGTCTTACGTGTGCAGAACCCCATCACCAGATTTAGGAATTAACAACTATAGAATTTTTGTTTGGCCAGTGTAGAATGCACATCCTCTCCTTCTAGGGATGCGCATCACTTGCCTAAGTCCAGAAAACGTAGGTCCAGGTCGGAAGAGCCAAGGCTTACGGATCATCCAAGTATGTGCAGGCTATCTGCTGAAGTTTAGTAGTTAGAACTGGGCTTTGGTATGATCAGTGGGAAATTGCCCCTTGCTTGTCCTGTTCAAAGCCATTCCGACTTTCCAAATTTGGCTGCAGAGCTATCGGGGCTGAGTGAGGAGGATCCCAGCCCCAGCAGATGGCCTAAACTCCAGGTTCCATCATGGACCAGACTGGCTGGTTCATCATTAACCAGTGCTCTGGAACACTGTGGAGCTCCCAGGCTGTTGTATAAAGTGACCAAATATGCCACAGTAGGTTGTGTTGTTTTCAAATTTCCATTGCAAGCTGTGCCATTTTGGAGCCGCTACGGACACAGAGACCCAGCCTGACTCCCCCACTAAGAGCATCATTAGTCAGTTGTTAGTCAGCTGACCAGCATGATTTGAGCACTCACACAATGGAAAGCTGGAACTGAGAGCTTCTTGTGTTCAGCATGGTGATGAGCACAACTCACCACAAACCACAGTATATTACCAATATTCCTCTGTAAACACATTCCATATCCTATTCATGGTGAATCCACCAGTTGGGTGTACAGAGCTCTCGCAGAAGCTGCTGACTTCTCTTCACCCAATCCAGGTAGGCACCTGGGTCTATAAGCCCACACTCTCAAAACCGGCCTCATAATGCCTAGAAGCAGCTGTCATCACAAGCCTCTGAGTGTCTTCATCAGCTATATGACAGACGATTGTCCTCAGTGTAGTAGGACCTACCCAGAGGGGTTTCTGTTGTGCTGGTCACCTCAGCTGCTTACTCATTACCAATGCTTAATCCAAGCCCTCATGTAGAGGACTTTGGCAGAGTGGGGTGCCTGCGTGATGCTGACTCACCCTTGGGGCACCCAGTGACACCAAATGTGGGGCAGAGCCCTCACTGCCTGGAATCAGTTTTGCTCTTTTAGCAACAGCCCAGGTCTGGTTTGATCCTGGATCTTGCACATGGGTTGGAGGAAACCCTTTGTACTGTATGTCTTGGAGTTTTGAACTATTAAGAAGAACTGCTTGGACCCATCTTATCCACCACAAGGATTCAACTAACTACTTACATTGGGTGTCAGATGGTTTTCTTGTGTTTCTTTTCCGTTTGACCACAAGACTGAAAATGCATTGTGAAAACTGAGGAACTTATAACAGGGCTGCCAGAGTATAGAAATCCACCTTTTTGTGTGCTAGTCTATTTTTTTAAACTTACAATGGACCCCATATACTGAAAATGGTTAGATTAATGTTGTTTGGCAACATCTCCATGAACTGCAGTAGGCCAGTTTAAGAAGAATGATGCAACCTGTTCATGAATTTCTAAGGCAACACAATGCAACTTTTCTCTTTCGTTCATATTTTCTACGAAGTGATAATTGTGTCTTAGTAGAAAGTGATAATTGTGTCTTTCTGTTTCCCTTCAGTTTTACCCAATTCATTTCCCTATTAAATATTGGAATTTCAATAGAAGCATGGAAAATTTACTCACAGAAGGAGTGCATTTGGCCCATCGTGTCTTTGCCAGCCGAAAAGGAACAATCTAGCCTAACCGCACTTCTCAGCTCTTGGTCCGTGACCCTGTGGGTTATATCACCTCCAGTGCATATCCAAGTATTTTTTAAATACTGTCCTTTCAGGCAGTGAGTTCAGATGCACCCCCCCCCCCACCTTGCAACCCTCTGGGTGAAAAAACTTCTCCACTCCACTCTAATCCTTCCATCAATTACTTTAAATCTATGCCTCCTGGTTATTCACCTCTCTGCAAAGGGAGCAGTCCCACTTAGGACTGGTGTAGCAAATAGAAATGTTGCACTGGTGAAATAAGATTTTTTTGGTGGTTGATCTTCAAAGCTATTGTTGGGGCAGTATACAAGGCTTCTCATTCTGAAATGGACCATGTTACATCTGAACTGGGAATACTCAATGATGACTATGACTCTAAAAATGGAAAATTGTTTCATTCCCAGTGCTGGTTTCACTTCCTCATTGTGTTTGTGCTCAAGTGTTGCACTTCATTCTCGGTCCTAACAAACAGCAACTGGTCAACGTCCTTTTTCCCCCACTATTTTTAGTTTAACTGCACGCCATTTGTTTCCTTTATACCTAACGTGAATAGTTGCTAAAATTAGATCATTGTCAAACCATAAGAAAAACAGATCATATACAAGAACTTTGATATTATTCAACCAAGTCTATATAAAATGGCAGATTGTAAACTTGTAAACCTTCTGAAGAAAGGCTCAGTCTGAAATGTTAACATCTTTGTGCTCTCCGTATATACCATCTGTTTCCAGGATTTCCTGTTTTGCTTCAGATTTCCAGCACATGCAATTTCTTGTTTTTTTTTTAATGAATAAAGCTGGGGTTTACTGGGAGGGAAAAAGTTTGAAAACCCATTTAATTAACTGGGACTAGGGTTACTTTCTGTGGAGTAAATAGTGAACTCAAATAGTGTGTGTGTGAGAGAGAGAGGAGCAAATTTGTGGGGAAATAACTATAGAGTGGTGATATTGGAGGACTTTATCCAAATATAAATTGGGTTAATTTTACAGCAAAGGGAAAGGAGGGGGAGGAATTTCTGAAATGTGTTCAGGAGAACTTCTTTGACCATGTGTTCTTGGTCCAACTAGGAAGGAGGCATTGCTGGATCTGGTGCTGCGAAATAAGATGATACAAGTGGACCAAGTGTCTGTGGGGGAGCACTTGGGTATGAGGGATCATTGTATCACAAGGTTTAGATTAGCAAATGATAAAAACAAGGAACAACCTAAAGTAGAACTTCTAAATTGGATGAGAGCTAACTTCAGTGGGATGAGAGGGGACCTACCCAGGGTAACATGGAACCAAAATTTGACAAGAAAAGCTGTAATGGAACAATGGGTTATCTTTAGGAGATGCTTCAGGTACAGGCTAGGTACATTCCAACAAAAAGGAAAGGCAGTGGAGCCAAAGCCAGAGCTCGTTGGATGACGAGGAAGATAGAGAGTATGATGAAACAAAAAAAAGGTGTGATGCATGTGAGGTGAATTCTTCAGGTGAGAACCAGGCCAAATACAATAAGATAAAAGGGGAAAGTAAGACTGGCAAAGAGAGAATATGAGAATAGAATGACAGTTAACATAAAAGGGAACCCAAAAATCTTCTACTGGCATGTAAGGGGCAGGATGGTGCCTTTTAGGGACAAACATAGAAACATAAGAAATAGGAGCAAGAGTAGGCCATTCGGCCCTTAGGGACTACTCAACCATTCTAAAAAGATCATGGCTGATGGTCTAATTCAGTACCCTGTTCCCACTTTCTCCCCATTTCCCTTGATCCCTTTGGCATTAAGAAATGTATCTATCTCCTTCTTGAATATATTTAATGATTTGGCCTCCACTGCCTTCTGCGGTAGAGAATTCCACAGGTTCACCACCCTCTGAGTGAAGACATTTCTCCTCATCTCGATTCTAAATGGCATACCCCATATCCTGAGACTGTGACCCCTGGTTCTGGACTCCCCAGCCATCGGGAACATCCACCCTGCATCTAGTCTGTCTAGTCCTGTTAGAATTTTATAGATTTCTATGAGATCCCCTCATTCTTCTAAACTCTAGTGAATATAGGCCTAGTCGACCCAATCTCTCCCCATACGTCAATCCTGCCAGTCCAGGAATCAGCCTAGTAAATCTTCTTTGTACTCCCTCCATGGCAAGAACATCCTTCCTCAAATAAGGAGACCAAAACTGCACACAATACTCCAAATGTGGTCTCACCAAGGCCCTGTATAACTGCAGTAAGACATCCTTGCTCCTGTACTCAAATCCTCTTGCAATGAAGGCCAACATACCATTCACCTTCCTAACTGCTTGCTGCATCTGAATGCTTGCTTTCAGCAACTGGTGTACAAGGACACCCAGGTCTCGTTGCACCTCCCCCTTTCCCAATCTATCACAATTCAGATAATAATCTGCCTTTCTGTTTTGATAACCAAAATGGATAACCTCACATTTATCCACGTTATACTGCATCTGCCATGCATTTGCCCACTCAACCAACTTGTCCAAATCACATTGGAGCCTCTTTGCATCCCCCTCACAGCTCACATTCCCCCCAGCTTTGTGTCGTCTGCAAACCTGGAGATGTTACATTTAGTTCCCTCACTCAAGTCATTAATATATATTGTGAATAGCTGGGGCACAAGCACTGATCCCTTCAGTACCCCACTAGTCACTGCCTGCCACCCGGAAAAAGACCCGTTTATTCCTACTCTCTGTTTCCTGTCTGTCAACCAATTCTCAATCCATGCCAGTATATTACCCCCAATCCCATGTGCTTTAATTTTGCACACTAACCTCTTATGTGGAACCTTATCAAAAGCCTTCTGAAAATCCAAATACACCACATCCACTGGTTCTCCCTTTTCTATTCTACTAGTTACATCCTCAAAAAACTCCAGTAGATTTGTTAAGCATGATATCCCTTTCATAAACCCATGCTGACTTTGTCCAATCCTGTTTATCCTTTCCAGGTGTTCTGCTTTCACATCCTTTATAATAGACTCTAGCATTTTCCCCACTACTGATGTAAGGCTAATTGGTCTGTAATTCCCTGTTTTTTTCTCTCCCTCATTTTTGAAATAGTGGGGTTACAAAGGGGGTGTTATATGCTTAGAGGTGCAGGGCAAGGCTTGAATACTTAATGAGTACTTTGTATCAGTGTTTACTAAGGATGAGGATGCTGACAAAATATCAGTAGAAGTGGAGATGGTGGAGGTAATGCTTGGGGTGAAAATTGATAGACAGGATGTACTAGAAAAGTTAGCTATGCTTAGAGTGGGTAAGTCACCTGTTCCGGATGGCTTGTATCCCAGGTTGCTAAAGGAAGTGGGGATGCAGTTAGCAGAAGGGCTTGCCGTAATCTTCCAATCTTCCCTGGATATGGGGAGGCGCCATAGGATTGGAAAGTGGCAAATGTGATACCCTTGTTCAAGAAAGGGTGTAAGGATATTCCAAGTAACTACAGGCCAGTTAATTTAACATCAGTGGTGGGTAAGGTTCTAGAAACAATAATCAGGGAAAAAATTAACAGGCACTTGGAGAGGTTTGAGCTCATTAAGGATAGCCAGCATGGATTTGTAAAAGGCAGATCATGCATGACTAATCTAATTGAATTTTTAGATGAAGTAACAGAGAAGGTTGATGAAGAGAATGCGGTGAATGTTGTCTATATGGATTTTAAGAAAGCATTTGTCAAAGTACCACATAAAAGACTGGTTAACAAAATTGAGGTTGATGGAATAGGAGGGCCAGTGTCGGCTTGGATAAAAATTGTGTTAAGGACAGAAAACAATGAGTCATGGTAAATGGTTGTTTTTCAGACTGTAAGATGGTAGATAGTGGTGTTTCCCAAGGATCGGTGCTAGGACTACTGCTTTTTTGCTATATATAAATGACTTGGATGTTGAAATACAGAGTAGAATTTCAAAATTTGCTAATACCAAACTTGGAGGTGTGGCAAACTGTGAGGATCATACCAGTCGACTGCAACAGGATATAGATAGGCTAACAGATTGGACATACAAATGACAGATTGAATTTAATGCAGAGAAGTGTGAGGTGATGCATTTTGGCAGAAGGGATAGGAATGTTAGGGTCTGAGGTTCTGTTAATGAATGATAAATACCTGGTAATTCAAGATAATAGGGGGAACAGGTGTTGGGGGTTAATTAGTTAATTGTATTCAAATGTGTATATATAAAGAGCCAGCCAGCACTGGCTGTGGGTGTTGTTAGGAGTGCAGAAGTAAGCTCTGTGACAAGCAATTGTTACGACCAACCGCTCCAGTCAAAGCTCCCAATCCAAATATGTGATTCTGATTGTGGTGGGAGAAACGCACTGTTAATTCAATCCCGTCGCTCCATAGATCGCCTAACATATTATTTAAAGCTTTCCAAATCACAGCCGTCCGATGGGGGAAAAAAGGTTCTTCCACAGTAGAACAGTCCATAGTCTAATTCCAGCAGTAAGTGATGCTTTCCTTTCTTCAGTGAATTTCAACAATTAACGACTTGCAAACACTTTTTAAATGAATCAATTTGACTTTAGAGTTTTTGAGGGATAAAAGAATGTCACAGTCTAACTTCCCTTCCTTCAGTTCAAATTATCAGAGAGTCAGTGGCACCACGGGTGGCTCAGCTGCACAGGAGGGGAGGAAAAGGAGTGGGAGAGCTATAGTGATAGGGGATTCTATCGTAAGGGGTACAGGTTGGTGTTTCTGTGGCCACAAACGTGACTCCAGGATGGTATGTTGCCTCCCTGGTGCTAGGGTCAAGGATGTCACAGAGCGGCTGCAGGACATTCTGAAGGGAGAGTGTGAATCCTCAGAGGCCATGGTACACATTGGTACCAACGACATAGGTAGAAAGAGGGATGAGGTCCTGCAACAAGAATTTAGGGAGCTAGGTAGCAGATTAAAAAGCAGGACCTCAAAGGTTGTAATCTCTGGAATACTCCCGGTGCCACATGCTAGTGAGTATAGGAATAGCAGGATAGAGCAGATGAATGCATGGCTGAGGAAGTGGTGCAGGAGGGAGGGCTTTAGTTTCCTGGATCACTGGGTCTGTTTCTGGCAAAGGTGGGACCTGTACAAGTTGGACGGGTTGCACCAGAACCGGAACGGGACCAACATCCTTGCTGGGAGGTTTGCTAGAACTGTTGGGGGGGTGGGGGGTTTAAATTAATTTGCCAGGGGGATGGGATACAGAGTGGAGGTATGGTAGGGGGTGATGCACAGACAAATATAGAAGAGAAACTGAGTCGATCTGGAAGGCAGAGCAAATATAGACCTGTTAAGGCACAAGTGAAAAATGCAAGGCTGGATTGCATCTATTTTAATGCAAGGAGTCTTACTAGTAAGGCAGATGAATTGAGGGCATTGATTAGCACATGGCATGATGATACTATTGCTTGCTGGTTGAGGGAGGGGCACCTGGCACTCAATATTCCAGGGTATATAATCTTCAGGCGGGACAGGGGAGGGGGTAAAAGAGGAGGTGGCATTGCACTGTTGATCAAGGAGTCAATTACTGCAGTAAGGAGGGATGATATCTTAGAAGGTTCCTCAAATGAGGCCATATGGGTAGAACTTAAAAACAAAAAGGGGGCAATCACTTTCCTGGGAGTGTATTACAGGCCTCCAAATGGTCAGGGAGAGATAGAGGAGCAGATTTGTAGGCAAATCTCAGAGAGGTGTAAAAATAATAGAGTAATAATAGTAGGGGATTTCAACTTCCCAAATATCAACTGGGAGAGTCTTAGTGCAAAAGGGTTGAAGGGGGCGGTATTCTTAAAATGCATACAGGAGAGCTTTTTGAGCCAATACATAGAAGGTCCTACAAGAGAAGGGGCAGTACTGGACCTAATCCTAGGGAATGAAACTGGACAAGTGGTAGAAGTGTCAGTGGGGGAGCATTTTGGGGATAGTGACCATAACTCTACGATTTAAGGTAGTTATGGAAAAGGACGAAGATGGACCGGAAATAAAGGTATTGAATTGGGGGAAGGCCGATTTTAATATGATAAAACAGGATCTGGCCAAAGTGGACTGGGAGCAGCTATTTGTAGGAAAGTCTACATCAGACCAGTGGTGTATCACAGGGATCAGTGCTGGGTCCCTTGCTGTTTGTAGTGTACATTAATGATTTAGATGTGAATATAGCAGGTATGATCAGTAAGTTCACAGATGACACGCAGATTGGTGGTGTCGTAAATAATGAGGAGGAAAGCCTTAGATTACAGGACGATATAGATGGGCTGGTAAGATGGGTGAAGCAGTGGCAAATGGAATTTAATCCTGAGAAGTGTGAGGTGATGCATTTTGGGAGGACTAACAAGGCAAGGGAATATACAATGGATGGTAGGACCCTAGGAAGTACAGAAGGTCAGAGGGACCTTGGTGTACTTGTCCATAGATCACTGAAGGCAGCAGCACAGGTAGATAAGGTGGTTAGGAAGGCATATGAGATACGTGCCTTTATTAGCCGAGGCACAGAATATAAGAGCAGGGAGGTTATGATGGAGCTGTATAAAATGCTAGTTAGGCCACAGTTGGAGTACTGTGTACAGTTCTGGTCGCCACACTATAGGAAGGATGTTATTGCACTGGAGAGGGTGCAGAGGAGATTCACCAGGATGTTAAAAGCAAAATACTGCGGATGCTGGAAATCTGAAATAAAAACAAGAAATGCTGGAAATACTCAGCAGGTCTGCCAGCATCTGTGGAGAGAGAAGCAGAGTTAACGTTTTGGGTCAGTGACCCTTCTTCGGAACTCACAAGGATGTTGCCTGGGCTGGAGCATTTTAGCTATGAAGAGAGACTGGATAGGCTAGGGTTGTTTTCAAGGTATACAAAATTATGAGGGTGGTTGAAATCTGGAACACACTGCCTGAAGGGGTGGTAGAGGCAGGAACCCTCACAACATTTAAGAAGCATTTAGATGAGCACTTGAAACGCCATAGCATACAAGGCTACGGGCCAAGTACTGGAAAATGGGATTAGAATAGTTAGGTGCTTGATGGCCGGCACAGACACGATGGGCCGAAGGGCCTGTTTCTGTGCTGTATAACTCTATGACTCTTTTGGCTTGACTTTTTTTTTAATTTTGAGAGATAATAATTAAACAGACTATAATTATATACCTTCCGTTTAAATGGGAGAGCTCTTTTTTCAGGTGCTAATGCCAGCTGCCTGCTTGTGTGTGTTCCTTAGAATAAGCTGTCTTCAACCAAAAAGGCAGATCAAAATTGAATTGTAACAAATGTATCGGATGATACTCAATCCCAGTGGCTGTATCCAAGGTAACGACAATGCACCCTTTGAATCACAGTCTGCAAATGTCTGTTTCTAAGGCAACGAAAATGCACCTTCTCTAACTCCTGAGGCTTGCTGGTTCTTAAAGCAGTACTGATCCTTTGCAAGCCATAAAGGCAAACCGCATATTCCCCGGAGAAAAAAAAACTGCAGGACCATGACACAATAAACAATTTCCACCAAAGTATCCTAGTCTCAGTGTCTTCTTCACAAACAGGCTTGGAGGTTTCTCTAACAAGGGAGAAGCAATATAGACTTAATAGCACAATTCTAAAGAGTGTGTAGGAACAGAGAGACCTGCGAGTGCATGTGCTTCGATCTTTGAAGGCGACAGAACATACTGAGAGAGTGGTTAGCAAAGCATATGGGATCTTGGGCTTCATAAGTAAGGGTATTGAGTACAAAAGCAGGGAAGTTATACTGAACCTTTATAAAGCTCTGATTAGGCCACATCTAGAGTATTGCATCCAGGTCTGGTCACCACGCTTTGGGAAAGATGTGAAAGACCGTGAGAGGGTGCAGAGGAGATTTACAAGAATGGTTCCAGGGATAGGGGATTTTAACTACAAGGTTAGGTTGGAGACGTTGGGGTTGTTCTCCTTGGCACAGGTTGAGGGAGATCTGATAGAGGTGTATAAGATTGACAGCTTAATTAAAGTAGACAAAGAAAAGCTGTTCCCATTAGCCAATGGTACAAGGACTAAGGGACACAGGTTTATGGCTTTGGGCAAGAGATACAGGAAGGAGGTGAGAAAGAACTTTTTTACACAGCAAGTGGTAATGACCTGGAACTCATTGCCTACGAGGGTGGTGGAAGGGGAGACAATCAATGAGTTCAAAAGGAAAATGGATGGGCACTTGAGGAAAATAACCTAGCAGGCTGTGGGGATAGAGCAGGGGAGTGGGATTGACTGGATTGCTCTAGAGAGCCAGCATAGGTTCCATGGGCTGAATGGCCTCCAACTGTGCCACAACAACTCTATAATGAGGCTGGGTTTGTTTGGAGTGAGATAGATTGAAAACCCATTTAGGTGATAGGAGCTGGATTTCTGTAGGATGAGAGAGAGTAAATTTATCTAAACACAAAAGCAAAATACTGCAGATGCTGGAATTCTGAAACAAAATCATAAAACGCAAGAATACTCAGCAGGTCAGGTAGCATCTCTTTAGAGAGAAAGTCCATGAGATGTGACAGGTTTAAAGCAAGTACAGAGGCAGGGAAAGGCAGGATGGGAAGGTCTGTTATAGGGTGGAAGACAGGAGAGATTAAATGGCAAAAAGGATGATGGTGCAAAACAAAAGGGGATGGTAATGGGAGAAGTAAAGAAACAAAAGATGAGTCAGAAGGCAGAATAAATTGGAAAACAGAATCCTCACCAACAGTTGCAGTACAAAAACAAAACAAAACAAGGCAGGCTGTAAAGTGCATGAGCCAAAGTTGAAGAGCTGTTCCTCAAGCTTATATTGAGCTTCATATAGGGGCTTCATTCAGGGGATTTCTCCTGGTATCGTAGACAACATTTATCCTTCAACCAAGACCGTGAAAACAAACGACAAATTTTTCTTATCTCTGTTTGTGGTTGGTTTCTGTCTTTTTTCAAGACTTGACTAATTTAACCACTGCGCTTATCAGATGTAGAGTAATACTGGACTGTAAATGAAACAATTAAAATCTAAGCTTGCTAATAGTTGATAACAGACCAAAGTGGAATTGAGAAGTTTGATAATACCATAGATGAGAAGTTATACTAGCTGTGCAGACGGTACAAAGCTAAACAATGAGTATCAGTCCCATTCTATCAATGGAGTGTCTTCTCATAACTGAGGTTATTACCAAAGAACAGCAATTACCTGCTGCTCTTTGTGGTTTATTCATGTGTAAAACTGACAGTCCAAGGGACAGAATTAATGTCCCTACAAGAAAGTGATTTTAGTACAGAATTTTATCTGATCCCAGTAAAATTAACTTTATGTTCCAGGAGAGTAAAAATCCAGAATAATATTGTGAGCTTTGATAAAATGGTAATGACCGTGGTGTGATATTTGAACGGCGCTGATACTTGTGAACATATGCCTGGTCAGCATGCTTGTGATCTCCCTTTATTCTTGGCCAGTGAACAAAGCTGTGTGCTGGGAACACACCATTGTGAATTTGACCCTCGTGAGGGCAAATAACAGCTGGATTCTATTCTCTTCCTCAGAAATGGTCAAAGAAACATGGTCTTCTGAAATTCCTGAATGCAACAAATGTTCCACTCACCATTGTCCATATGGCAGGGGATGTGAGTCTCTGCCAGTGACTCCATTTTTGAAGCCTTCATACAGCATCTTTGACAGAGGCTGGTTGCAGAGTTCAAAAACAGAGCTGCTGAAATGACTTGGAAGACTTGTCTGCCAACATGTTGAATATTGTCATCTCTACAGTAATTGCCCAAGTTTTACTGAGCTTCTCCAATAATAACGTCTTCACTCTGTCTGACAGGACAACAGTAGCTCCCGTTGGGACTGACTGAAATATATTCATTCTTACAGATCCTAAAGGGAAAGAAGTTTCTTGTGTGGATATTCATAGTAATGAATCTACCGGATTTGGCTTATCTGGGATATTTGCTCTATCTGGTGAGTAGTTTAATAGAGGCTTTTCTATGTTTATATTTGCATGGGATTTTATTCAGGCTGGATTGGGAGAGTGCCCCTGAAATTCACACAACAGGACAGCTCCGGGATGGTGGATCCGAGAGAGGGAGTAGACACACTTCTCATTTCATAGTTTCTACCAAGTGTTGAAAGCAACTCAGAAGTGTAAGTGTTTCCAGTGTTCAAGGACAAGATACAGGAGTTGATTTCTAGAATCCTTGGATAGATTTTCTGCCTGGCAGTATAGATAGGGCTGGTCGCTTTTGGGCTGGAGGAAGCAGATTCAGTTGTAACTTTGAAAGGAGAATTGGATAAATACTTGAAGGGGAGAAAATTGCCAAGCTCTTGGGAAGGAGCAGGGGGAATGGGGCTAACTGGATAGGTCTACCAAAAAAAGGGCACAGGCACGATGTGGCGAATGACCTCCTTCTGTGGTGTAAACTTCTATGATTCTATGAAAGGACTGTTCAGATGGTGGCCTGTCACATTGTTAATCAGCCTGGCACTAATTTGGAAAAAGTGAGCTTAATGAGGTAAATGGCCAATTCCTGTTACACGCTTTAAAATCTCACTAGGGAATTCTGACAGATGTGTCTGTTGTGTTTACCTGTCTTTTTCTATTCTGTTACTTTGAAGATTATCACTGAATGGGGATCAAATGGAACTTACGTTTTAGAAGCTGGTACAGTGACTGGTTCTTCGATTTCTGTTGGCATCAAAGTTGGGCTGGTTTGGTCGATGATCAAAATCTCCCACTGTTTTGGTCAAGGTCTACACGAAAGAAGTAAGTTGGCAACTTTCAGGCCTTCAGATATTAATGGGGGCATTTGATAGCACCTTCCAAACCCGCAACCTCTACCTCCTAGAAGGACAAGGGCAGTACATGCATGGGAACACCACCACCTGCAAATTCCCCTCAACGTCACACACCATCCCGACTTGGGACTATATCGTCGTTCCTTCACTGTCGCTGGGTCAAAATCCTGGAACTCTCTTCCTAACAGCATTGTGGGTGTACCAACCCCACATGGACTGCAGCGGTTCAAGAAGGCAGCTCACCACCACCTTCTCAAGGGCAATTAGGGATGGGCAATAAAATGCTGTCCTGGCCAGCGACGCCCACATGCATGAACAAATAAAAAAAGATAAATGCCAGAACTTTACTGGCGCTGAGGCAGGGACTACAGCTTAAAGGCCTGCTACCCGACCTGAACCCGACGGGACCCGACAACATGCGTCGGGTGCGGGTCGGGTCAGGCCCCTCTTCCGGGTCCGGCTTTCGGGCTCGGGTCAGGTCAGGCTAGGTCCGGGTCGGGTCGGGCTGGACACACACGGTAAGTGATCTGCCGGTAAGTATTAAAAATAAAAAAACTTACCTGAGCTGGGAGTCCGGGACGAAACTGAGTCTGCGCAGTGAGTGAGTGAAGTCACTATGACGTCATCACGCATGCACTGCAGCTTCGTGGACCTTCCCAGTCAGAAAGTAAGTAAAAGGATGGTCGGGTCGGGCTCGAGTCGAAATTGGAGGGACTCGGGCCGGGTCGGGTAGGGGTCCGCTGTGGATCGGTTGGGCTCGGGTCAGGTTCTTTTTCTCAACCTGAGCAGGCCTTTGCTGCAGCTACACTATTGATGGCACAATTCAAGAGATGTTGAAAGGGAGTTTTTAAACCTGATATTTTCCAGATACTTTATGCTAAACTATTGGAATGCTGCATGTATTAAAACTGTTCTGAAAGGGGATGAAATGTTCATGAAAACAGCAGCTGCTGTCAAGGATGACATGAATGAATTAGCCCCATGAGACCACTATAGGCTTATAGTATGGCAGATACACAATCCACATGATTCTGACATTGTGTTTTTTTTAATTCAATCATGGGATGTGGGCATCGCTGGCAAGGCCAGCATTTATTGCCCATCCCTAATTGCCCTTGAGAAGGTGGTGGTGAGCTGCCTTCTTGAACATGCTGGGAAGCAGCAGGTAAACAGCAAAATGCTTGGCTCACTCAGTTCATTGCCAAGGAGCTTAGCTGGACATCTCAATGGTATGTCTAGGCCACTTTACAAGAACTACAGGAACAGCTGGCATTGGCAGTCAGGGATGGAACAAGGGCATAGCTGAAGCACAAAAGAACCCACAACCTTAATGAGATGGACCTGCAAACCCTCCTCAATGAAATGAGAGAGACAGACTGCTAGCTGTCCACAGGAGGAAGCATCCAAAAATGTTTCTTGTGGAGTATGTTTATATGTGCATATACATTAAGATGCACTCTTTTGAGCTCCCTATACATAGGTCATGTGGTAGCTGAGAGAGTGCACGATCACACTGCCCCCCAGGCTCCTTAGTATTGCTCTTGTGTGAGACATTTAGGAGCTAGAGACATCCATCCCCAAGTGGAAACATTGCTCCTGAGCTCAGTGTCTGAGGTTGGCAATTGGCTTCAGGGAATTATATCCTGTGACACTGCGGCACTGCTACATCAAGGTGCTTTGTATTGTATATTTTTGGAGAATTCTGCTGGTTTCAGCTCGAGACCATTACATTCTCCACTAGTGGGAGCCATTCTTACAATTCCATTTTCAACTCATGTTCAACCTCAAGCTCCTCCTGGAGGACAAGTATGGCCAGGATCTATTTATGGGAGATAAAAGGACCTAACAGTTCTTTCCCAGTCTGTTGGAAGTTCATTTCAGGACAAAGGAGCAGCAATGAGAGGACGACCTCCTCCCTCTGCCCCATTAATGGAGACAATCTCTGAAAAATGGTTAGTTAAAAAATCCAGCTGCTTTTTGAGTAAAAGAATGAATCTGTGACTCTGGTGTAAAGGTTGCAGCTTTTACTTTGGCCTGTGTGGGGAGCTGTGGCTTTTCAAATACACTGAGGCCATGGATCACCAAGTACAGATTGACAGAAAAAAACCCTACATCTAAGAAGCTAATATAATTGCCTCATAGATACTCGTACTATAAAAGTTCTGATTTATTTTTTAGATTTCTTTAGCAGATGTGCAACATTGCAATAATCTTTTTGTGCTGTCAATAGCTTTACTTGTGTCAGCCAGTTGTCACAGCAACTCAAGAATTACTGAACCAGAAATTGAACCGTTCGGGATCAAAGTTTCTCTGTTATTTTAATCAATTAATTAACATGTTCAGGTGAAATTTGTGAAAATGATGATCAGGAATGTCACACTAATGCAATTTATTATCCTACTGCTTAGTGTGCTGGTCATTACATCTGAGTTAATTAATTTTTATTAATTCATGGGATGTTGACATCGCTGACAAGGCCAGCATTTATTGCCCATCACTAATCACCTTTGAGAAGGTGGTGGTGGGCTGCCTTCTTGAATACCACTTGCTCGGCCATTTCAGAGGGCAGTTAAGAGGCAACCACATTGCTGTGGGTCTGGAGTTGGATATAGGCCAGACCAGGTAAGGACAGCAGATTTCCTTCCCTGGAGGACATTAGTGAACTTGTTGGGTTTTTACGACAACTGCCAGTGGTCAGCTGATCTGCCAAACTTCCTGCCGCTGGCAATATGGTGTGACGGCAGGGAGACGCCAGGCTCCCCTCCTGATTCCTTCCTCCGCCATTTTGCCAGCCCTTTCGACAATGGGCCAGGGAAATTCAGCCCAAGGCCTCTGGATCATTAGTCCAGGACTCTGGATTACTGGTTCCGTAACATAACCACTATGCTACTGTATCCCCTGTGTTTGGCCTTCAGCAAAGCAATGAGAAAATAAACTTGCTCAATGCTCTTTGAAGCCTCTGGTAAACATGACATGATACCTCAGGACAAAGCTGGTGTTCAGAGGGGACATGACCCCATGAGATCTTTTTATTTATTTAGAGATACAGCACTGAAATAGGCCCTTTGGCCCACCAGGTCTGTGCCAACAATCAACCACCCATTATACTAATCCTACATTAATCCCATATTCCCTACCACATCCCCTCAATTCCCCTACCACCTACCTACACTTGGGGCAATTTATAATGGCCAATTTACCTATCAACCTGCAAGTCTTTGGCTGTGGGAGGAAACCGGAGCACCCGGCAAAAACCCACGCGGTCACAGGGAGAACTTGCAAACTCCGCACAGGCAGTACCCAGAATTGAACCCAGGTCACTGGAGCTGTGAGGCTGCAGTGCTAACCACTGCGCCACTGTGCCTCGTAATGCTCCCTAGAATTCATACAGTACAGAAAGTCGGTGTGGAGGCCCTGGAGAAAGTCAGTGAATTTGAGGTTTGGACTGGCCCTTGGAACTAGTTGACTCCAAAGACCAATTACTTTTTATCACTTTAAGAAGGTGCTGCCTCTGCACAGGGTATTTATTTTACGCAGGTTGAGTTACTTGATTAGGCTTCTCCTGCTCTGAAAGCCCCAATACTGGGGAAGGCAGATATCTGTGCAGTTGAAGACATGATATTGCTTGGAAAAGCTTGCAAACATTTCTTAGTTTGTGTTAAAACTTTGAAAAAGTGTGTAGTGACGGAACTAGTCACAGCGTTTCATCATCTGCTACAACAGCTCCTCTCTGCACAGACACAGTATTAAGAAATTGAAAGCTGTCACTGCCAGCTTGAGATTGTTTTTTATGACTTAGAAAACCCTGCAGCTCATTACAGGGGAATTATTTTATGGGCTGGATTAATTTACTGTCCTCATAATTGCTGTTCATGCAGAACATTTCTAATTACATTTTTGGCATTTTCCCCATTTTTTCTCCTTTCTTTCCTAGTGTTTACTTCCACTGAGCTACCCCCCTAGGCTCAGGATACCTCCAAGGGTAAGCATGATACTTTTTTCTTTATCATTGTTTTCCCATGTACTACTATAGAAATTTTCTGTCTCCCCCACCAAGTGCCTGTGGGTGATGAGCTAGCCCTATCCTTCCATTCAGCCTTCTATGGGAAAGCTTCAACCAGCAGCCCAGCCAAGTATTGATACACTCACCGCAGCCACTACAGATGAATAGTGTCAGGCAGCTTTCTGACTGTGAAGCACAGTTAGTTGCTCTTTTACTAAGCAACATGTCATTGAAGGAGAAACCTCTTGAGCAAGGGTCTTTCCAATTGAAACCAGACTGGCAAATAGGTTTCATCCGGTCTCAGTCCCATAATTACAAACACCAATCCGTATCTCAGAACTTCTGAAAACAGTTTATTGTAGTTTATGGAAAAGTCATTTTACATTTTAGTAAATAATTGTTGTAAAGCTTCACAACAGGTCAACGGTTTACATATGGACATATTAGTCCAGGAATTACATTGTCTGAACACTTAAATGAAGGAATTAGATAGCTGTGTTATTGCCTCTATTAAAATAACAAAAGGAACTCCATACAAATGTATTCAGTGCTCGTAAACTATAGTGCTGGGTATCATTTCAAGGCTATTGTCCAGTAAAGGTATGATTTAATTCTTACTTTAATTTCTTCAATATTCACAAATGGCAGATACATGGGTAAATTCACTGATTCCACCTTCCCAGCAGGGAGCTAGGTTCACAGAGAATCTGATGGGGCTATGGCGGGTGGCGGGGGGGGGAGGGAGGGGGAGGTTCTGTGTATCGGTGCTGCAGTTGTTGCAGTGTTATCGTGCTATCTCTAACCTGCGCATTACTGAGCACAGCCCCCTATTGGGAGTTTGACATCAGTGAAATGATCTTCTAATACTGTACATTGTACTTTTGTTAATTTATATGCTGAGTTTGAAAGTAAATTATTACATACTTAATAAATTGTATGTACAGCAATACTGACTGGACTTTAACTAGTCTAGAATGGTTCCTTGTACAATTAATTACTGTAGCTGACAGGCTGTTATATCAGCTTTTCATTGCAATTCATTGTGATATTTGCATTCATACAGCCAGAGATCACACTCTACCTCCTGGACAGATCAATTATTGTTGATTTACTTGTTTAAGAAGGTGTTGTAGCTGTACTGGGTACTTTTCAGGCAGGTTGGGTTCCTGGAAAAGCCTGGTCTAAGTATCCATTACAATACCACTGCTACATTGGGCGAGGCAGATACCTGCACAGTGGAAAACATTGTCTACAGCTCTCAACCGTTTCTTAGTTCATGATAAAATTGTCACAGCATCGTATCTTCCTGCGTACAAACGCAGATACAAGCTGAAAGTCACACGCTCTAGTTATAACTTTAGCTTGTAGGGGTCAGCCACTTCCATCTAGAAATGGCAGTAGTCAGTTTGCTGCATTGGGCTTTTATGGTCTTTCAGGTGAAGAGGTGAATGGGACGAGGGGATCAAACATAAAATAAGGCAGGAGGCAAGATTGAGAATTCGTTAAAAGGGCCAAACTCTGAAAGATAACTTTTATCTTTCTCAGGTTCATGACTTCTTCACCAAAGTCACAATCAACCCGCTGCCTTCACATCCCTTCCGTATTTTGAGTGACATTATCGAATCTTCCCTAAGAGTGAGAGTAAATGAACAGCGATGATAACACGTCAGTTTTCTGCGATGTGTTTAGCATTAGTGAACACATCTATTTTTATATGGTAATGTTTATACAAAGCAATAGTCTCTGAAACAGAAAATGTAAAAAATGCAAAAATATAGTTTTTTGGGATAACTGAGTTACTATTGAATATCTACATTTTGATATCTTATTTATAGATATATTCAGAGCTTTGATACTGATTATACTGCACATTTATGAACGGAAGTACCAGGATTGCAAAATTCAAATACTGGGGTCACATTTGGAGTTATAATCAGTACATTCCAATTCGAACTGGACATGACTTAATTTGCAGATTTTTGTATTATTTGTAATTATTTGTAATTATTTTCCTTAATAATTAATGCTTCACAATGCCGTATTAAAGTTGCAGTCCATAGAATACAGGCATAAATAACTTGGAATTTACATTCTAAAATGTTGTCATTAGAACACTTACCATATTTGTATGACATGACTGTCAGTGTTAAGTAGGTTTACAGTGATGTTAAAATATTGGACAAGGTAACATTTATATGATAATATTGCAAAGTATATTTACAGACTTACCAACTGAATTTAAATGAATTGGGGTTGAATGCATGTGGTTTCATTTGGAGCCATTGCTGACAGCCTGAATCCATATATTTAGCTGGAGGTGCTTGCAATTGTAATCAGACTGCAGGAGGCTAAGATGAAGTGCTGTCTTTACCAAGGAAGAAGATGCTGCCAAAGTCATAATGAAAGAGGAGGTAGTTGAGACACTGGATCGTCTAAAAATTGATAAAGGGGAGGTATTAGAAAGGCTGGCTATACTTCATCGATAAGTCTGCAGGACCGGATGGGATACATTCGAGGATACTGAGGGAAGTAAGGGTGGAAATTGCAGAGGCACTGGCCATAATTTTCCAATCTTTCGTAAATACAGGGATGGTGCCAGAGGACTAGAGAATTGCAAATGTTACACCCTTGTTCAAAAAAGGGTGTAAGGATAAGCCCAGCAATGGTTGCGTAGTGGTAATGTCATTGAACTAGTAATCCAGTGGCCCAGGCTGATACCCTGGGGATATGGAATTTAAATTCAATTAATTAATAAAAATTTGCAATTGAAATCTAGTCTGAGTAATGGTGCTATGAAACTATCCTCGATTGTCGTAAAAATCCAACTGGTTCAGTAATGTCCTTCAGGGAAGGAAATTTGCTGCCCTTCCCCGGTCTGGCCTACATGTGACTCCAGACCCACAGCAATGTGGTTGACTCTAAACTGTCCTCTGAAATGGCCTAGCAAGCCACTCAGTTCAAGGGCAATTAGGGATGGGAAACAAATGCTGGCGTTGCCAGCGACGCCACATTCCATGAAAGAATAATAAAAAAAACTACAGGCCAGTCAGTTCAACCTTGGTGGTGGTAAAACTTTCAGAGATGATAATCCGGGACAAAATTAACTGTCACTTGGGCAAATGTGGATTCATTAAGGAAAGCCAGCATGGATTTGTTAAAGGAAAATCGTGCTTAACTGATATGATTGAGTTTTTTGTTGAGGTAAATAGAGAGGGTGGATGAGGGTAATGCAGTTGATGTGGTGTACATGGACTCCCAAAAGGCATTTGATAAAGTGCCACATAACAGGCCTTCCAGCAAAGTTAATGCCCATGGAATAAAAGGGACAGTGGCAGCATGGATATGAAGTTGGCTGAGTGACAAGAAACAGAGAGTAGTGATAAATGGTTGTTTTTGAGACTGGAGGAAGGTATATATTGGGATTCCCCAGGGATCAGTTTTGGGGCCATTGCTTTTCTTGGTCTATAGTAATGACCCAGACTTGGGTGTGCAGGGCACAATTTCAAAATTTGCAGATGACAAAACCTGGAAGTATTGTGAACTATGAGGAAGGTCGTGATAGACTCCCAAGAGGGCGGACAGGTGGCAGATGAAATTTAATGTAAAGAAGTGTGAAGTGATACATTTTGGAAGGAAGAACGAGGAAAGGCAATATAAAATAAAGGATACAATTCTAAGAGGGATGCAGGAGCAGTGGGACCTGGGGGTATATGTGCACAAATTATCGAAGGTGGCAGGACATGTTGAGAAAGCCATTAATAAAGTATACGGGATTCTGGCTTCATAAATAGAGGCATAGAGTACAAAAGCAAGGAAATTATGGGGAACCTTTATAAAACACTGGTTTGGCCACAACTGAAGTATTGTGTCCAGTCCTAAGCACCACACTTTAGGAAGCATGTGAAGGCATTACAGAGGGCACAGAAAAGATTCATGAGAATGGTTCCAGGGATGAGGAACTTCAGTTCCATGGATAGATTGGAGAAGCTGGGCCTGTGCCCCTTAGAGAAGAGAAGATGAGGAGGAGATTTGATAGAGGTGTTCAAAATCATGAAGGGTCTGGACAGAGTAGTTAGAGAGAAACTGATCCCGTTGGTGGACGGTTCGTGAACCAGAGGACACCAATTTAAGGTGATTGCCGAAAGAAGCAAAGGTGACATGAGGAAAACCTTTTTATGCAGCGAGTGGTTAGAATCCGAGAGTGTGGTGGAGACAGATTCAATTGTTGCCTTCAAAAGAGAATTGGATAATTATCTGAAGCGAAAAAATTTGCAAGGCTACAGGGATAAGATTGGATAGTGGGACTATCTGAGATGTTCTTGCAGAGAACCAGCACAGACATGATGGGCTGAATGGCCTCCTTCTGTACCATGACGATTCTATGATTCTCTGGTTATGATGCTCCAGCCATCATGGTGTGGGGCAGGCTTGTTGAAGCAGCTGGTATTTTGCTGCCCTTTAATTTCATGCATTGGTAAAAACAGGCTCACTGTCACATAATGTTTATCGAACAGGAAAAGTAATGAAAGATTCTGGTTTGACCACTGGTATTTTGCTTGTATTTACTCTCCCTATCAACAACAATCTGAGGCTGAACCCAGATAGTGCCAAATTTACCCCAAGATGAGGTTCTAACCACATATCTGCCCCATTACTAAGACCGCCTCTTTCCACCTCCGTAACATGGCCTGACTCTGTTCCTGCCTCAGCTCATCTGCTGCTGAAACCCTCACCCATACTTTTGTTACCTCTAGACTTGACTGTTCCAACTTATTCCTGGCTGGCCTCCCACGTTCTACCTGCCATAAACTAGAGGTCATCCAAATCTCTGCTGCCCGTATCCTAACTCGCACCAAGTTCTCTTCACCTATCACCCCTGTGCTCGCTGAACTACATTGGCTCCTGGTCAAGTCTCTCCCTATCTCTGTAATCTCCTCCAGCCCGACAACCCTCTCCGCTCATCTAATTCCGGCCTCTTGAGCACCCCCGATTTTAATTACTCCACTTGCTGGTCATGACTGCAGCTGCCTGGGCCCTAAGCTCTGGAATTCCCCCCTAAATCTCTCCGCTTTTCTACCTCGATTTCCTCCTTTAAGACGCTCCTTAAAACCTACCTCTTTGACTAACTGTTGGCCATCTGCCCTAATACTGCCTCGGTGTCAAATTTTGCTTTAAAACCCTCTTGCAAAGCACTTTGGGATGTTTTATTGTGTTAAAGGCACTATATAAATATAAGTTCTTGTTTTATTTAAGTCTATTTTAGATATGAATTGTGTTGTGTGATTTGTCATGGAAGAGACGAGATATAGAACATAGAAAATACAGCACAGAACAGGCCCTTCGGCCCACGATGTTGTGCCGATCCTTTGTCCTCTGTCAAGGACAATTTAATCTATACCCCATCATTCTCCTTTATCCATATACCTATCTAAAAGCCGTTTGAAAGTCCCTAAAGTTTCTGACTCAACAACTTCCCCAGGCAAGGCATTCCATGCCCCGACCACTCTCTGGGTAAAGAACCTTCCCCTGACATCCCCCCTATATCTCCCACCCTTCACCTTAAATTTATGACCCCTTGTAACGCTTTGCTCCACCCGGGGAAAAAGTTTCTGACTGTCTACCCTATCTATTCCCCTGATCATCTTATAAACCTCTATCATGTCACCCCTCATCCTTCTCCGTTCTAACGAGAAGAGGCCTAGAATGTTCAGCCTTTCCTCGTAAGACTTATTCTCCATTCCAGGCAACATCCTGGTAAATCTCCTCTGCACCCTCTCCAAGGCTTCCACATCCTTCCTAAAATGAGGCGACCAGAACTGCACACAGTACTCCAAATGAGGCCTTACCAAGGTCCTGTACAGCTGCATCATCACCTCACGGCTCTTAAATTCAATCCCTCTGCTAATGAACGCTAACACCCCATATGCCTTCTTCACAGCCCTATCCACTTGAGTTGCAACTTTCAACGATCTATGCACATAGACCCCAAGGTCTCTCTGCTCCTCCACATGCCCAAGAACCCTACCGTTAACCCAGTATTTTGCATTCGTGTTTGTCCTTCCAAAATGGACGACCTCACACTTTTCAGGGTTAAACTCCATCTGCCACTTTTCAGCCCAGCACTGCAACCTATCCAAGTCTCTTTGCAGACGACAATAGCCCTCCTCGGTATCCACAACTCCACCAACCTTTGTATCATCTGCAAATTTACTGACCCACCCTTCGACTTCCTCATCCAAGTCGTTAATAAAAATCACAAACAGGAGAGGACCCAGAACTGATCCCTGTGGCACGCCACTGGTAACTGGGCTCCAGGCTGAGTATTTACCATCTAAGACCACTCTCTGCCTTCTATCAGTTAGCCAATTCTTAATCCAACTGGCCACATTCCCCACTATCCCATGCCTCCTGACTTTCTCCATAAGTCTACCATGGGGGACCTTATCAAATGCCTTACTTAAAATCCATGTACACCACATCCACTGGTTTACCCTCATCCACTTGCTTGGTCACCTGCTCAAAGAATTCAATCAGGCTTGTGAGGCAAGACCTACCCCTCACAAAACCGTGCTGACTGTCCCGAATCAAGCAGTGTCTTTCCAGATGCTCAGAAATCCTATCCCTCAGCACCTTTTCCATCAACTTGCCTACCACCGAAGTAAGACTAACTGGCCTGTAATTCCCAGGGTTGTTCCTATTCCCTTTCTTGAACAGGGGCACAACATTTGCCACCCTCCAATCACCTGGTACCACCCCCGTCAACAGAGAAGATGAAAAGATCATTGCCAGCGGCTCTGCAATTTCATCCCTTGCTTCCCATAACATCCTTGGATATACCCCGTCAGGCCCGGGAGACTTGTCTATCTTCAAGTTATTCAAAAACCCCAACACATCTTCCCTCCTAACGAGCACTTCCTCGAGCTTACCAGTCTGTTTCACACCGTCCTCTTCAGTAATACACCCCTTCTCATTCGTAAATACCGAAGAGAAGTACTCATTCAAAACCTCACTTATCTCTTCCGGCTCAACACACAGTCTCCCGCTATTGTCCTTGACCGGACCTACGGTCCCCCTAGTCATCCTCATATTTCTGACATACGCGTAAAAGGCCTTGGGGTTTTCTTTTATCCTACCCGCCAAGCATTTTTCATGCCCTCTCTTAGCTCTCCTAATCCCTTTCTTCAGATCCTTCCTGGCCATCTTGTATCCCTCCAGAGCTATGCCTGTGCCCTTTTTCCTCAACCTTATATACGCATCCTTCTTCTTCCTAACAAGACTCTCAACCTCTCTTGTCAACCACGGTTCCCTCACATGACCATCCCTTCCCTGTCTGACAGGGACATGCTTATCAATGGCCCCTACTATCTGCTCCTTGAAAAAGTTCCACATTTCGACCGTGCCCTTCCCTGCCAGCATATGCTCCCAACTTATGCTCCTCAGTTCCTGCCTGACAGCATCATATCTACCCTTCCCCCAATTGTAAACCTTGCCCTGTTGCACATACCTATCCCTCTCCATTACCACAGTGAATGCTACAGAATTGTGATCACTATCTCCAAAGTGCTCGCCCACCAACAGCTCTATCACTTGCCCTGGTTCATTACCTAGTACCAAATCCAATATTGCCTCCCCTCTGGTCGGGCAGTCTACATACTGAGTCAGAAAAGCTTCCTGGACATACTGCACAAACACTACCCCATCCAAACTATTCGATCTAAAGAGTTGCCAATCAATATTTGGGAAGTTGAAATCCCCCATAATTACTACCCTGTGACTTCTGCTCCTTTCCAAAATCTGTTTCCCAATCTGCTCTTCCACCTCCCTGCTGCTATTGGGGGGCCGATAGAAAACTCCCATCAAGGTGACTGCTCCTTTCCTGTTCCTGACCTCAACCCACAGTGCCTCAGTCGGCAGATCCTCCTCGAAAATTCTTTCAGCAGTTGTTACACTATTTCTAACTAACAATGCCACCCCCCCACCTCTTTTACCACCATTCCTAATCTTATGAAAACATCTATAACCAGGTACCTCCAAGAACCATTCCTCCCCCTCACCTATCCACGTTTCAGTGATGGCCACAACATCGTAGTCCCAAGTGCCCATCCACGCCTTCAATTCACTCACCTTATTCCTGATGCTTCTTGCGTTGAAGTATACGCACTTTAACCCTTCTCCGTGCCCATCTGTCCTCTGCGACAGTGCTACCTTCCCCAATACCTCACTACACTCTTTGTCTTTCTGAGTGGACCCACTGGTCCCTGGACTACAAGTCCGGTTCCCATCCCCCTCCCAAACTAGTTTAAACCCTCCCGAACAGTACTAGCAAACCTCCCTCCCAGGATATTGGTGCCCCTCTGGTTCAGATGCAGCCCGTCCTGTTTGAACAGGTCCCATCTTCCCCAGAATGCAGTCCAATTATCCAAGAACTGGAAGCCCTCCCTCCTACACCATTCCTGCAGCCACGTGTTCAGCTGTGCTCTCTCCCTATTCCTAGCCTCACTATCACGTGGCGCCGGCAACAAACCAGAGATAACAACTCTGTCCGTCCGAGCTTTCAGCTTCCAGCCTAACTCCCTAAACTCACTTCTAACATCTGTGCCACCCTTCCTTCCTACGTCGTTGGTGCCAATGTGCACCACGACCTCTGGCTGCTCCCCCTCCCCTTTAAGGATCCTGAAGACGCGATCACAAACATCACGGACCCTGGCACCAGGGAGGCAACAAATCATCCGTGCGTCTCGCTTGCGCCCACAGAACCGCCTGTCGGTACTCCTCACCATCGAGTCCCCGATGACTAGTGCTCTCCCGTTCTCCCTCCTTCCCTTCTGAGCCACAGCGCAGGACCCCGTGCCAGAGGCCCGTTCACTGCAGCCTGCCCCCGATAGGCCGTCCCCCCCAACAGTATCTAAAACTGTATACTTGTTGCTGAGGGGAACGACCACAGGAGATCCCTGCACTGACCTCTTCCCACCTCTAACTGTTACCCAGCTGCCTTTGTTTTGTGGAGTAACGACATCCCTGTAGCTTCTATCTATCACCCCCTCAGCTTCCCGAATGATCCTCAGTTCATCCAGCTCCAGCTCCAGTTCCCTAACACGGTCTGATAGGAGCTGGAGACGGATGCACTTCCAGCAGGTGAAGTCGGCAGGGTCACCGGAGGTTCCCCTCACCTCGAACATACTGCAGGAGGAGCACTGCACTCCCCTGGCTGCCATTTCTTTTACTCAATTACCCCTTAATTAAGTACAAATATAGATATTAACAAAAACAGTGAAATAGCTTACCTGTTCAGTCCTTTTTGGTTAGAGGAGGAGGGTAAAAAGGGTCTTATTATTAGGTTAGAGGAGGAGTATGGGTGGGAGACACTACATGTGTAGTGTCTCGGGTTAACTCTGCTCCGCACCTTTAAAGAAAATACCTACCCAGGAGTCCTTGCTGCCGTCCAGCTTCCGGTTCCTCCCGCGCCAAAAGTAACTTGAACACAAGGAAAACAGTAAGTACAACTTTTAAAACACAGCTCCTGGTGCCTTCACTTACCCACCGAAGAGTCGCTACCTTCTCCTGCTGCTCCGCCGGGAAATGATGTATGTTTTTGATAAGTATTATCTGTACCCTGTGGTTTTGATTAACTGTAGACCAACAAAAGTATAGTCAGCCTTCTCATGGTTCAACTACACCTGCTTGTATGTCTTAGTCGCATGATTTGCCATTCACCGTGCCAAATTCCCTCTTGTATGAAACTTTTATTGTTGTGATTTTCCTTTGGTTACAGCTCATTTCAGGCTCTTTCCCGTTTTATCCTGGTTCTGGGTTTTATCCTGTGCACTGCTGCTGTACTCCAGCATTGATCAGCGTCACAGTCCATGGCCAGTTGATAGGAATGAGTGGTTACTAAGTAACAGCCTCAGCAGAAGTGAATCTGCTGTGGGCCCCACTTCAGAGTGAACTTTGTAATGTGAAATCATTTTATTGGAGTCTGCCATTGATGAACCGTGCATTTCTCTAGACTACAGGGGACCTCACTGACTACACTGCAGCACATGACACACTATTTCCCAGATTACAGCTCCTGATCTATGTTTACATGTCCACTGTGGGGTTGATCCCAAGGACTTCAGGTTGGTATCTGAAATGACTAGAGCCACACTGCTAACAAGTGTTTGACAGGTCATTGCTCCATCCTGTTCACCACTTTCAGACTGTAAAACCTGGGTCAAACAAACCCAACTTAAATACTAAAATAAAAGCAAAATACTGCGGATGCTGGAAATCTGAAATGAAAACAAGAAATGCTGGAACCACTCAGCAGGTCTGGCAGGATCTGTGAAAAGAGAAGCAGAGTTAACGTTTCGGGTCAGTGACCCTTCTTCGGAACTGGGCCAAGAAGAAGGGTCACTGACCCGAAACGTTAACTCTGCTTCTCTTTTCACAGATGCTGCCAGACCTGCTGAGTGGTTCCAGCATTTCTTGTTTTTATTCCAACTTAAATACTATTCCCCTAAAATCTAGGGCAGTGCGTTGGTGGGGGAGGGGGATGGGGGGTGGCACTCGCTGCATTGGACATCGGTCCCATCCCAAATCCTAGGGATGGGATCATTTTAATAACCAGGCCAGGCAATCTATGCCTGTAGAGACAGTGCCATGTGCCACTCTGATAGGGTTAAGGCAAGGTGCACTCCAGTGGTGGTGGAGCGGGGGTTGGTGGAAGGAGAGACAGAGGCCCTTAAATAGCCACAGGTTTTTCTCACAGGGAAATGAAATGCCTCCATTCTAACGATGATCAATCAGCCCCTGGGTTCAATTAAATTCAATGTTTACCATTTCTGGTGACTTGGCTAAACAATGGAATCAATATCTGCTCAGCATTTGTCGCTTCTCCTAGACCTAGAATGGGCATGCAGGCCAGAATTCCCAGGATAGTATAGGAACACTCTCAAAGCTGGCACTGGGCAGGGGGAAGACAGAAATTCCCAATGGCACTTGTAAAGTCTTTAAGTACCATATTAAACTCCTGTATTGTCTGACTGTATTTAAAGTGATGTCAGTCTGATTCCAGCAAGTTACATCATCCTTTTTTGTCTATAATTAGTGGAGATCAAGAATCCAGTTTTTCTGATTTCTGTGGCTGTTCACTACAACTAGAAATCGATGAGACGGAGTATTTGTGATTCAGGTGAATTTGACCGAGTGTTTATATAAGAGGAATCAAGCCAAATGTTTCCTTTTGACTGTACAGAATTGTTTGGCCTCTTTTGTTACATAAGCACTGTATTAATCTTTACTTTGCTAAATACACAAAAATCTACATAAGGCAAAGATTTCAAAGGCTAAACAGGTGCATTAAACTTACTCAAAATGGGTTATTATTTTAAGATTACATCTTACACTGCAGTGCCAGTCCACTGATGTAAAGAAATTGGTGGTAAATGGTAAAATTCACAATTGCACTGATCTGGTTTGAGTGCTCAGTGTGCGTGTAGCAAGTTCGTGGTTGTGATACTTTAACCCATTTTGGTACAGGTTAATGTACTAAACAGTGTGATCCTGGTTTCTGCCTTTTACTGTCAGTTTTGAGTCAGTGTGCACCTGAAATTGTTTTGCGACAGTGTAAAAATGGCAACCAGCCACCTTGGGATAACTTCCCAAGATAAGCGTCTTCCAGTGATAAATTTCAGAGGGACTTTTGAATCGGTGTTGGATCCATTCTCTCAGCCAGGGAATCATCGAATGTTTACAGTTAGTTCCATTCCACTGTTGTTCCCCATAGCCCTGCAATTTTTTCCCATCAGGTGCTTATCCATTCCCTTTTGAAAGCCATGATTGAACCTGCTTCCACCACACTCTCAGACAGTGCATTCCAGATCCTAAACACTCACTGAACCTGCCTCCACCACACTCTCAGACAGTGCATTCCAGATCCTAAACACTCACTGAACCTGCCTCCACCACACTCTCAGACAGTGCATTCCAGATCCTAAACACTCACTGAACCTGCCTCCACCACACTCTCAGACAGTGCATTCCAGATCCTAAACACTCACTGAACCTGCCTCCACCACACTCTCAGACAGTGCATTCCAGATCCTAAACACTCACTGAACCTGCCTCCATCACACTCTCAGACAGTGCATTCCAGATCCTAAACGCTCAATGAACCTGCCTCCACCACACTCTGACAGTGCATTCCAGATCCTAAACACTCACTGAACCTGCCTCCACCACACTCTCAGACAGTGCATTCCAGATCCTAAACACTCACTGAACCTGCCTCCATCACACTCTCAGACAGTGCATTCCAGATCCTAAACACTCACTGAACCTGCCTCCACCACGCTCTCAGACAGTGCATTCCAGATCCTAAACACTCACTGAACCTGCATCCACCGCACTCTCAGACAGTGTATTCCAGATCCTAAACACTCACTGAACCTGCCTCCACCACGCTCTCAGACAGTGCATTCCAGATCCTAAACACACACTGAACCTGCCTCCACCACACTCTCAGACAGTGCATTCCAGATCCTAAACACTCACTGAACCTGCCTCCACCACACTCGCAGACAGTGCATTCCAGATCCTAAACACTCACTGAACCTGCCTCCACCACACTCTCAGACAGTGCATTCCAGATCCTAAACACTCACTGAACCTGCCTCCACCACACTCTCAGACAGTGCATTCCAGATCCTAAACACTCACTGAACCTGCTTCCACCACACTCTCAGACAGTGCATTCCAGATTCTAAACACTCACTGAACCTGCCTCCATCACACTCTCAGACAGTGCATTCCAGATCCTAAACACTCACTGAACCTGCCTCCACCACACTCTCAGACAGTGCATTCCAGATCCTAAACACTCACTGAACCTGCCTCCACCGCACTCTCAGACAGTGTATTCCAGATTCTAAACACTCACTGAACCTGCCTCCACCACACTCTCAGACAGTGCATTCCAGATCCAAACACTCACTGGACCTGCCTCCACCACACTCTCAGACAGTGCATTCCAGATCCTAAACACTCACTGGACCTGCCTCCACCACACTCTCAGACAGTGCATTCCAGATCCTAAACACTCACTGGACCTGCCTCCACCACACTCTCAGACAGTGCATTCCAGATCCTAAACACTCACTGAACCTGCCTCCACCACACTCTCAGACAGTGCATTCCAGATCCTAAACACTCACTGAACCTGCCTCCACCACACTCTCAGACAGTGCATTCCAGATCCTAAACACTCACTGAACCTGCCTCCACCACACTCTCAGACAGTGCATTCCAGATCCTAAACACTCACTGAACCTGCCTCCACCACACTCTCAGACAGTGCATTCCAGATCCTAAACACTCACTGAACCTGCCTCCACCACACTCTCAGACAGTGCATTCCAGATCCTAAACACTCACTGAACCTGCCTCCACCACACTCTCAGACAGTGCATTCCAGATCCTAAACACTCACTGACCCTGCCTCCACCACACTCTCAGACAGTGTATTCCAGATCCTAAACACTCACTGAACCTGCCTCCACCACACTCTCAGACAGTGCATTCCAGATCCTAAACACTCACTGAACCTGCCTCCACCACACTCTCAGACAGTGCATTCCAGATCCTAAACACTCACTGAACCTGCCTCCACCACACTCTCAGACAGTGCATTCCAGATCCTAAACACTCACTGAACCTGCCTCCACCACACTCTCAGACAGTGCATTCCAGATCCTAAACACTCACTGGACCTGCCTCCACCACACTCTCAGACAGTGCATTCCAGATCCTAAACACTCACTGGACCTGCCTCCACCACACTCTCAGACAGTGCATTCCAGATCCTAAACACTCACTGAACCTGCCTCCACCACACTCTCAGACAGTGCATTCCAGATCCTAAACACTCACTGAACCTGCCTCCACCACACTCTCAGACAGTGCATTCCAGATCCTAAACACTCACTGAACCTGCCTCCACCACACTCTCAGACAGTGCATTCCAGATCCTAAACACTCACTGAACCTGCCTCCACCACACTCTCAGACAGTGCATTCCAGATCCTAAACACTCACTGAACCTGCCTCCACCACACTCTCAGACAGTGCATTCCAGATCCTAAACACTCACTGAACCTGCCTCCACCACACTCTCAGACAGTGCATTCCAGATCCTAAACACTCACTGACCCTGCCTCCACCACACTCTCAGACAGTGCATTCCAGATCCTAAACACTCACTGAACCTGCCTCCACCACACTCTCAGACAGTGCATTCCAGATCCTAAACACTCACTGAACCTGCCTCCACCACACTCTCAGACAGTGCATTCCAGATCCTAAACACTCACTGAACCTGCCTCCACCACACTCTCAGACAGTGCATTCCAGATCCTAAACACTCACTGAACCTGCCTCCACCACACTCTCAGACAGTGCATTCCAGATCCTAAACACTCACTGAACCTGCCTCCACCACACTCTCAGACAGTGCATTCCAGATCCTAAACACTCACTGAACCTGCCTCCACCACACTCTCAGACAGTGCATTCCAGATCCTAAACACTCACTGAACCTGCCTCCACCACACTCTCAGACAGTGCATTCCAGATCCTAAACACTCACTGAACCTGCCTCCACCACACTCTCAGACAGTGCATTCCAGATCCTAAACACTCACTGAACCTGCCTCCACCACACTCTCAGACAGTGCATTCCAGATCCTAAACACTCACTGAACCTGCCTCCACCACACTCTCAGACAGTGCATTCCAGATCCTAAACACTCACTGACCCTGCCTCCACCACACTCTCAGACAGTGCATTCCAGATCCTAAACACTCACTGAACCTGCCTCCACCACACTCTCAGACAGTGCATTCCAGATCCTAAACACTCACTGACCCTGCCTCCACCACACTCTCAGACAGTGCATTCCAGATCCTAACCACTCGCTGCATAAAATAAGTTTTTCCTCGTGTTGTCTTTGATTCTTTTGTCAATCACTTTAAATCTCTGTTCTCGGGTTCTCATCCTTTCCACCAATGGGGACAGTTGCTCTCTATCTAGATCTCTCATGATTTTGAACATCTCGATCAAATCTCCTCCCAACCTTCTCTTTGAGGAGAACAACCTCAAATCTATTCATGTAACTGAAGTCCCTCATCCCTGGAGGTGAGGGATGTAAGCAGATGGCCAGAAAAGGTTAAAAAAAGAGTAAAATCAAAACCACGTTAGTTTTTGGGTTGGAAATGCATGACTTTTAACTCTCTGCTTCGACTAAATGGAAACCTCATTTAAAACAAACATGGTGTGTAACACTGTGAAACAATCCACTGACCTGTTACATCACTAACTGTTTGATCACAGAAGAGTAATTTTTAGAAGGCTCTGCTCCCCCCTGTGTGGAACCTGCCTATAAGGGAGCACGAGTGCAAGATAAGGCCACAGACACAATAGCACTACAACACTGTCGGGCTTATTCTGGGACTGGCATTTCGGGTCAGTGAGGCTCTGCATCTGGAGCCTCACTTGTAGAATTGATTTCTGATTTTAAACATGTTTCATTATCTTGTTAGGAGATGTGTTTTTTTTACCAGTACAGTTTAATCTTAAACCAAAAACTGTTGCAGTTTTAGGTGTTGATCAGAGTGTAACTATGATACCAGGAGCTGGATTTGACTGTAAAATTCAGCTAGGAATATTTCGTAAAGCCATTGAAATGCTTTGCCTAATCTATTGTCAAGCACCTTGTAAAAGAATGGACTGAACATTGTACAAAAGAAACTATTTGTAACTGTGCATCAGAATTATTTTTAATAAAATCTTTTTGAAACATGGTGTTGAATGAAATATTGTCTAAAGTATTTAATCTATGATAACCTTATTGCTACAGAATATTTTTCAATTTGGGGATGTCACAACAGGGAATAAATGTGGCTATGCAAAATATCAGGGTGGATTTCATATAGTTTACACTTTAATAATTACAACAACTTGCATTTATGTAGCACCTGTAATGGAGGAAAGTTGACACGAGCTACGGAGATCAATTAGAACGGGTGACCAAAAGCTTAGTCAACAAGGCAGTTTTTTTAAGGAGCGCATTACAGGAGGAAAAAAGAGGTGAGATTTACGGAGGGAGGGCAGAGCTTAGGGTCTAGGCAACTAAGGCACTGCCACCAATGGTGAGCCGAAGGAAGAGGGGGATGGACAAAACGCAGAGACCTTGGAGGGTTGTGGGGCTGGAGAAAGTTACAGAGATTGGCAGGGGTGGGGAGCAGGGTTCGATGGAGGGATTTGAATATGCAGTTGAGAATTAGTGTTAGTGTACTGGGAGATGGGTAAATGGGACTTGTGTATATTTATTTATATGATAGAACTGTTATTTTGAATACTTAACTAAAATGGTATGAAGAGAAAACATGATGATGCCTTAGGAGAGAACCTACTTCCTAACTCATTGTGCTGACCAGAATAAGGTACAATTTTACAGACCAGAAACAAACCAAACTATTCAGTCCAACAGGTCCCTGCCAGTGTATATACTCCACACGAGCTTCCTCCCATCCTTACTTCAGCTCACTCTATAAATATATCCGTCTATTCATTTTTCCTTCATGCACTTCCTCAACAACTCACTTGTAGTCAAACAATCCTTGGTCTAAAGTCATGCATGACTTAAAGACAATCTGCAAGAATTTTCTCAGGCGTTCTCCCACTCAGCTGCTGTAATTCTGGCAGACACCCCACCTGTGGAGAGACGGGGTGCAGTGTGAGATAACTTTATTTTGCACATCGCAAGAACCTAGAAACAGAAGAGGTGAATGACCAATTAAACTGTTCCTGGTAATATCCAGCAGATCAAACAGATAGCTTTATGTCAAATTAAATTAAATTTAATCTGTTCTAATTTAACACAGAGTATCACTTCCAGTAATGACCACTTCCTCTAAGTTCCACTTACTTCTGGTAAAGAGCTTAAACCAACAGTCTTCTGACCAGAGACAAGGATAGAATTTTTATTTTAATTTACTCATTCACAGGATGTGGGCATCATTGGCAAGGCCAACATTTGTTGCCCATCTCTAATCACCCCTGCACATTAACGGAGCCAAACTGAAACAACATTTTGCAAAGAATTAAAAACACAGATTATATTTGCAAAAATGCATAGCATTAAACTCATAATGTAGACCTCTGTGCTCCCTCCAGATTTTATCTGTGTGATTTACACATGTCACAGCCTTAAGCGATTTACTTCTCAAAATCAGCCATGTTCCAGGTCCTGTCCTGTATATATTTTGTCCTGGATTAATTCCAGACACATACAGGCTAACCAGTAACATGGATCTCCAGACACATCAGCAACATCTTTCCTGAATCCTGGCTATCAGTTCTTGATTTCTAGAAAATGTTTCTGTTCAGCTCATTTCATTGATGAGCACACAAGTGAGTGCCTTCCAGATGCAAAAGAATAATGAGGTTAGAGAAGATATATTACAGGAAAATTATCTGTATATTTTCAATAAATATGTATTGTGTATAAAGATATCATTTTCAGACATTACTTGCAGGATAACAGATGGAATATACTAGATACAATAATTAAACCTCAGAGCTCAGATACCATCACAGATCACAAGAGCAAAAATTGAGAAGGTTCGAAGGTTGAAAGATTCTGATTCAGTTACTGCCTTTGGCTGCTTGTCTATTCATTAGAATAATGACCAGGAGTACTTGGATTTCTGATTAAAGTTAATTTTTTGGTAATTTATTTTACCTACTCAGGTTGAGGGTCAAATGGACAAGTGCAGCTGGATAAGACTGAATCAATCACATGAAACATGATGGCACACAAGATACGTCAGGAGCGGCGGTGGGCGCAGTACATGGCGGCTGTCCCAAACATAACCCACACGGCCACCCGCCGCTTAACGATGGCAGCCAACCCCCCACAATCACGTGGTGGGGTGGCACTGGCGATGCAGTGAACAGCGTCACCTGACAGGAGCAGGAGCAGGTGCTGGCACCATCTTCAAAAGACTGACAGCCCTGCAAACAGTGTATCCAAATGCAGAGTTGATTCCTTCCCCCCGTCCCCCCTTATGAATACACACAATGCAGAGTTGACCCCTTCACCCCCGCCCCCTTATCCTTACACACAATGCAGAGTTGATCCCTTCCCGCCCCCCCCCCCCCCCCCACTTATCCATACACACAATGCAGAGTTGACCCCTTCCCCCCCTTGGTGGTGCAGCTTCTCATGGACGGGAAAGTGAAGGCATGAGTGCTGCACGTCGAGCTCAAGATTGGGAACTGATAGTAAGATGGCGGGGAATTACATTCAAATGGATGCAAAGAGGTAATTATCATATTTAGAGGAGGATCCTGTTGCAGAACGGTGGAGGGGCTGCCATGGAGCTTCGCCGACCCCGGGAACATCGGAACCAGCAATCTCGGTGTCAGGTTCCGTGGTTGCCACTGCCGCTCCAATTCTCCAGCCACCCCAAAAACCCAAAGTCAGGCGGAGAACCGGATCCGGCCCATAATGTGTGATGTGAGGGTTCGGTGGGTATTCTGGTGGTCTGTGATTTGGATTTCAGATGGTGAATAGAAAAACATTGCATAGATGTTGGTGAGAACAGAAATAGCTTGGCTGTAATTCTTCTCACAATTAACATGCTGTCCAAGATCACACATTTAGTCCATTATGCCTGTAGCAGCTCTCTGCCAGAACTCTCCACATTGTATCATTCCACTGCCCTTTGTCCATAAAGAGCTCGCAATTACTTGGCAACTTTCACATCCTCAGCACATTCTTAAGTGCTTCACAACAAATGAATTATTTTTGAGATGTAGTTACTGTTGTGATATCAGCAAATGCAGCAGCCAATTTGTGCACAGCAGGAAGGCATCTACAGCAATGAGGCAAATGATTAGTTCCTCGGTTGTTGATGGTTGAGGAAAAGTATTGTCCTGGACACCAGGGCAACTCCCTGCTCTTCTTCAAATAGTACGATAGGATCTTGTTCATTCAGGTTGATATATGTTTTGGTTGAATGTCGCATCTGAAAGATGGCATCTCAGACTGTGCAGCAATCCCTCAGACTTCAAGATGCAAGAATTACCACTGAGTTAAACCCTTTTACATCTTTCTTTTCCACATATTGATCCAAGTTCCTTTTGAATCGGAGATGTATTCTGCTTCTAACACTGTTTCTGGTTGGGAATCTTAGGCCCTTTTATTTTAGAAAGTCCCAAACTCTCCCTTCATTTTTTAGGGATGATCTTGAATTTTTCTCTCCAATTACTGACTCATTGACCAGTGGAAATAGTTTTTCCCTATTTATCTTATCAAAACCTTTCAGAAATATCAACACCTAGATCAGTTCTCCTCTTAACCTTTCAATGAAAAATAAATCCTCATAACTAAAGTCTCTCATTCCTGGTGTCATCTTAGTAGAGAGTTGCCAACTCTGGTTGAATGTATTCCTGGAGGTTTCATCACATGATCTCCTGCTGCCAATTGCTCCACCCCACACGCCAGCCATTAGTCACCTGACCAATCCACTATTGTTACAGCAAATCCTCATTATGTCCCCCCTTCCCAAGCCAATTGGAAAGTGAAAAGACTCGTCACTACCCAATTGGATGATTTCTACTGTTAGTCAAACAACCTTTAATCTTCACCTCTAATATTTTTATATTTAATAAGTGTTCATAAAAATAAAAAAAATACTATTTTTTGAATGAGTTTTCTCCCAGGTGTTGCCCACAACAGTGTTCTGGGGCTAATCTTCAATTCTGGAGACTGCAGGCCAAACCTGGAGGGTTGGCAACCACTATGTTAGTGAACCTCTGCTGTATCCTTTCCATGGCCTTGGTGCCCTTCCTAAACCAGTCAACCCATAACTGGACACAATAGCTGCAGAAATATTTAATCTCAGTTACTTACTGTATCAACGACAGAGCAGGTGGGCCTTCTCTGTGCTGGTCACTTATGCCTGAACCCGCGTTGGAATATCCAGGTGAGGGCAGTTCTGTAAGTGGTTCAGTGCCACAGATTTCTGAAGAGGGTGGCTTTCCAGCCACAGATGACAGCGTTATATTACATATCCCAAGCATGAAAAACTAGACTCACAATTTCTGTGTGTGTTGGCTTTATTCCGATGGCTGTCCAGATCTGCCTTAGTTTCACTTTTGGAACCACACCCTCTCAGGGTTGACCAACAGCATAGTGAGCAGTCTAACAAACATAGCACAGAGCAATCAATCACTGAGCAATCAAACCCAACAGGCAGTACTCTTCTGCTGCACATCTGGGGCTCTCTCTGTGGAAAGGCAGCCTTTCCTCCCAATCTGGATGGATATTCCAGAATGATGCCCCTGTCTCTGCTCCCTGAGAACAAAATTCTGCATCTGATCACAAAAATCAACCTTGAATTGTCAAATGCTAATGGTACTGTGTGGTTAATGGGCAGACGGACAAGACAGGACAGATCACATTTATCCTTTGCTCCCTCTGACCAAGGGATCCACCCTTCAGTTCCTGGTCTGATCATGAGTTTCCAGTAAGGATGCGTGTGTGTGTCAGTGAGCGCACAGTTTAAAACCCATAGCCGAACTAGATAGGCCATTGTTAATGCTGTCGGTTAGCAGTGCAGTGAAGTGGGGACAGCATGAAAGTGAAGTGATGCAGGTCACTCCTGAATCAGGTTTGCATTTATCTAGGGCACACGATATGTGAGTGAACAAACTCTCAGGCTGTGAGTGACTGCAGCCCTTGGGAAATTGCACCCTGTGTAACAGTATCTGTTATGTGAACAGGTGAGCAGACGAGTGTTGCAAAGTAGGATGGGGACACATGCTGAAACATGAGCTCTTCAAAGCATTTCATCATTGATCATTTGGTACTGGTTATTGACAGTTGTTTCGGGTACTAGTTACTTGCCGAGTGTGTATGTAACATGGGGATGGGAAGTTTAATTCCTGCTTACCTGCATTTTTTGCTTTTGTAATTCAAGTTGAAGTTTATTTTCTGATCTTCCTCCCTTCAGTTCATTAATCCCTTTACTGCTTCGATAAATGACCTAATCCTGTAACTCACCTTTCTTCACCTGTTCATATCTACACAGTGTTATTTTAACCCATACCTACTCAAACATTATTTTAGATTAGCTCAGGGTAATGTTTAATATGTAGATACATTTATTTCAATAATATACAACTGCCTATATTTACCAACATTCTGCCCACAGGAAAGGTGGCATTGCCATTGCACCAGTTATACTGATTACACCCCCCCACCCCCCTATTCTCCCCTCTCCTATACTTAAGCTACTGACTCAATGGGATACAGTTGCACAGATGATGATATCTCTCCAGTATCTCAAACAAAATGACTATTCTTTGATATAAAAATTACATAGGAAGAACGGTCAATGTTAAAAGGTAAGTAATTGGAAAATAGAACCTTTTTAAAATGTGTTAATAGGAAGTGGGTTATCCCACACCTAATTACCTTGTGAAGATGTTACAAGAAGAAAACTTGCATTTGTATAGCAGCTTTCATGATCCCAGGACATTCCAAAGCACTTTACAACCTATAAAGAATTTTTTGAAGTGTAGTCACTGTCATAATGTAGGAAATGCGGCAGCCAATTTGCACACAGCAAGCTCCCACAAACAGCAATGAGATAAATGACCAAATAAATCTTTTTTTCAGTGATGTTAGGTGAGAGATAATTATTGGCCAGGACACCAGCAAGAACTCCCCTGCTCTTTTAATAGTGACACGGGATCTTTTACATCCACCTGAAATCACAAATGGGGTCTCGGTTTAATATCTCATTGAAAAGGTGGCATCTCTGTTAGTGCAATGCTCCCTCCATACTTCACTGAAACATTAGCCTAGGTTATGTGCTCAAGCCCCTAGAGCTGGATTTAAACCCACATCCTTCTGATTCAGAAGCAAGAGTGCTACCACCAAACCAAAGCTAACACCTCTTCCTCTTTCCATCCCACAACACAGGGTCTTAAAGCAAATAGCCATAGAAGCAGGAAATTGCTGCTGAGCATACTGCAGAAGTTGATTCTGGAGATAACAAAATCATGGATAAAGATTTCAGCAGTTGAGGGAATGAGGCAGAGAGGAGGTGTGTGATATTGTGGAGGTGAAGGTAAGCAGCTTGGTCATAGAGAGAAGTCACCTCAGGATTGGATGGGCCAGAAGGTTGGGGAGTGCCCAAGTGAGCAGCTGGGGAAAGGATGGAATCAGGGGCAAAACTTATGGCTGAAGTCAAGAAAGCTGGTTTTGGTCTTCATGATGTTCTGTTGGAGGAAACCATTAATTTCACGTGGCAAATGGACACAAAACAGACAGGACTACATATTTTACCCAGAAAGGGCCCTGTTCTCAGCACACATTAATTCCAATGGGACGATCAGTGGTGCTTTGCACAGAATTTGCAGGAAGCCTGTGAATGTCCCCAAAGTGCAGGAGCAACACAATTGTGGAAGGAATTGACGTGTCCACATCCCTGGAGTGGATTTCCTGTCAATTTGTAAAGGAGGCAGTGAGCACATGATACGATTCCAGGCTGGAATTGTATCCCTTTCCCACCAGATCTAGTGGACTAATTATATTCTTTGGATTCACACAATTTCTAGGCTCTTGTTTTGAGGCCACATTGGGACAGTGACATCACCCTGGTTGGAAGATAACTGCAACCTGGGCAAAACGAGACCCCACCTTCCTCCTGGAACCTCTTGGTGCTTATTCTTAACCTTTTCTTTAATGTTAGCAAAGGTCTGACTGTCCCATTCACATCTGGTTAACAGTGAACTTTAACTGCTGCTCAGGTGCTGGCGAGTTGAGCTCCATGCAGGTGTGCTTCTTCCCCTGTTCAAGGTGCAAGGGGGAAGCTAACAATTTAATCGGAGTTTGTTGGCTCTTGTCACTCTAAATGTTTACTGGTGTCAGACTGCTACCTGTGGAATAATATTGTGCTAAATCACTGCTTACTTAACATGACAAACAATCCTCTTGAACTGAAGAGACTTTACATCCATCCTGATGGCTCCTGAACTTAATCTGCCACAAGCAGCTGAGTCACAGAAGCAGTATTTGACTTAGTGTGATATTTATTGCTTCTATTTCTGACTCTCTCACATACAAGAGTGCACTTCATGTGGTCTGGTGCTGCCTGTGATTGAAATGTTAAATCCACAGTGCAAATACAATCTGGTTGAGCAATATTTTGGTGTCTTGAAACAACAATTACCCAGATTGCTTAAGCTGCACCTCATGTTGTGTTCCATGTTCCAAAATATCCCAACTGAGGGAGGCATCAGCATGCAGGAGACCAATGACCTGTGACCTTCAGATGAGCCTTGGAAGCCATTGATTTGAACCCAGGTGTCACTGCCAACCACACAGATCATTGTCACATTCTTCAGCCATGTTCTAACCATGTCACTAGGCAATGAGAGATTTGGTTATTGTTTAACCAACTGACCCAAATATTTGCTGCTCCAAATCACAAGTACAGATACAATATGGGAAATAAAATGTGCTTTCCTGTTACAGGGAGCTGTCATAATCTTTCCTGTGCCTCTGCTCTGCACAGTTATTCCAGCAGCTACAGATATTTTAAATATAATTATTTCCCCTTATTCAATTGACTCTTTTATTGCCAAACAAGAGGGTTTAACTTGGAGGGTTAAATTAGCACCAAAAGGAGGGTTTGGATCTCGTTCTAGTGGTGGTGCCCTGCTAATTATTTAACTGACTGAGAACAGCTCGGAATTAGCCCAAGTCGACATCTGTGACATTCTGTAGGAGCTCAGAGAAGTGATAAAACATCAAGCTCTTCCCCCCAAATAGATTCCTTCAGTGAAACCCCAAAAGGAAAAAATCCTAAATCTCCGTCATCCTAAGTCAACCAAAAAGCTACAAGGGATTAATCATTACAATATACAATACAATTCCCTTTATTTTATAGATGATTTTAAGGAAAGCTTCAAGCCCATGGAATATAAGAGTGGTGGGAGCACAGTCCATTAATAGATTTATAAAAGTAAATAAATACGTTAAAAAGAATGTAAAAGGGTACGGGGAACTGGCAGGGCAATGGGACAAAGTCAATAGTTCTTTCAGAAGCCGGTATAGCCTCAGTGGGCTGAATGGTCTCGGCCCTAAGAATGATTGAAGCTACAGCCAGAGAGAGAGGGGACTTTAATGATATCAGTCTAGGCTGCATCTGAACCTTGGTCTTAGAGAATTAAAAGGATATGTTCAAACCCACTGCATCACCCAATTTTCAGTCTTTTGTCAGTTAATGTTCTATCTGAGACTATACACATCAGCACAGGGGAAATTGAACCGGAAACCTTGCTGGTCAGTACAGTTCCACTAACCATTACGGTAACCAGCTGGGCAATCAGTGGAGAGACAATGCAGATTGCTGGGTATATCTTCTTCTTTGGCCTCCTTGTCTCGAGAGACAATGGGTAAGCACCTGGAGGTGGCCAGTGGTTTGTGGAGCAGCGCCTGGAGTGGCTATAAAGGCCAATTCTAGAGTGACAGGCTCTTCCACACGTGCTGCAGGTAAAATTGGTTGTCGGGGCTGTTACACAGTTGGCTCTCCCCTTGCACTTCTGTCTTTTTACCTGTCAACTGCTAAGTCTCTTCGACCCACCACACTTTAGCCCCGCCTTCTATATATGGGTATATATAATCCCCATATAGACTCAATTTCTTGTTCCTGGTGGGGGAAATGAAGATTTGTGCTGTATATGGTTAATCTGCTCGAATTGAGCGGAACTCCAGAACTATTATTCCTCTGAAAAATGGCCCCAGTTCAGGTTTCCAGTTCACTTCTGACTCTTTTGTGAAAAGAGAACTGTATGTTTTATTTCCACTTTATTTTGTTTGAACTTGTTGAATTAGAGAAGTGTGGAAGGTAAACTAGTGAGATTTCAGGTGAGCTGTGGAAAGCAATTTGCTCAGTTCCTTTACCAGGCAGTAAAGTAACCTACTTCATAAAATAAACAATTTTACATCAGTACAATTTGTTAGGTGTGGCTACCCATTTCTTCTATACACAAAAAAAACTTCCCTCTTTTTTCCATTAATTTTCTCTAAAGGTGTCACCTTTCTGTGAGCACAAACCACCTTTTTATGCTTTGATCAAGTGACCATGTTTCCTCTGAGCCTAGCCAGTAAAGCATAGATTTTGAGTTCTCGCATGCTGCAAGTGTTAATGGGAAAAATGTTCTATCCATTCAAGATGGCAAGCAGCCTGTTTGAAGACCAAGGCTTTACTGTTCAGCCCCGATCCTGTTCTTATATGATATCCACATATGCTCTCCGTTATTGGTCACTGACCAGACTGGAACCTAGACTGATTTCCTCTGGGGTTAGTAGCAACACCTCTCCCCTGACCCTGCTAAAGTCAGGTGACTCGGCACAGACTCAGTAACAAACTTACAAGTGGCTGGGTCGCTGGGGAGTCCCTCCTACTTTCAAAATTGCAAGGGATTGTGGAGGAGCTGGTAACTTCTTGCAGATTCAATGAGCTCAGGGTTATGGGACCTGTTGTCAGGTGAACCAAGGCTGTTTACTGGAATTTACATAGACTTAAATCCATTACATTTTCTCTTGGGAATATTGTCAGAAAAACATTAAAGGAATACGGGGAACAGGTAGGGAATTGGGACCATATTATCCAATGTACTGACTTCAAAATTTTTGTCCTTAATTACAACTTTTCCCCAGTCTCACCCTGCCTGACTCTATCTAGACTTCCAACACTGCCCTCCTCTGCACTACACCACCCAACCCTCCTCAAACTTCACCGTCAGTGTTCGGGGCTTCAAACTATCTCAGGCCAACTCTCAAACTCTTCCGTTGGCATTGCTACTTCTCTCCCCATCTTCAAAACAAAGTGACTCCTGACAACACAGCCCAGTGCCGACGTCATCAGATCACTCCCAGCTTCGCACATGCACAGTATGAACCCTTGCTGTCAGTATGGTGCTGCGCATGCAAAGCCTACATCAGCACTCTGCTTGCCAGGACTAATTCGCGCATGTGCGCAAAACCGTCATCGCGTACTGCAACATCAGCTTGCCGCTCGCTCCCTGCTTCACCACCCCCACCCCAACCTGTCAGCCACTCGCTCCCCCCCTCGCCACTTCTCCACTCCCCCCATCCCCGCTCTGCCTCTGCTCCCCATTCCCTCCCGCAATTACCGTTTCTCTCTTCCCTGCACGGAGGAAGCAGGGGAGAGAGAGAGTGACAAGATAGGGAGGGGAGGGAGACTGTGAGCGGGAGGGAGTGGGCAGCAGAAGCAGGAGGGAGCAGGGAGAAGAGGGGAGGAAACAGGGAGGCAAGGGGAGGGTTGGGAAGAGAAGCAGTGAGTGGCCGAGGCAGGGAGCGGGCGGCGAGCAGTCGGGTGCAGGAGGCAGCAAAGAGAAGCACAGGAGCGGGATACTGTGGGATGGACGCAGTGTTCGCAGCTACTGGGGATTTGTGTTTCATTTGATTTTGTGATAAATTGAGCAGTGCCATCTTTACTACTGGCAGCTGCCTGAGACGTTGCAGTGCAAGAGGCTGCATTTGCGCATATGCAAGAACTGCACCATCTAGTGGTTGCATTGTCAGCAAACACAGCCTTTTCAAAATCTATCTCTTTGGTCAACACTTGTCCTTCAACTGCTATTAAAATCTGTTAATTCCCCGTGAAACACCTTGGGGCGGTCATTGCATTAAAGTCACTTTATAAATGCAAGCAGGGTTGCCAACCCTCCAGAATTTCTCTAGAGTCTCCAGGAACTGAAGATTAATCTCCTGGACTTTGCTGAGAGAAACCCAGAAGAAAAAAACCGAGGCACATTGAGAGATTTTTTCAACTTCTTTGAACACTTTAATTTATTAGTTATAAAAATGGGGATGGGTGAGGCTGTTGAAAGGTCATGTGACGAAACCTCCAGAAATCAGTTGAGTTGGGAACCCCAAACTGTAAAGGATTGTGGAACATTGGAAACAACCTTGTAATTTTACGTGTGAAATCAGCAGAGTGATCAAAATATAAACCATCAGAAACCTTAATATATAAAATGCAGGTTAATTTATTTAGTAAAAGATTTGAAAAATAGTGTCCTACATAGAACAACTTTACTAATGTTCAACAAATATCAAGTTTTATAGACAGAAAGCATCATGATCCCAGTTACAATTCAGAAACCACTCGTTCAATTTGCTGGTAATTCAGGGTTCAGTGTTTGAACTTTTTTTTTTTTTAAGTACAGCCCTACAACTCTGCTCCTTAGTTTAAAAAAATACATCCCAAAAATAGAGTAAAAACAGAGAAAGGAAACTTCAGAAATACTGGGATATTTCAAACTGGTTTTCAAAAGGAACTTAAGTTGTTAGAAATAGGTTACAATTTGCAAAACTCAATCAAATGAAACAGAATCCAAAAACAAAAGAAGATTAAAAGACATTTAAATTACAGTCAGCAAAAATCAATGACATATTTACATTTAAGTAGAAATTCTGATGCCATAAAATTGCACAGCTAGTGATATATTTACAAGAGGCAGTTGGTTTTAATGTGTGTAGTTTTAAATTCTATACAATTTTAAACATATTCCCAGATCCGCAAGGACTCCTCTTAAATATTCTGATGTATTGTGTGAAGTTTATACTGAGCCCACTATTGAGGGAACAGCCCATTGCATTCCATACATACATACATTAAGAAAATAAGTGGCACTGGTTAAGAATTTTTAATAAAATATTGTGTAGATTTAAGCAAATTTGGAAAAATGGTCAACAGCAAGCAGTAAAGGCATGCTCATCCTTTGTAAAAATTATAAAACTTTCTTGGAACTCTAATTCAGTTTTACTGTTTAGTTCAACAACCAAGGAAGAAATGTAACCCACAAAAGGAAAAACTCATCTTCAAAGTTCACCATGAAATATTACAAGTTCAGAGGGTCAAGCAAATAACATTATCAGCATTCCATCCAAGGCATCTAAGAGGTCCGATTAATAACATATAGACCTTCTCAATAAATTAACACTTAACAGGATACGATCAAAGACGATTCAACCAGCAAAGTTTTGGAAGTTAAGAAAATCTTTTGAGTCAAGACACACTGCAGGTAGTACTCTAATGTAACCTCACTAGCAAACCATGAAAGTGCAGGAGTGGAGACACATTGCAACCTTGTCAAGACTGGATGGGTTAAACACACACGCACACACACACACACACAAAACTCAGTTTTCATGGCTTAAAATGACAGCAAAGTGCAAAAAACATTGTCGGAATGAGAGAGATCTAGTTTTTGGATTGGGAGGATCCAACATTCTGAGGAGGCTGATGAACAATCACAGAAGCTGCTTTAACCTGATTATCTAATGCAAACCTACCACAGTATAGATTTCGGGACTAAACACATAGTGTTCCATAATCTCTTCCCTATACTACACCATGCAGGCATTGAATTAATTCTCTCCACTCCCCCAAATCCATGTTAGGAATCAGAAGTTTTCATAAAACAAAAACATTCACTGCAACCCACAACAACCAGCGTTGAAAAGACAAAACAAGATCTGCATCAAAATAAATGCATTTATCTTTGCTTTGATCATTTCTATAAAGACACCTTGACGGAAAATTTTGCTTGGAACAATAATACATTGTGTATGAACAGAGATGTCTCTCTGTAAACGGTGTCTTTGCCATTATGAAGAATGTGTTTGTCCAACTTCAAAACAGCTCAATTTGCGGTTGGCATTCATTTCTATCGAATACTTCCACATAAAACTCATTTCACACAAATATGCCACAAGACAAGTAGTTGAGTTATTACATTGTACAACATTTTGAAACTACACAGTTCTTGTGATACACCCTCAGTATCAAACAACGTACAGTACAGGAAAGCAGGGACCCACAGAGTAAACACAGAGTTTTCACCGGGTTGCAAATGGAGATACCGAGTTACTGTTCATTGATGGTACAAGGAAAAATATTAAATGTGGAAATCTGAAATGCTGGAAGCGCACAGCTATTTGATGAACATCTGAAAGCAAAATAAAGTTTAATGTCATGGACGTGACCCTTCATTAGATCTTGGGGAGTTTTGTTGAACAGCCGCAAGTAAACCATTAACTTATCATTCTCTTTCAGAGGCTGATCAACAGTTCCAGTATTCTCTGTTTTTATTGGTCACTGATAGAGTTTAGAATCCCAGTGTTATTCAGGGTGATAAGAATCCCAAGGTGCATGGAGGTTTCTTAAAATAAAAATAGGTTTCTTCAAAAATGGAATATATAGTCAGGTATTTTCCTAAAGTGCATTTGATTTATACCAGAGATTAACATCCAGACAGTTGTAGAAATTGTGAAATTGTAAAAAAAAAAAAGGCAGAGATATAAAACATTGATCTACAGTAGGTAGAATAATCATTAATACAAATAAGACCCACATCGGTTGCAGGGCTCAGTGTAAATGCTCTGTGTGCTGCAGGTACTCTTCCCATGCAAACTAAGAGGATGTCAGCTTCAACTCATCAGTCTAAGCTCAGTGAATTGATCTCACCCAGTGCAACGAGAACAGGGTGTGTAGATTGTCCTCAGTGTCTGTGAACTACAGAATGAAAGATAACAAGCAGAATTCCTGCTTCCAATAGTTATCCAGTGAACTGTGTTAGAAAGAGCATGTATATGAAAATTAGGGAAGGACAGAATCAGGTGCAATCCTCCCCCATCCCCATGTGGCTGAATAATGACACTCACCATCTCCCCCATTTCCTGCAGTACAACAGTGATGACAAAAGTACTTCATTGGGTGTAAAGCACTTTGGAACTACCAGAGGTCGTGAAAAGTGCTGTATAGATGCAAGTCTTTCTTTTATGAGAGATACTGGTTTGGTGCTAGCACATAAGTGACTGTACTCAGCACAAGTCTCTCTGATTCAAGTGGCACCCAATGTAACGTCTGATATATTAGTAAAATACATTTTACCTGCCCACTTAAAATCTGCCTTCTCCAGGGCACCTTCTATTTTTAAAAATAAAACAGTTTGAACTTTTCTACATCAGCAACATAAACTGAAATGTGTTTATGGAAGGTTAAAGCGTTTAAAATAAACTGGATTTACTTTTCTGAATATGTCATTTTTGATCCAGGCCTCCATCCGGAAAAGGGTACTGAGTGCATTAAAGAATGTAAACTCAATTTGGAGTATTCTGTGCCAGCTAACTCATCCCACTCTGAGTACATGTTTTTGGTTACACAATAAACCTGCTCCCCACGTATAACCGAACAACACCTGCAGCTTGTTGGGAGTTAATTAAACTGTTTGAATAAACAGGGGATTCCAATTTATCCTTCAGAACACAACACACTGATATTTAAATAAAAGCAAAATACAGCAAATGCTGGAAATCTGAAATAGAAACAGAAAGTGCTGGAAATATTCAGCAGAGATAACGTTTCAGGTCTGTGACCTTTCATCAGAACCCAGCTCACAGACCTGAAACGTTAATTCTGCTTCTCTCTTCACAGATGCTGCCTGACCTGCTGAGTATTTCCGGCACTTTCTGTTTTTATTACACTGATATTTAAATCTTGTTTTTCAGCTTTCACACAACATTGGCTGGGATTTGCTGTAAACCAAAAGATGAGAGAGTGTCATTCAGAATTAAAACCTTTCATTCCTCCAAATCAGAAGTTATTGTGAAGACAGTCAGCGACAGAGAATTAAAGTGGTGCCCCATCTTGCTATATACACATACTCAAAACTGAGTAATGATTTAGAAGTTGTGCATTTACCTAGAACTGTGCTGTAAAATTCTATGACTTAATAATCTCAGAGCATTAAGGTTGGTTGAACTGCATTACCTTCTAAAAACAGCTATAGTGTGTCAAAATCCAAAATTATTGCAGATTCCCATTTATCATCTCATTCTATTACATTCTGAACACTGGAAGTTGATGGGAAAAATAATCCTTAATAGTGGACTGAGAGCATTCGCACCTCACAGAGGTTAGAAGAATGAATTCAACCATAAGCAGCATCACATGAGAACTGTAAGTGGAACCCCTGCTGTGTAACATTCAGCTTTGTTTGGCAGCTCTGTGACATACAGGCTTGAGTACTTAGCAATGAGGCCGATATATCTGTGATGGACAATCCTTGCAATGCAACTCATACTTCCACACAATCAATCCAGTCAGCCAGCAGTCTCTCAATTTTTACACCAGTGTGAGCAACACACTAAAGGTGTTCTGATAACTCAGCCTTTTCCACTCTCCACTGGGTACCTTTAATCATTGTGCTAAAGGACATTACTCCAACTATCATCTCAAGTGCTGGCAATGCTCGCTCACTATGTATACATTTTCTTCTTTAAGTAACACACGAGGGATCCATACCGGGGAGAAAGTGCCAATTAATAATTAACAATATTTTAAAATAGGCATAGAGAGATTTGTTTAGTCTCTGTAGATCAAATACTCCTGACCCGGGCTCACGGGAACCCCACAATCAGCAGCTTTAATTGACATGAGACCAGCTGATGTCGCATTCAGATCTCAATACAAATAAGAACATGGGACAAAACAGCCAGACTGCGTTACAAGCAGCGACTTAAGAACTTTTCATCAATAAATACTGGAAGCAGCAAAAGCAGAATTGAGACATGTATGGAAGCAAATTATCGTTTAACCCTTCCATGATTGGCATTACATTTGTTCTGTTATCTCAAAACTTTACAAGATTTAAGGTTTTTAATTAAACAAATATTCACATCATACTCTTCAATTCTCAAAGAATATCTTCTGACATTCAAGAAAAACAACTTGTTTAAGCGATAACGAACACGCTGTGATTACATCAGAGTTTTACAAAGTCAGGAATTGTTTTACCTCTGAGGCAAAATTGAGCATAAAACAGGTGCTGACTGGGTAAAACTCCGACGTGTACACCATGTGGAGGTCAATGTTGGTGTCAGATCACAGGTTCATCATTATTGTTTTATAAAAACATCACTTTCAATAGTAAAAAAAAGGTAGGAAAAAAGAGAAAACGAGGCTAGCAGGAGGAGAGAACTGGAGTTTGTACAGAAGATCTGACAGGGATGTCCCAGGTGTGAGTGTGTCTGGGAGAGGTGGAAAGATGTCCCACTAACAGCTGCTGCCTCAGCTTTGACTGAAAACTGTTTCAGGAACCGATCAGCACAGAATCATTTGGAACAACCGACGCAAACAGCAAACTTGCATCCTTGAGACATTTCTTTCAAGCCTTTCGATATGATACAATCATTTGATAAATATCACTACAATTCTTATTCTTTAAACTAAATTAAAATGTTAGAGCACCAAATGCTGCAACATTATCGATATAATCCCCCCTCCACCCCACAAGCGATCTTGTCTGTATTTGGTACTTCCAAACATTTGACTCGTGATGTCTTTAGCTGATCTGCACCAGTTGTTAAAACCTCAACATTTACCAAATGGCTGGGAGGGGGAGAAGAGAAGCTTCCGTTCGACTGCTCAAGGGGCACAGGAAAAAGAGATTGTTGTGATCTGTAGGAATGCTCTTTGCACTGTTGAAGTTTTAAAAAAACACCATTAAAGATGGATTTTTACAGGAAGGACGCGGTGCCAGACGATGCCTTTCCATTCTCAGTAGTCCTCCACATCAGTGAGGTGGCTTTGCTTCTTTCTCACATTCCAGTGCAAACACTCAGCCAGGCTATCGAACCAGTCATTCACCGGGTCCCTGAAGCATATCGATGGGACCGGGTAGCAGGAGGTAGTAATAGCAATACTGTTTTAAAAAAAGCAAATTCACACGAATAAGTATAAACCTCTCTTGCGCTCTCCCACAGTTACTTACACTACTCTACATAACCACTCCTCTCTGACCACCCTCATCTTCTCAGTCTGTTTTGGCTTCTGTCACCATGAGGTAATACTAACTGTGCTGTCAATAAGCCAGTTCAATGCTGCATAGAGCGTGTGTGAGAGTAGTTCCAACTGATGCCAAATTGGACCAACACGCAAATGAAGGAGATCAGCAGCTTAAAAATTATAACAATTATCTGTGGAGGAGGCTGGGGAAAAAGCGATTTTATTCATTTAAATAAAATTGTTACATTTGGAGAGACTATAAGATCCTCGATGGTACAAAACCATCTTCATAAAAGTTTCTGTTAAATCTTTCACAAACTTCAAAACAAGAACAATGTCACTCATGAATTTCACAGCTTCCTTCACTTACAGAATTATTATATTCAACATGCTGCACCCTTTTGCATTGATTCAGATTTACTTGCTGTGTCACCAGACCAGTTAACTCACTGTACGCCAAGTTAAAAACCACCCTTTAATCCCGTCTGGGCAAAATGAGGATGATTTGCCTGCAGAGCAACTGTCACCAGGTGCACCCGGTGATTCCTATTCCCACTTACCTGTCGCCATGGCAGATCTCTTGTCGCTTCCGTCCATCAAATGAAATCCATGCTGTATTCCTGGCATCAGGTGACAGCATAATCTGAAAATACAAGCCCAGGGTTTAGGATCAGGTTGTTATCTAAACTACTTCCATGATGTCACCACGGGTCAAATCTGTTATTTTGGTTTTGAAAGACAATGGCTGCTGATTGGTGCCCTGTCTGAAACAGACCACAGAAAATATTCACGACCATGTCAAAGATGTTCCAAACGAGGTAAGGATACAGAATAACTGGCCTAACAGAAACTCAGAACATGACTCAAACTCTGGTTGGTTTCTGCACCGTCCTGTCTGAATTTAATGTTTGCCACAATGGGAATAGTTTTGCTTAACTCGTGTATATTTTGAGGAATTATGCATCTGAATGAATGCAGTTTAAGACACTTAATTCCTTGCAACACAACTCGGAAAAGGTCACAGGACATCACTGGACCCAGTCCCCTGGCTAGAGGTTCCCAAACATTCCCAACTTGGGCAAGGGACTTGTTGACATGCACAACAAATCTTGTAAAAGATTTTTTATGCTTGCCCTGGCAAGTACAATTTGCTGCCTGTGAACTTTACATCAAAGTCCTGGGAGGTACTGAGAATATTTCAATAAGCATTTTCCAAGGGCATCTCCACTGCATTTTGCTGAGGACAGGTCAGACCCCAGAAATTGTCCGGTCAGTCTACTGAGCAATTTGAGATAGACCTGTGACCTTTAGTATGGACGAGAGAAGTCCTCAAATGATAGTTAAATATGAGAGACAAAAAGTGAAAAAAAAAAAATCACAGGAGCTGTGTAAGTCAGGGGAAAATTACTTTATTTTAAAATTCTACACAAAAGTATTCGGGGCGGAGAGCTGGGAGTACTGAAGGGGTTAAATGCAGTCTTAAAAAGGTGCATTGTCTTCACAATCTGAGCTGTGTTGAGGGCGAGACAGCAAGGCAAACTTGGAACATTCCCAAACAACAAAAGGGAAAACCAGAGGGGAAATGTTGACCTAGTGATCGCCAGGACCCCTCAGCTGCGAGTTATGGGGGGGGGGGGGGGGGGGGGGAAATGGGCAGTCCAGCAGCAGGCTTGGGACTGTTCTCTCAGCTCCATGGTGTCAAATCAAGCAGGATAGATACCCTGATGACAGAAAAATGATACAATGGGGAAGTATTTATACTGAAGTCCTACCCACGACAAACTTTCTTCTGATGCTTTATCACTTTACAGTTCACTTGATTGAATATTTTGTTTAAGACATTATTGATAAAGACAGGTTTGCACAATTCCTGAGCTGAGTTAACATGACTAAAGTTAGACACACTGGCAATTTTCAGTGGGTAACCAGACATAACGTGCAAGTGGGAGTCGCGAGGCCGTGCCAAAGCAGAGCCAAGAGAGTTTCAAACAGTCACGACCAAAAACCTTTTTTCTGGGGAGTTTTACAATAAAATAACCTGGAAGATTACGTTACCTGGAGCTCCACTCCTGCTGGTACAACTATCGGTCTGAAGGATAAGGAATGTGGACAGATGGGGGTTATCATTATGGCAGGAACATTGGGGTGAATCATGGAAGCTCCTGCTGCTGCCGCATATGCTGTGCTCCCTGTCGGCGTAGAAACGATCACTCCTGCAACAGTAAAGATCCAGTTGCATTAGGTGGCACTCGCCAAGGCTCCTTCGACAGCAGCTCCCAAACCTGCAACCTTTTCCACTTAGAAGGACAAGGGCAGCAGATGCATGGCAACACCACCACCTGCAAGTTCCCCTTTCAGTCACACACCATCCTGACTTGGAACTATATCGCCGTTCCTTCACTGTCGCTGGGTCAAAATCTGGGAACTTCCTCCTTAACAGCACTGTGGGTATACGTACCCCACGTGGACTGCAGCGGTTCAAGAAGGCAGCTCACCACCTCCTTCTCAAGGGACATTAGGGATGGGCAATAAATGCTGGCATAGCCAGTGACGCCCACATCCCATGAATGAATAAAAGTGTAAAATCAGAGATTGGGTATCTCTGTAATGAATCATCTGCTGCTGAAACCCTCATTCATGCCTTTGTTGCCTCTAGACTTGATTATTCCAATGCACTCCTGGCTGGTCTCCCACATTCTACCCTCCGTAAACTTGAGCACACCCAAAACTCTGCTGCTTGTGTCTAACTTGCACCAGGCCCTGGTCACCATCACTCCTGTGCTCGCTGGTCCAGCAACGCATTGATTTTATCATTCTTTCTTTTCAAATCCCTCCATGGCCTCACCCTTCCATATCACTGTAACCTCGTCCAGCTCCACAAACTTCTCAGATATCTGCACTCCTCCAATTCTGGCCTCTTGAACATCCCTGATTTTAATCGTTTCACCATTGGCTGTTGTGCTTTCAGCTGTCTGGGCCCCAGGCTCAGGAATTCCTTTAAGCAGCTCCTCAAAACCTACCTGCTGTCACCTATTTAAATATCTCCTTACGTGGCTCGGTGACTCATTTTGTTTGATAAACACTCCCGTGAGGTGCCTCGGAACATTTTACTATGTTAAAGGCTCTACATTAATGCAAGTTGTTGCTGATTGCTCAGTTCTTATTACAGTGTGATTGATCTGTGTTTAAATCCAACTGAAGAGAGGAAAGTCTGTTATTTCAATTGGCTGTAAGGTTCGAGTGAAGTGAACTTGGTCAGTCTCAGCCTATTTCACTGTAGTCACCATCACAGGTTAAAAAAATGACCATTAATTTGCCACAAGCACAGCCCTTAGGAAATGGCTGATGTGAAAAACAAATTAACTGCACACTGGTTGGGGGTCAAGGTGCATTATTACAGCAAAGTTTTATAAGCTTCAGTCTGCATCAGGCCCAGGTTATGTCCATGAAAATATCTGATATTGACATTTTGCACGAAAGTTGGCTCATTTTCACACAGAAGTTAAAAATCCCAAGAAATAATGCACCTTAACGCCAACCATGTACCACTATAAACAGGTGACTGAATAACTTACCTACAGCAATTTGATTATAAATTAATAGGAAATATTGCTCAATGGCAACTCAAAATTGACACTTCACTTAATATATATCAAGATCAGTAATATATATAGCAAGATGTTTAAGAAATAGGAGCAGGATTAGGCCATTCGGCCCCTCAAGCCTGCTCCGCCATTCAATATGATCATGGCTGATCTTCTGCCTCAACTCCCCCTTCCTGTTCACTCCCCATATCCCAAGATTCCCTTCTATCATTCTCAGTCTTGAATATACTCGATGACTTAGCATTCACAGTTCTCTGGGGTTCGTTCGTTCATTGGTGACATCTTCTTCCCAGAAAGTTGACTGCCATAGATCTCCACCTCTGTCTGACCTTTGCTGCCCTTACACATTCTGCACAGGTCAACTGCATCCAGTCCATTATAGCTGTCATCCATTTTCTTCTCTGCTTCCCTCTCCTACATTTTGTGTCAAGCTGTCCTTCCAATAATTGTCTCTGTCTACCTTCTGCTCCAATGATGTAACCAAAGTATTGTATCCTTCTCTCTTTGATGTTATGTACTAATTTTCCCTTTTCTCCAGCACTTTATTAGTCTTTCAGTCGGTGTAGGATATACGGAACGTCCTCCTATATGTCCGTATTTTGAATGCATTCAGCTTATCAATAGTCTCTTTATTTGTGGCCCATGTCTCCGAGGCATTAACATAGATGGCAAAATGTAACACCTTAGCATTCTTTTCCCAAGATTCAGGTTCAGTTTCTTTGGTGTTAACAAATTCAAAAGATTCACAACCCTCTAAACGAAGACATTACTCCTCATCTTAGTTCTATCTTGAGACCCCTTATTTAACATATCTATCTTTAAACAGTTGGTGCTTACTTCCTGTTATAAAATGTCTTGTTACAAATTTCAGTTAACCTAGAAGTGATTGAATTCCCAATCTACTGCCATCCTGAAGTTGAAATGTGTTCTCAATTACTGGCCTAAACTCCCAGCATCCCCTGGAGTTCACTGACAGTGGGGAGGGGGAGGAGATCTTTAAACTTTCAAACTTGAATTGGTCATTTTTCAAACAAATACTCAAACATAAGGTCATTGCAGTATGTTATTTTGCAGTCCGTATTAAACTTAGAACCTACCATCTCCTTGCACGGTTGTTATAAGACGGCCATTCAGAAACAAATCTACATTAGAGAGATATGAGGAAGGACCTCGGTCGACCACCACCTCATTCAGGACCTAAGCAATTGGAGCAAAAAAAAAAGAGTTTGTTACTCATGTTCCAGAAGGTTACTCTATATGCTCCAGAGATTGGGGAAGCCACTTTCTGACTTAAGTTCACAATTTTACTCCAGTTAGGGAGTTGATTCGAGTTGCACTGAGTTGAGAACAGCTAATTCCCCAAGAGCAGGAAAAAAAAGTGAGGATGGGTGGTTGGTCCTCCAAACAACCTGCTCCAGAATGATCCATGATGCTGCAAAGGCCTGGGAGCAGATTGTAAGACATGGCACATAATGGCAGGGGTGGGGGAACTCTGAACAAGGGGAAGGAAGAGAACAAAGGAAAAACAGTTATCAAAAAAAAATTCTACAAAGAACTTAGCAAATTTTATTATGTTTTTTGACAGTAAATTGAGCAAATAAATGTGCAAAGACCATTTTCTTTTATTTTATTCATTCATGGAATGTGGGTATCACTGGCAAGGCCAGCATTTATTGTCCATCCCTAATTGCTAGGCCATTTCAGTGGGCATTTAAGAGTCACATGTAGGCCAAACCATGGCAGATTTCCTTTCCTAAAGGACATTAGTGAACTAGATGGGTTTTTACAATGATCAACAATGGTTTCATGGTCACCGTTAGACTAGCTTTTTTTAAAAATATGAATTCAATTAATATATCTGGAATATAAGTTTCAACTTCTGCCATGGTGGGATTCGAACCCATGTCCCCAGAACAATACCCTGGGCCTCTGGAATGCTAGTCCAGTGACATTACCACTACACCACTGCCTCCCCCATGGCTGCACAGGACAGTAGGGCAAAGGCATACAAGAAATAAATATGGTACCCAGGGGAAAAAGCTGCCCAAAAACATGCATTTTTAAAAAATGTGTTAGAATAATATTGTTATAAGAGTAGCAAAAGACTCCATTCAGCATCCATATTGGACAGCCAACTCTTAAACGCATCAACTGTTTCCTTAGAGAATGCTTAAATGCACAATGGCATCAAGAACACAAGAAATAGGAGCAGAAGCAGACCACATGGCCCATTGATCCTGCTCCGCCATTCAATACGATCATGACTGATCTTAGGCTTCAATTCCACTTGCCTGCCTGCTCCCCATATCCCTTGATTCCCTGCGAGAACAAAAATCTACCTAAGCCAGCCTTAAATGTATTCAGTGCTGGAGCATCCACAACCCTCTGGGGGAGAGAATTCCAAAGATTCACAACCCTTTGAGTGAAGTAATTTCTCCTCATCTCAGTCCTGAATGATTGGCCCCTTATCCCGAGACTGTGTCCCCGTGTTGTAGATTCCCCGACCAGTGGGAACAATCTCTCAGCTTCTACCCTATCAAACCCTTTCAGAATCTTGTATGTCTCAATTAGATCACCTCTCATTCTTCTAAACTCCAGAGAATATAGGCCTGATTTACTCAGCCTCTCATCATTGGACAATCCCCTCATCCCAGGGACCAATTTAGTAAATCTTCACTGCACTGCCTCCAGTGCAAGTATATCCTTTCTAAAATGTGGGGATCAAAACTGCACACAGTATTCCAGGTGCGGTCTCACCAAAGCCCTGTACAATTTTAGTAAGACTTCTTTATTCCTGCCCTCCAATCCCCTTTGCAGTAAAGGCCAACATGCCATTTATCTTTCTAATAGCCTGCTGCACCTGCATGTTAACTTTGTGTGTTCCTTGTAAGAGTACCCTCAAGTCTCTCTAAATAGCAACACTTACCAGTTTTACACCTTTTTAAAAAATTCTGCTTTTCTATTTTTACGACCAAAGTGAACAATTTCACACTTTGCTACATTAAACTCCAATTTCCAACTTGTTGCCCACACACTTAACCTGTCTATATCTCTTTGCAGCCTCTCTATGTCCTCCCTGCAGCTTACCTTTCCACCGAGCTTTGTATCATCAGCAAACTTAGATACATTACTCTCTGTCTCTTCATCTAAGTCATTAATATAGAGTGTAAATAGCTGAGGCCCCAGCACTGATCCTTGCGGCACCATTCACTGCCTGACAACTTGAAAATGCCCCTTTTATGCCCACTCTCTGCTTCCTGTCTGTAAACCAATCCTCTATCCCTGCTAATATATTACGTCCAACACCATGAGCCCTTATTGTGCCTATTAATGTGCCACCTTATCGAATGCCTTTTGAAAATCCAGGTATACTACATCTACTGGTAACCATTTATGTACCCTGCTAGTTGCATCCTCAAAAAACTCTAATAAATTTGTCAAACAGGATCTCGGAGCTGAAATGGCATGTGTTTTACATTCCTATCACATCAGCAAAGCAGCTGGCAAAAGAATGTCTATGTGATGCCAAAAAAGGATAATGAAGTGGAAAAGCTAGGTTCAAACTCAAACTCAACACAGGCAGCTTTGAGAACCCTTTCCAGTCCAGAACACTGCCCTTTCCCTCCTTTGTTGGGTAACTTTTATTTCGCTGAATTTGATCTGCAACTATACAACTAGCCAGCAAAACTTTACATCCTGGATGTTAGAAAGTTGTACTTTAATCTTAGGACTGCCTGTGTGGACAAGTTACAAGCTGAATTTTACGTTTTATTTTGATGTAGATGTGAGCAGGTGCTTATATCAAATTGGAAATGTACTTCATTGGAATCTGATGGAGACTGTAAGTTACCCATCCTCTTCCTCTGCCCCCCACCCTGATCTTTGGTATCAGAAACAGAAGAGAATGGGTGTGTGTTACTGCCAAGCCTTCAGCGGGAGTGGAGTGAGTGGCTCTGGATAATGTTCATTTGAATCTCAAGACCATGTTGCCAAATGCAGTAACAGTAAAAGATCAAACCTGAATCCACAACTCAGGCAGCCCCACATGAGGCTGCTCTGGTCTTGCTTCAACACAAAATAAAACCCTTGCCTCTGACTCGTGCAGAGATCAGTCTCACCTGGTACTGCATTGCTCGCCTCCCCAATTCGTTCTCTCTGTGCTTGCTCACAATCAGTCCGTTCTCTTCCACCCCATGCTCCTGACCACCCATCTTCTCCCGGTTTTCTTTAATCACTTTGACTTTGAGACGGCTTCTCAGGATGATGGCTACATTCCCTGACAAATGATTAACACATTGAGAAATGTTTTACATCACCCCCCCCATTACCAAACAGCAATTGAACAATTTCATTTAGTCAGTGACTTAGTAAAGCCCAAATCCAATTTGACTATGAGACAGACGGGCAATAGATTTCAGAAATAGGCTTTAAAAACCATATTGCAGTACATACACAGGGTGAAATAATTCCACATCAGTCAATTTCAACTATAGCAAGCAAGCATTTAACAGCTGTGTCACCACTTCTTCCTCTTAAATCTCATGTGCTCATTAATCTTTCAACTACCTCTTGCTGGCTCGACCAGGTTCAATCGACTCACAATGTTTTGAAAACAAGGTTCAGAGTTGGAAAAAGAATACAATTATATTCGAACAAATATTATGGGCGAATTTATTTAAGGCTCCAGTTTAGTCTCGGGGCTTTGCTCTTAGCAACTGCTTGAGCACAATTTTCATAGTTTGTTAATTTACAAAGCCAGGTTGGTTAAATTACTGCTTCGGAACTCTCTCTGCTAACTGCCTATTCATTTACATTCCTTTCCTCAGCAAGAATGCAATAAACACAAGAGTTGGGCGTTTGCTGATTGCTTTCAAATAAAGGAGATAAAAAAACACATGCCACTACCCTAACTGCTTATTCTGAGAAAGGGCGAGTAGGGTCACTCCAAAAGGGTCAACAGTCATCAAAAGAATTTAACTGGCTGATGTTTGCTGATGACGTACAAACCTTCAAAAGCACCAGGTCTGAACTACTTGTGGCCCATCTGCCCTAACATTGCCTAACATGGCTCGGTGTCAAATTTTGCTTTATAACGCACCTGTCAAGCACCTTTTATTATGTTTAAGGCGCTATATAAAAACACAATCTGTTATTGGATATGTACAGGGTGAATTCAATCTCAGCAGGAACCTGCAATCAAAGTTTAGTGTGGGACAGAGAAAGAGAGCTGCAGCTGTATACAGCTGTCAGGGTTACTTCCCTTGAACACACCTCCCTGCTGTATCCATTCGTCCTACAGCCTAATGAGCTTTGGCCAAATAAAATAATTGGTTTTAATTCTTAGAATAGCCTCATTTATATTACAGACAAGTTCTGAATTCAGATCATGATGGATAAATGCAGTAAGGGCCTGCTTGGATCTGCAGATGAGACCCGAGCCGAGCTGAGCCCGACAGAACCCCATCCGACCCCGAGCCCGACCTGACCCAGGTCCTTCCATTTTTTCCCACGTCCGACCCGACCATCTGTTAACCTACCTTTCGTTTTTCACTTTGTTCCTTACCTGCACCAGCTTAAAATAACTAACAAAACCACCTTTCTAGTCCAAAAAGTAACTTAACATTAAAGTCACTTACCTGAGGTGGTGATAGCGTGTACAATCCGGCCTGACCCGACCCGAGCCCGAATGCCAGACCTGGAAGTGATCGTCGGCGGGTCCCGTCGGGTTCGGCTCGGGTAGCAGGCCTTTAATACGCAGCATCTCCAGAAATTATTTGGATTAATTCATTTAGATTTAAGCTTAATTTCTGAAGATGTAGTTTGAGTATGCATTGCTTCAATTGTAAAATCTTATGCATTGTATTATAATTAAAATAGAAAATACCTTCAATTACTTGCGTGACTTGTGACTGATAGGTATCAAAGTTAAATGGCGTTAGGAAGCCCAGAGATCCAAGATGAAATGCCATGACTGGTGGTACACTACCCTGTTAAAACAAAACAGAACGTCAACAAAGTAAACGCTCTCGTCCAGAACAAACAGCATCTCCCTTCAGAATAAATGGCTTTTTTAACAAAAATATTGTAAGTGGTGTTACTATTGCACAACTGCACACTCCTTTAACCTGTCACCATGGCGACCAAGCTCAGGAATCTGATATTGCTACATACTTACTCAGTTTATCAGTTCCTTCATAAACAATAAATCAAGCAGGGAAGAGACGTCACAAAAAAGGTAGATTGAAAACTAGAGGAATGTGCTTCTGGGAAATGCAGGGAGCATCTTCAGAAATAGTCCAATCCAGCTGCCCACCCACTTCCCTATACTACACACTGTAAAGATAACAGCCTGGATTTTACAGTGGTAATGACATTGTAGTGGTCAGGATTCAGCATCATGACTCCTCTGAAACTGACAGCAACTTCTGGAGTCCGTACATGTGCAGAATATTGCGGAAATCTAGAAGTTGGTGCATGTGATTCTGCGCTTCTCCACAAGGTTGCTGTTGATGTCCTCCCACATTGCAATCAATTAGAAATCACTGAACTGATGAGAACTTGCCCTTTTATATTCCGGCTTCTAGCTTAATCCCATGTAAATGGCCCAATAATTTATTTCACTCCCTGTAAAATGATTAAAAGTGAAAAATTCAGCGCACTTTACTTCCTAGTTTGCCGTCTATGAGAATGCTTCAATGTGATTGGCTGCTTGCCCTCCTTGATGGTATCACTGTTGCTGGACGCCTGGAGATGCTCCTGATTTGGTACCCAGATTCAAATTAATGTCGGGAAAGGGAAAATACACACCACAGAGATAGCTAGATCGTTGTGGGCAGATTTCTCCAGGGTCAGCTGTGAGCTCCGTCACTGACCACGAAACGCGGGCCATAAGGACTAATAAACTACACTCACCTGGAATAATGATGATGCATAAAGCAAGGTACCGTCTCCTCCAAGGCAGATTATAAAGTCTATCCGATCAGACAAATCATCGTAACCTAAAAAGAAATTCAAAACATTTCTTTATGTAACGCGTTGTTAAAAAGGAGGGTTGCAGATGAATGAGTAAATATTATTTGCCGCAAAGATTTTCTGATGACTGGTGACCACAATATGGGCTGAATCGTTGAGTGCCCCAAGCTGTGCCCATTGCCCTCACAGCTAGGATAAACTCTGTGATATGGGACTGCTGGGTCACCAAGGAGAACATTTCTGCTAATCAGGAAAACTGGGCTTGTATTTTAAGAATCTGCTGGGGGCACGGTTTCATTTTCTGTCACTAGAACTGTTTGACACTGTAATATTACACAATGATGATAGACAGGGTTATGGGGATTTATACGCTTGGATGTGCTGAGAACTAGTACAGCTGTGGATCAATCTGTAAAAGCAGTTTGGCTGCGGAAAACTACTTTCTGATTATTTATATGGGGATTGCATGCCCCCTGCAGCCGATGAGCCCACTGGCACCCATGTAAAATAATACCAATGTTCCTTGTTAACAGGTGTTATCACATTGGAACATCACAAAACACTTCACATAAGGAGATACATTTGACATGCAGTGACAGTTGCAAAGCAAACACCACAAGCATTCTGCATTTGCAACGTTTCACAAATAGCAACAAGATGAATGTTGGTTGAAAAAGTGACTTTGATCAGATCACTGGAACAGATCGCTGCTCGCCTCTGAATAATGTTCACCCAACCCATCAGAACAGGCAGATGGGACCTTGGATTTTAACAGCTCATCCAAAGAACAGTGCAGTGCTCCCTCTGTACCATACTGCAATGTCCCTCGAAATTATGACCTGAAGTCCTGTGTCATTAAAATACATTATACGACTATGGTCAAATCATTGTTCACTTCACACGTTTTGGGAAAAAGCAACGGCTCATAAAATTGTTCATGAAAAGCATAAACTATGATTATGCATTCGCAAAGTTGCAAATTTTCTAATCACTCTGTAGCCTAGTGACACTCTCACCTCTATGTCAGAAGGTTGTGGGTTCAAGTCCCTGGACAAAAATCCAGGCTGACACTCCAGTGCAGTACTGAGGGAATGCTGCACTGTCAGAGGTGCTGTCTTTCGAATGAGATGTTAAACTGAGGCACTGTCTGCCCTCTCAGGTGGACATAAAAGATCTCATGGCACTATTTTGAAGAAGATCAGGGAAGTTATTCCCGGTGTCCTGGTTAATATTTATCCCTCAAACAACAACACAAAAACAGATGACCTGATCATTACTGCATTGCTGTTTGTGGGAGCTTGCTGTGCGCAAATTGGGTGCTATGTTTCCTACATTAGAACAATGACGACACTTTAAAAGTGCTCCATTGGCTGTAAAGCGTGTTGGGACATCCTGTGGTCATAACAAGATGCTACAGAAATGCAAGTTTTTAAAATTTATATTCTATTTCTGCTTTCCTCTTCCTCTAACTCCAAGCCCAGGGGAAGCTTTTGCAGGATATTGAGGGAGACTGGTCATAAAAACACATTGCTGGCATAACTGAATTCCTGAGAAATGTTTGATGTTAGCGACAGGAATTTATTCCTCTTTCCATATTTTCCTTTGTGTTTTCTCTTCCATTCAGTTTGAACCTCTTGCTGCTTTTGAGTATTGCTATAATGTATCTTTACCGCAGTTAATGGCACTGCTGATCAGATGTGTTGGGATATTGGTAACATTGCTACCTTATACTCAGTGTCAAAAGGAGGATTGTGCTAATATTACACAATGGAAGCTAACAGATACTTTAGGCCTTGAGCAAACACACAAACGTTCAAAATCAGTTGTTTATCGAGTGAAAGGTTTGATGACAAAAAGTGTTTTGTGAGTTTTTTTCAGTCGTTCGGGGGGTGTCACTGGCCAGGCCAGCATTTATTACCCATCCCTAATTGCCCTCGAGAAGGTGGTGGTAAACTGCCTTCTTGAACCACTGCAGTCCTTGGGGGTGGGGGGTAGGTACACCCACAGTGCAGTTAGGAAGGGAGGTCAGGTTTTCTTAAACTTCCTTCTACATCCGCACACAGCTTGTTGCCAAAGCTCCCACATGACTTTTGGACAGAAGATACAAGGAATTTGTCCTTTCTAAGAGGAAACCAGTCACAATAAACTCACAAGATCATAAAACAATTACAGATGAGTAAAGCCATCTTAATTTATCCAGCCAGGGAGATTGTAACATTCCCACATTGCAGTATTTAGATTTGTCAATGATTCCAGGGTTTCTGCCCCCACTACTCTACCTGCAAGTTTATTTTATTTTGTGTTCGAAGGAAAATTTCCGGATATCCATCTTATAATGATCTTTTACTAATTTGAACCTGCGTTCTTTAGCTCTTCTCACATTTTCAAGTAATATTCTGGGTTATCTCCTCCTGTATCTTTACCAATCACAGACACCTCAATGAGATCATTTTTCAGACACTTCGATTCAAAGCTGAACAGCCGAAGTTTACTCAATCTTTCGTCATAACTCAGACTACTCCTATTGTGGCTCTTTGTTGGATTGCTGCAGTGCATGAACAGCCAATGTTTCTTGACAACCGGAAATGAATGCAGGATTCAAGGTGCAATCTCACTTAGAAAAAAAGTTCAATTTAAACTGTTAATGCTACTGACTGCTGACCATCCAGAGCTGCTGCAATCTTTGCTGAACAGGAAACGAGAGGCTAATGAGAGCAAACTGAAGGAGGTTAAAATGAAAAGTTAAAGCAACACAGTTTGTGTCCAAGGACAGTTTACGGTTCAAGGCAGGAAAGGCCTTGAGCAAGAATCTAGAGTGGAATGAGGCCACCGCTGAGCGGGTGTGGTTAAAATTTAAAGACAGCACCAAGCAATCTGGTGTCTGTGGGCCGATGAAGGAATAAGGATCAGCTGAGCCAGGAGAATCGAGATTATTGACCAGCCACCATTACAGAGTAGGAATAGAGATTCTGAAATAACACTTCCTAAAATAAACTTCACTCAACATTAGTAAAGTTATAAAATTATACTTTGAAAATAGCAATGCTTTTACCTTCCCTAAAAGTGCATAATTTCTTTAGTGGTCCAAAGCTCTCATCATTGGCTATGGTGGGGTCTTCAAGAACTTTCTTCTCTACGTAAACAATCATTTCTTTTTCCTAAGCATGAATAAAAGAGAAATGGAAGATTGAGAGTCACCTTTCATTTTCGAGACAGTACAAAACATGAGACGACTTTGAGTAATGTTTCTACGTCAGCTGGTGAGTCCATAATATCACTGACATTAATACAGCAACCTTCTTACATTGTTGACTATCTGACTGAGCTCAGACACCAAACCAGCATATTTCTGAAGTACTGCAGTTCAAACAGAATAAAAGCTTCATATCTCAGGTACACATTACCTCCATGAGGAAGATGCAAAGATCCTTAAATGGTTGAAGCAGCTGATCATCTTGAATCTTTTTAATGACTAGGATACTCTTTGGAGGTTTACTCCACGTTAGTCGTTGACTAGCTGGATCCTGAATGTGCCTGTAATGAAAGAGAGCGGTTTTTGGTTAACTGCGGTTAACAGATGAAATTATCAGTGAAAGACTGGGGTGTCATAGAGTTATACAGCACAGAAACAGGCTCTTTGGCCCATCATGTCTGTACTGGCTATCAAGCACCTAACTCTTCTAATCCCATTTTCCAGCACTTGACCCATAGCCTTGTATGCTATGGCATTTCAAGTGCTCATCTAAATACTTCTTGCCTCCACCACCCCTTCAGGCAGTGTGTTCCAGATTCCAACCATCCACTGGGTGAAAAAAGTTTTCCTCAAATCTCCTCTAAACCTCCTGCCCGTTACCTTAAATCTATGCCCCCTGGTTATTGGCCCCTCCGCTAAGGGAAAAAGTTTCTTCCTATCTACCCTATCTATGCCCTTCATAATTTTGTATACACCAATCAGGTCCCCCCTCAGCCTTCTCTGCTCTTAGGAAAACAACCCTAGCCTGTCCAGTCTCTCTTCATAGCTGAAATGCTCCAGCCCAGGCAACATCCTGGTGAATCTCCTCTGCACCCTCTCCAGTGCAATCACATCCTTCCTATAGTGTGGCGACCAGAACTGTACACAGTACTCCAGCTGTGGCCTAACCAGCGTTTTAGACAGGTCCATCATAACGTCCCTGCTCTTATATTCTATGCCTTGGCAAACAAAGGCAAGTATTCCATATACCTTCCTATCCACCTTATCTACCTGTGCTGCTGCCCTCAGTGATCTATAGACAAGTACACCAAGGTCCCTCTGTACTTCCTAGGGTACTACCATCCATTGTATATTCCCTTGCCTTGTTAGTGCTCCCAAAATGCATCAACTCACACTTCTCAGGATTAAATCCCATCTGCCACTGCTCCGCCCATCTTACTAGCCCATCTATATCGTCCTGTAATCCAAGGCTTTCCTCCTCACTATTTATGATACCACCAACTTTTGTGTCATCTGCGAAGTTACTGATCATACCTATATTCACGTCTAAATCATTAATGTACACTACAAACAGCAAGAGTCCCAGCACCGATCCCTGTGGTACACCACTGGTCACAGGCTTCCACTCACAAAAACAATCACCCATTGACCATCACCCTCTGCCTCCTGCCACTCAGCCAATTTTGGATCCAAATTGCCCTGGATCCCATGAGCTTTTACTTTCTTAACCAATCTCCCATGCGGGACCTTATCAAAAGCCTTACTGAAATCCACGTAGACTACATCCACTGCTTTACCCTCATCTACACATCTCGTCACAGCCTCAAAAAATTCAATCAAGTTTGTTAGACACTATCTCCTCCTGACAAAGCCATGCTGAACTATCCCTGATTAATCCCTGCCTCTCTGAGTGGAGATTAATCCTGTCCCTCAGAATTTTTTCTAATAGTTTCCCAACCACTGATGTCACATTAGGGTGGCATTCCCCACTGTTTTGCAAAGCTGTGATAAATGAGACATATTTGAACAGTTCATCAATTCCAAGAAATTCACAGCATTTGTTACTCCAAAAGTAATCAAGAACTTTGAAGCATCTTAGTTTAGAGTGTAGAACTGCTTCTAATTTGTACCGTGCTCTCAGTATTGGACATTACTACAGTGTACTTACAAATCTGACCATTTTGTATATAATGCTGTTCCCTACTCAAAAGCTGAATCCCCCCCCAATCCTTCACGATTCCTTCTGTTGACTTTGTATCAGAGGGTAGTTGCTACATTCCTTATGCAAAGCAATTACATAATCTGTGCTACAAATCAATGCAAATTCAGTCATGTACATATAATCCAAATTACATAAAGACTATGCAATGCTGGACACCCTTTGGATTGAAAAAGTGATATTAATTTTGGTCAGTACTCAAGCTAACAGCAACAATCAACTCTTAGTTATACATTATACTGAACAGTTTGTCAGCAATCTAATGAAAACCTATGGAATACAACTTGTTTCAATGCTATGCATCTTCAAGTCCCACATGATGCAGTTTCAGCACCATAAAGAACAAAGTACAGCACATGAACAGGCCATTCGGCCCTCCAAGCCTGCGCTGATCTTGATGCCTGCCTAAACTAAATCCTTCTTCACTTCCGGGGTCCGTATCCCTCTATTCCCATCCTATTCATGTATTTGTCAAGATGCCTCTTAAACGTCGCTATCGTACCTGCTTCCACCACCTCCCCCGGCAGCAAGTTCCAGGCATTCACCACCATGTCACAACATACTACACTCTCTAAACATGTTATTTAATATGTATTAAATACCCCAAAATAGCTGGCTACAAATTTAAGGATGGACTGAATTTTTGGACTGCTGAAACTTTATCACCATCAGGAATGTTTAACGGAATTACAGCATTGCAATAGAGTGCCAGGTATCAATCACCTCACCAAAATATTTATTTATTATCTTCTATGCTAGGTCAGAGGCTAGGAATCCCGCGGTGAGTAACTCACGTCCTGACTCCCCGAAGCCTGTACATCATCTACAAGGCACAAGTCAGGAGTGTGATGGAATACTCTCCACTTGCCTGGATGGGTGCAGCTCCAACAACACTCAAGAAGCTCGACACCATCCAGGAAAAAGCAGCCCACTTGATTGGCACCCCATCCAAAAACATTCACTCCCTTCACCACTGACGCACAGTGGCAGCAGTGTGTACCATCTACAAGATGTACTGCAGCAACGCACCAAAGCTCCTTTAACAGCATCTTCCAAACCTGCCACCTCTACCATCTAGAAGGACAAGTGCAGCAAATGCATGGGAACACCACCTGCAAGTTCCCCTCCAAGTCACACTCCATCCTGACTTGGAACTATATCGCCGTTCCTTCACAGTTGCTGGGTCAAAATCCTGGAACTCCCTTCCTAACAGCACTGTGGGTGTACCTACAGTCCAAGCACTGCAGCGGTTCAAGGCGGCAGCTCACCACCACCTTCTCAAGGGCAATTAGGGATGGGCAATAAATGCTGGTCTTGCCAGCGATGCTCACATCCCATGAATGAATAAGAAAAACAAAGCTGATCCTGTAAGGCTGTTCAGTCACTTGATATGGTGTTTTATAAGGACATAATTGTTATAAAATGCAATGCAGAAGGCACTAGCCTGCTGGTAAGAAACCAAGTTTAGTTAATAAAGCTGCAGTAGGTCAGGTCTGAGTTTAATTGTTCTCTGATCGGGGAACTTTGCAAATTGGAAGGCATCGCCTCAGGAGTATTCCGAGCTGAACTGTTCGGTTAAGCAACTCTGCAAATTGGAATGTTCTTGCCACTTTCAAGCTTCAGCTGAGAATCTCACCACAATTTTACGATTGTTTTGCCTCAGTAGCAACAAAGGGCGATGTTTCCAGTGTGACATTCATGCTTGCTGATGTGCTGCTTCAATATAAAATGGAGACGAGGCAGTGAGCAAAGTCAAAAGACATCTTCCAGTTAAGTGGCTTCCTTTCTTCAGCAGATCACAGATTCAAACTCTTTGCCCATACTAAACAATGGAGAGCAGAACTCTAACACTTGCCAGCTGATATAAAATAAAACTGGGATACCCAGAGTTAATCCAGTACAGAATCAGACAAAGTGGCTTTTTAAAAAAAAAAGTGTATGGCAAGTACAAAAGATGGCATAATTGCATATGGATTAAACTCTGCTCATACACGTATACACAAAGCGTGTCCCTCTACACAGGAATCGACAACTGAATATCAGTTTCTGTTCCAAAAGAACAAAGAACAAAGAAAATTACAGCACAGGAACAGGCCCTCCGGCCCTCCAAGCCTGCGCCGATCCAGATCCTCTATCTAAACATGTCGCCTATTTTCTAAGGGTCTGTATCTCTTTTCTTCCTGCCCATTCATGTATCTGTCTAGATACATCTTAAAAGACGCCATCGTGCCCGCATCTACTACCTCCGCTGGCAACGCGTTCCAGGCACCCACCACCCTCTGCGTAAAGAACTTTCCACGCATATCCCCCTAAACTTTTCCCCTTTCACTTTGAACTCGTGTCCCCTTGTAATTGAATCCCCCACTCTGGGAAAAAGCCTCTTGCTATCCACCCTGTCTATACCTCTCATGATTTTGTACACCTCAATCAGGTCCCCCCTCAACCTCCGCCTTTCTAATGAAAATAATCCTAATCTACTCAACCTCTCTTCATAGCTAGCGCCCTCCATACCAGGCAACATCCTGGTGAACCTCCTCTGCACCCTCTCCAAAGCATCCACATCCTTTTGGTAATGTGGCGACCAGAACTGCACGCAGTATTCCAAATGTGGCCGAACCAAAGTCCTATACAACTGTAACATGACCTGCCAACTCTTGTACTCAATACCCCGTCCGATGAAGGAAAGCATGCCGTATGCCTTCTTGACCACTCTATTTACCTGCGTTGCCACCTTCAGGGAACAGTGGACCTGAACACCCAAATCTCTCTGGACATCAATTTTCCCCAGGACTTTTCCATTTACTGTATAGTTCACTCTTGAATTGGATCTTCCAAAATGCATCACCTCGCATTTGCCCTGATTGAACTCCATCTGCCATTTCTCTGCCCAACTCTCTAATCTATCTATATTCTGCTGTATTCTCTGACAGTCCCCTTCACTATCTGCTACTCCACCAATCTTAGTGTCGTCTGCAAACTTGCTAATCAGTCCACCTATACTTTCCTCCAAATCATTAATGTATATCACAAACAACAGTGGTCCCAGCACGGATCCCTGTGGAACACCACTGGTCACACGTCTCCATTTTGAGAAACTCCCTTCTACTGCTACTCTCTGTCTCCTGTTGCCCAGCCAGTTCTTTATCCATCTAGCTAGTACACCTTGGACCCCATGCGCCTTCACTTTCTCCATCAGCCTGCCATGGGGAACCTTATCAAACGCCTTACTGAAGTCCATGTATATGACATCGACAGCCCTTCCCTCATCAATCAACTTTGTCACTTCCTCAAAGAATTCTATTAAGTTGCTATTACTGTTGGGCAGCTACACCCAAAAGCAGACTCTCTGATTTAAATTTGTTGCTGTGTTTGCCTGACCCAGTCACCCACCTCAATACTGAACACAATATCAATTTTAAAAGCAATTGTATTTGTTAATGAGGCTGACCACCTCAGAAAAAAAAACTGGTTATTGCACGCAACAATCGCAAAGTTCCAGGTGATGGCTCTTCCACAGGTCTGGACAAGAGAAACTGCTCTCACTGAGCCAAGAAATACTTTGTGTCTGATAAACATACCGCTATCAACTTTGTATCATTCAACTTGAGCATGCTATGGCTGAAAGCCATCATAAACTAGTCACAACATCAAAACTGAAATAATTCAAGGGTCAAAAGTACTTAGAAATCACTCTTTTGCTCCATGTGTAAAGTTTAAGAAATACTTTCAAACTAAATTGGAAGAGGCTTGCAATGACTGCTGTTTCTCTCTAAACTTCAGATACATACAGCAAAATAAAGCTCCTGGTAGCTGCTCAAATGATGCTTGCAAAGATGATTGTGCCTGTCTGCCGCTGGCAAGAGAACAACTGATAGTAGAACAAAAGGTGCAGAGTAAGGCCTGACCACTGGGAGTGGCTCAGTGCAGTGAACTATGAAGAACAAGTAGAAAACTCTAAGTTGTTGTTTTAAAGATTGGGTCACTCGTTAGAGTAGCATCAGATAGTTCAGTCAGTTCTCTATTGCCAAACTAACACCCTGAATCTCACATGCTTACAACTAATTGTGTCTCCTACCACCATTCGATCTTGTGTTATTGTAGATGACATCACTACATCATTTACATGCCCATGAGTACAGATGTGTTATGAATAAATACATGATACATTCTCCTATTGGCTGAGCTGGTTAGGGCAATGAATGGAATAGGAAGATCCCAGATTTGATCCACTGTCTCTCGACCATCTGGTGTCAGCCAGGGTTGTTACAACCGGCCTCAGTGGCCCAGAACTATTGGCAAAGTTGGACAAAGTCTCTGCCGCTGGCAGTTCCCCACATGCCAACACATAACAGATAATCACAGGCAACCTGCCTGCGATGTTCCCATACCCGCTGGCTGCAAGACGCCTGAAGGACTCTCGTTGAATTTATTCCCAACTCTGATTTGCTTTTAAGGGTTGAAGTGCATGTTTTAACATGAAAACAGAGGAATGTATTGCTGGAGACCCTGATGTACAACAATGGCAGCTCACTCAGCCAAACAAACAATTTTGAAAACATACTCAGCATGCTTGGACGAAAAGTGCCAATGGGATCTTTTATGTCCACCTGAAGCCTCATTTTAACATTTCATCCAAAAGACAGCAGCTCCAACAGAGCAGCAGTCCCTCAGTACTGCACCAGAGTGTCAGCCTAGTCGCTGGAGTGGGACTTGAACCCAGATCCCTGTGACTCAAAGCAAGAATGCTACTAAACCAAGTCATGACTGACACCAGTAAGCCTGGAATTGAATTGAAACTTCCCTGGTTAATGTGCACAAGTTGAAGAAATTCAGATATTGTGGTCAAATTAATGCTGGAATTTGTAGCTTTGGAATTTCTAACAGTGAATCAAACTGAAGATAAACAAAAACAACTTTGATTTATGGAATTTGGTAAGTTAACTGCAATGTAACTGTTTTTGAAAAGGGTTGCAGAAAATTCAATGTGTTGTATAAGTAGAGATCTAATTAATGCAATAAACAAACAAAATTATCCAGCATCTGGAAGCTCCAAATAAACATAGCTTTATATAACAGCTGTGCTCAAGAACCTTGCTTGTGTGCTGCTGAAAGTTTTTTTTAGGAAGGATGTGAGGGTGCAGAGGAGATTTACTAGAATGGTTCCAGGGATGAGGGATTTTAGCCACAAGGTTAATGGGAGAAACTGGGGTTGTTTTCCTTGGTGCAAAGGAGATTGCGGGGAGATTTGATAGAGGTGTACAAGATTAGGTTTAGATAAGGTAGCAATATAAAAGTTGTCCCCATTAGCTGATGGTACAAGGACTAGGCAACACAGATTTAAGGTTTTGGGCAAGAGGTACAGGGGGTTGTAAGAAGAAACGTTTTTACGTAGGTGATGGCAATGACCTGGAACTCGCTGTCTATGAGGTGGGTGGAAGCAGAGACGATCGATAATTTCAAAAGGAAATTGGACGGGCACCTGCGGGTAATAATCTTACAGGCTGTGGGGATAGAGCCGGGGAATGGGACTGAATGGATTGCTTTACAGAGGGTTGGCATGGACTCGATTGGCCACAATGACGATGAATCTGTAACTCCTGGCATACGTGCAGTCCAAATTATTCTGTAATTCACTTTTATCTGTCAGGTTCAAAACAAAAGCTATTGTTTCTTAAATGCAAGTTTGCAGCTCCTTCCAAAGAAAAGGGGATTGCTTTCCACTGGGTCTAGCACATCTCCAGCAGGTTAATTGAAATGTCTGACCCTCCTAACTGTAACTTCACCAGCCACATCATCACAATGCTACAAGGATAACTGCGACCCCCCCCCACCCCCATACACACTACAGGCTGGATCATCTTCTCCCACTGCACGGAACAGCAGCAGGCGAAAAAAATGCAAGCCGCCGCCACAATCTACCTCATAGCGGCCCAAGATAATACGGCGGTTGCGCCGTCCCCCCTACCCCCCCAATCACGTGGAGGGGGTGGGCTCTCCGATGCTGGCAACGGTGTCAGCTGCCTGTGCGCAGGCGCCACGGTTAAAGGGCAGCCAGCCCTGCCAGTCTGTTTAAATTTTCAAAGGCCTACCCCCACCCCCACAATGCACTGCAATATATGCTATTACCCCTCCCCCTCCAAATAACAATTAAGTGTAACAGTTGCCCTCTCCCCCCCCACCCCCACAAAACACTTACCTTCAAGACTTGACTCCCTCCCCCCACCCACAAACAGATCTAAGTGCAGAGGTCACCCCTTCCCCCCCACCCCCAAGATTTACATTTGACCTCTGACCCCACACCCCATTAGACTAGAAATGCTAAGAACTCCCCTTCCCCACCTCTGTGGCGCCAACTTTCCCTGGACAGGAAAATGAAGGCGCGTGAGTGCCAGCCGCCATCGGAAGATCCTGGTAAGATTGCTGCAAATTTTATTTAAATATATTCATTTAGCTCATTTAAATATTTAAAGTCAGGTCCTGTTGCCGAGCAGTGGGGGCTGCCAGGGAGTCTTATCGCTACTGGGAAGATCAGGCCCGGCATTCCCAGCTCGGGCTCCATGGCAGATTGCTGCTGGTACGATTATCTATCTTCCAAGGAACAGCTGAGCTCCTTATTCCTATCAAAATGAACCACCTCATATTTCACTATGTTGAATTTCATTTGTCATTTATCTGCCCACTCTAAGTCGGTTTGTACCTTCCAGCATTTTGGTACAGTCCTCCACATTATTAGCTAAACTGCCCATCCCTCCCAAAATTTGGTATCATCTGCAAATTTCAATACCATAGCCGCAATTTGAGTCCAAATTATTTATGCACCTGGCAAATAACAGTGGTCCCCCACAGTTCTCTGCTGGACACAACTTCTCATTTTCTGACAGTGTGAGAAACTTTTCTTATCTCCTACTCTCTCTTTTCCATTTGTGACCATCTATCAATCCACCTGCTACACAGCCCCAGACTCCACAAGCTCAGACCCTTGTCATGAGTGGCTTATATAGCATCTTATGTTGATGGCCTTCCTCAAATCCATGTATACCACATCCATTGCATTACTCTTGTCAACTCTTTGTTATTTCTCCACAGAATTCTATAACGTTGACTGAATGTGACCTTCATTTTAGAAATAGATGTTGACTATTTCTTGTTACATCACCTGTCTCTTCTAAAAGATCAAATAACAAAACATCTAAAGTTTCTAGTATCTTTCCTACCAGTGACATTAAGATGTCTAGGCTATAGTCCCCTGGATTAGTTCTCTTTCTTTTTGGGGATATAAATTACCCTCGCTGTTCACCAGTGTGCTGAATTTTAATATATAGATACTAGTGGCTCTGCAATCACCTACCCAGTTTCTTCAAACATCTGTGGGTTTAATCTGATCAAACCCCAGGCTCTGTCCTCCTCAATTTTGCCTAGGTTCTCCTTTCTTTCCATTCATCTTAGTTTTTCTCCTTGTGTCATTTTCTCTCTGGTAGCTGCTTCAGTGAAAACTGAGGCAAAGTAACTATCCACTATTCCTGCCATTTTAGTATTTTAGAAATCCTTCCTTCCACTGCTCTTTTCCCCTAAAATCCACATGAAATTGCACTGGTCCAACACTGAAGGTTCCAATCTCATGCGATGTGACATTTGTCACAATTCTGTCTCTGGGTGGGTGAGGAAAAAAATGCAGAGAGATGATTGTTATGCAGCAAAAGGAGAAATGAAATCTCAGTAATTAAAATCAATTTCACCATAAAATATCTGCAAGTTACAACAGCAGCAATTCAGAGCAGAGTGCATGACATCGCTCTCTATATTGATTCTAAAGCTGCTGCTGCAAAAACCCAAAATAAACTTGCCTGATTTGACTTGGCTGATGCAGAAAGTCGTTTTTTTTTTTTAAAAACTGAGTTGTCTTGATTCTTGTTGGGTCTTTGATGCTCCAGTGAATACACTGGATTGGGAACCAGCATGGCTCCTTGGTGTGACATCACCATGCACAGACACATGACCATCAACATCTCAGACTCATCATCTCTGTCCTTGCTTGTGACACGATGCCAGCAAAACTCCACTGCCAAGCCACAGACAGGCAGATAGGTGGAGAATGACCGCACTGTGTATGATTAGAGGTCAGTTGTGGTTCAGTGGGTCATACACGCACCTCTGAGTCAGAAGGCTGTGCGTTCAAGTGCACCTCCGGGTCCTGAGCTCAAAAATTAAGGCTGACACTCCAGTGCAGTACTGAGGGAGTGCTGCACTGTCAGAGGTGCTGTCTCTCAGACAAAAGTTTAAACTGAGGCTGCTCTCTCAGGTGGAGGTACAAGATCCAATGGTACTATTTTGAAGAAGAGCAGAGGTGTTATTCCTGGTGTCCTGGCCAATGTTTATCCCTCAATCAACGTCAACTTCAAACAGATTACCTGCTCATGATCACGTTGCTGTTTGTAACTGGCTGCTCCACTTCCTACATTACAACAGTGCCAACACTTCAAAAGTACTTCATTGGCTATAAAGCACTTTGGGATGTCCTGTAGTTGTGAAAGGTGCTACAGAAATGCAGGTCTTTCTTTTTCTTTGGATCTGTGTCATTGGCTTGGCTGACCCCACGACTGATCATCCCTGTGACTGAATACTGCAAAAGGTTTGTCACTTGCTGCAGGTGCAGACGGTGCAATGTTGTTTATGTGCCTGTGATAGGGTCGATTCTTCCTTTGCTAACACGAGCGATGGATTTTAGTCCATCATTGCTTTTTGCACATTCCACTGGGAAACTTCAGCCTCAGCTCTTTATCAGGATTGGTAAAGGCTACTCTTGATTGACCTAAATCCACCAATCAGGCTGCAACCTTATTTTTGTCCTCTCGGCCTGGAATTTAATGAAATTAAAGAAAAGAAAAACAAACTTGCATTTATATAGAGACTTCAATTGCTCAGGATATTCCAATGCATTTCACAGTTAATTAAATATTTTTGAGGTTTCGTTGTAAAATAGGGAGCCATGCAGGCAATTCACACACAGCGATGAGGTAAAATGACCTGATAATCCATTTTTAGTGAAGGACAGCACTTCTGATCGTGCAGCATTTCCTCTGTACTGCCCTGAACCTGGTGTCGGCCTAGATTCCGTGTTCAGGTCTCTGGGATGAAGCCAGAAGTGAAAGGGCAAATGAGACCGACACCCGAAGCTGCATTTAAACTTAAATCAGCATTGTAGAGCAGCAACGGAGAATCAGCACGGCTTTTCATGCCTCTTTGTGAAAATAGGTAGCAGATCTGAACTCTCAGTATCTCCTACTCGTTGCCCCCATTTGATTCCCCACGGAAGCTGAGCTTTTCAGCTTGGAGCACAATCAAACTGAACTAGATAAGGAGATATTAGGACAGACAACCTAAAACTTGGTCAAAGAGCTAGGTTTTAAGGAGCGTCTTAAAAGGGGAGAGAGGCAGAGAGATAAAGTGTCCCACCCAAACCTGTCCTTTCACATACACATTTCCTGTCTCCAATTGAAGTACTGGCTCAAAAGTAGCCAACCTGAAATTTTTAATGCAAACCTTATGACAAACTGAAAGATTCAGTTACACTAAGCTACACCCCTTCCTCATGTGTCTGCAGAATTTGTTTTTCTAAATTCAAATCGATAGAAAACTAAATATTACTTTTTTGTCCAATTCTCCAATTCCTGATAATCTAGCCAACCATGAGATCTTGTGAATCAGATTAAAATACAGATGTTCTATAAAGTACGGCACTGCCACCAAAACATGACACGTTGAAACAACATCGATGGTTTCAGTGAGGCATAAACTGGACTACAAGGCGTTTACAGTCAATCTGCAACTTAACTGACCACATTTCACAACTGGGTACATTCGTTTCAGCAAATCAATATTAAGAGTTATACAGCCCTGACCTCCCCCTTCCTCTGCATACAGCCCTGACCTCCCCCTTCCTCTGCATACAGCCCTGACCTCCCCCTTCCTCTGCATACAGCCCTGACCTCCCCCTTCCTCTGCATACAGCCCTGACCTCCCCCTTCCTCTGCATACAGCCCTGACCTCCCCCTTCCTCTGTATACAGTCCCAACTTCCTACCCCTCCCTCTGTATACAGTCCCAAGTCCCAACCTCCTACCCCTCCCTCTGTATACAGTCCCAAGTCCCAACCTCCTACCCCTCCCTCTGTATACAGTCCCAACCTCCTACCCCTCCCTCTGTATACAGTCCCAACCTCCTACCCCTCCCTCTGTATACAGTCCCAACCTCCTACCCCTCCCTCTGTATACAGTCCCAACCTCCTACCCCTCCCTCTGTATACAGTCC